>NC_069505.1:349455254-350055254 GCF_027579735.1 Bombina bombina | reverse complement strand
CAATAGATCTGAGATAAGGAGGCAGTCAGCAGAAGCTTATATACAAGGTAATTACTGAGGTAAAAAGTTTATCAATATAAGAGTGTTGGTTATGCAAACCTGTGGAATGGTAACTAAAGGGATTATCTATCTTTTTAAACAATTACATTGTTGGTGATTACTATCCCTTTAATTCATTATGAGTTGACATTGTCTGCTATAGAATACTCACTGCTCCAATATTGATACATGTTGCATGTTCATTGCATCCACCATTGTTCCCATTGGCACAGAGATCGATAGGGCTGCAAATAATACCATCCCCTTCATAATCTGAAAAACAGTTGCACGACACATCTACTCCAACTTGTGTGCAGTTGGCATGGATACTGCAGCCACCATTTTGATCCTTACACATGTCAATTACTGTTAAAAAGAAAAGAAGATGTACCTATATTACCATCTCACATCATATGCCAGATATTTAGACTATAGCAGAGATGATGATTTTAATTTTGATCACCTCACATATGAGGTCTTTTCAGGTCTTTATTTGGATAAAAATAGTGGGATAGAGATATGAAAATTTATGCTGCCAGAATAACACACCTAGACACGCGATATCCATATTGTACAAACAATTGCTAATAGAAGACGACCACCAACTACCATAATACACTAAAGCATGGGAGACAGAATTGGGCATTCGCATTGAAACTAAAGAATGGCGTAAAGCCTTCCTAGCTACTAAAAAGTCATCTGTATCCACAAGGATAATAGAAACAAATTACAAATTCCTAACAAGATGGTACCTAACTACCAGCAGACTTCATAAGATTTACAAGACAACAAGTAAACTGTGCTGGAGGGGATGTGGCAAAGTGGGGAACCCCACACATATATGGTGGAAATGTGACAGATTAGATACATATTAAGGTGGAGATAATAAAACAAATGACAGACATAGTGGGGAAACAGATACCCAATGACCCACTAATTCTCTTCTACATGGCACTTCCCAAGTTGACTGATAGCGTAGCAAAAGCACTGTTGGTATTGCTTATCAATGGTGCTAAAATATTGATCCCAAAGCACTGGAAATCCGCCACAGTGCCCACGGTGACAGAATGGAGGGCCCAGGTAGAATATTTATTATCAATGGAAAGATATCATCATCTTAAAGTAGGCACAGTGGAAACACATGAACTAATGGTGATGAGATGGAAACAACACATTACCAGTACATAACGGATAGGCAGCTGATCGGCCACAAAAAGACAACCCTAATACACAGAGCTGGAAAGTAGAACAGGGGACATAGGACAGAGATGCAGATGGGCTTCCTCTCCACACACCTCCTTTACACATTAATTGCTAAAACAAAATTTATGCTTACCTGATAAATTTATTTCTCTTGTGGTGTATCCAGTCCACGGATTCATCCATTACTTGTGGGATATTCTCCTTCCCAACAGGAAGCTGCAAGAGGATCACCCACAGCAGAGCTGTCTATATAGCTCCTCCCCTAACTGCCACCTCCAGTCATTCGACCGAAGACAAGCAAGAGAAAGGAGAAACTATAGGGTGCAGTGGTGACTGTACTTTAAAAATAAAAAACACCTGCCTTAAAATGACAGGGCGGGCCGTGTACTGGATACACCACAAGAGAAATAAATTGATCAAGTAAGCATAAATTTTGTTTTCTCTTGTAAGGTGTATCCAGTCCACGGATTCATCCATTACTTGTGGGATATCAATACCAAAGCTATAGGACACGGATGAAGGGAGGGAAAAGGCAGGCGCTTAAACGGAAGGCACCACTGCCTGTAAGACCTTTCTCCCAAAAATAGCCTCCGAAGAAGCAAAAGTATCAAATTTGTAGAATTTAGAAAAAGTATGAAGCGAAGACCAAGTCGCCGCCTTACAAATATGTTCAACAGAAGCCTCATTTTTAAAAGCCACCGCTCTAGTGGAATGAGCTGTAATTCTTTCAGGAGGCTGCTGGCCAGCAGTCTCATAAGCTAAGCAGATTATACTTCTTAACCAAAAAGAAAGAGAAGTTGTTGAAGCCTTTTGGCCTTTCCTCTTTCCAGAGTAGACAACAAACAATGCAGATGTTTGACGAAAATCTTTAGTAGCTTGTAAATAAAACTTTAAAGCACGAACCACGTCAAGATTGTGTAAAAGACGTTCTTTCTTTGAAGAAGGATTAGGACGCAGTGACGAAACAACAATCTCCTGATTGATGTTCTTATTAGATATCACCTTAGGAAGAAACCCAGGTTTGGTACGCAAAACTACCTTATCTGCATGGAAGAACAGATAAGGGGAATCACACTGCAAGGCAGATAACTCTGAAACTCTTCGAGCCGAAGAGATAGCTAGCAGAAACAGAACTTTCCAAGATAAAAGCTTGATATCTATGGAATGCAGAGGTTCAAACGGAACCCCTTGAAGAACTTTAAGAACTAAATTTAAACTCCATGGCGGAGCAACAGGTTTAAACACAGGCTTGATTCTAACTAAAGCCTGACAAAACGCCTGAACGTCTGGAACATCCGCCAGACGCTTGTGCAAAAGAATAGACAGAGCAGAAATCTGTCCCTTTAAGGAACTAGCTGACAATCCCTTCTCCAATCCTTCTTGGAGAAAAGATAATATCCTGGGAATCCTTATTTTACTCCATGAGTAACCCTTGGATTCACACCAATGAAGATATTTACACCATATCTTATGATAAATTTTCCTGGTGACACTCTTTCGAGCCTGAATTAAGGTATCAATGACCGACTCGGAGAAACCACGTTTTGATCAAATCAAGCGTTCAATCTCCAAGCAGTCAGACGCAGAGAAATTAGATTTGGATGGTTGAAAGGACCCTGAAGTAGAAGGTCCTGCCTCAGCGGTAGAGTCCATGGTGGAAGGGATGACATGTCCACCAGATCTGCATACCAAGTCCTGCGTGGCCACGCAGGTGCTATCAAAATCACCGAAGCTCTCTCCTGCTTGATCTTGGCAATCAGACGAGGGAGCAGAGGAAACGGTGGAAACACATAAGCCAGGTTGAAAGACCAAGGCGCTGCTAGAGCATCTATCAGCGCTGCCTTGGTATCCCTGGACCTGGATCCGTAACAAGGAAGCTTGGCGTTCTGGCGAGACGCCATGAGATCCAGTTCTGGTTTGCCCCAAAGTTGAATCAACTGTGCAAACACCTCCGGATGGAGTTCCCACTCCCCCGGATGAAAAGTCTGTCGGCTTAGAAAAACCGCCTCCCAGTTTTCTACTCCTGGGATATGGATAGCTGATAGATGGCAAGAGTGAACCTCTGCCCATAGAATTATTTTTGAAACCTCCAACATTGCTAGGGAACTCCTTGTTCCCCCTTGATGGTTGATGTAGGCTACAGTCGTGATATTGTCCAACTGGAATCTGATGAACCTGACCGCAGCTAGCTGAGGCCAAGCCTGAAGAGCATTGAATATGGCTCTTAGTTGCAGAATGTTTATTGGAAGGAGTGTCTCCTCCTGAGTCCACAAGCCCTGAGCTTTCAGGGAGTTCCAGACTGCAACCCAGCCCAGAAGGCTGGCATCTGTCGTTACTATTGTCCAATCTGGCCTGCGGAAGGTCATACCCTTGGACAGATGGACCCGAGATAGCCACCAGAGAAGAGAATCCCTGGTCTCTTGATCCAGATTTAGTAGAGGGGACAAATCTGTGTAATCCCCATTCCAATGAATGAGCATGCAGAGTTGCAGCGGTCTGAGATGTAGGCGGGCAAACGGCACTATGTCCATTGCCGCTACCATTAAGCCGATTACTTCCATACACTGAGCCACTGAAGGGCGAGAAGTAGAATAAAGAACACAGCAGGAATTTAGAAGTTTTGACAACCTGGCCTCTGTCAGGTAAATCTTCATTTCTACAGAATCTATCAGAGTTCTTAAGAAGGAAACTCTTGTGAGATGGGATAGAGAACTCTTTTCTTTGTTCACTTTCCACCCATGCGACCTCAGGAATGCCAGAACAATGTCTGTATGGGACCTGGCGATTTGAAAATTCGACGCCTGTATTAGAATGTCGTCTAGGTAAGGGGCTACTGCTATACCCCGTGGCCTTAGGACCGCTAGGAGTGACCCTAGAACCTTCGTAAAGATTATTGGTGCCGTAGCTAACCCAAAGGGAAGAGCCACAAACTGGCAATGCCTGTCTAGGAAGGCGAACTTGAGATACCAATGATGATCTCTGTGTATCGGAATGTGCAGATAAGCATCCTTTAAGTCCACGGTAGTCATATATTGACCCTCCTGGATCATAGGTAGGATGGTTCGAATAGTCTCCATCTTGAAGGATGGGACCCTGAGAAATTTGTTTAGGATCTTGAGATCTAAGATTGGTCTGAAGGTTCCCACTTTCTTGGGAACCACAAACAGATTTGAATCGAAGCCTTGCCCCTGTTCCTCCTTTGGAACTGGGTGGATCACTCCCATAACTAGGAGGTCTTGAACACAATGTAAGAATGCCTCTCTCTTTATCTGGTTTGCAGATAATTGTGAGAGATGAAATCTTCCTTTTGGGGAAGAAGCTTATAAGTCCAGAAGATATCCCTGGGACACGATTTCCAACGCCCAGGGATCCTAGACATCTCTTGCCCAAGCCTGGGCGAAGAGAGAAAGTCTGCCCCCTACTAGATCCGTTACTGGATCGGGGGCTGATCTTTCATGCTGTCTTAGAGGCAGCAGTAGGTTTTTTTGGCCTGCTTTCCTTTGTTCCATGCCTGGTTAGGTCTACAGACCGGCTTGGACGTGCAAAATTTCCCTCTTGTTTTGTATTAGAGGAAGTTGAAGCTGCGCCACTCTTGAAGTTTCGAAAGGCACGAAAATTAGGCTGTTTGGTCCTTAATTTGTTGGACCTATCCTGAGGAAGGGCGTGACCTTTTCCTCCAGTAATATCAGAAATGATCTCCTTCAGTCCAGGCCCGAATAGGGTCTGCCCCTTGAAGGGAATGTTGAGAAGCTTAGACTTTGAAGTAACGTAAGCTGACCAGGATTTAAGCCATAGCGCCCTACGCGCTTGAATAGCAAAACCTGAGTTCTTAGCCGTTAGTTTGGTTAAATGAACAACGGCGTCAGAAACAAATGAATTGGCTAGCTTAAGAGCTTTAAGCTTGTCAAGGATATCATCCAATGGGGTTTCTACCTGTAGAGCCTCTTCTAGAGACTCAAACCAGAAGGCCGCAGCAGCAGTGACAGGGGCAATGCATGCAAGGGGCTGGAGAATAAAACCTTGTTGAATAAAATTTTTCTTAAGGTAACCCTCTAATTTTTTGTCCATTGGATCTAGAAAAGCACAACTGTCCTCGACAGGGATAGTTATACGCTTCGCTAGAGTAGAGACTGCTCCCTCCACCTTAGGGACCGTTTGCCACAAGTCCCGTGTAGTGGAATCTATGGGAAACATCTTTTTAAAAACAGGAGGGGGAGAGAACGGTACACCTGGTCTATCCCATTCCTTAGTAATAATTTCTGAAAACCTCTTAGGTATTGGAAACATCAGTGTAAACAGGCACTGCGTAGTATTTATCCAATTTACACAATTTCTCTGGGACTACAATGGCATCAGTCATCCAGAGTTGCTAAAACCTCCCTGAACAACATGCGGAGGCGTTCAAGCTTAAATTTAAATGTAGACATATCAGAATCAGGTTGAAGTGTCTTCCCTGAGTCCGAAAAATCACCCACAGATAGAAGCTCTCCTTTTTCGGCTTCTGCACATTGTGAGGGTATATCGGACATAGCTACTAAAGCGTCAGAGAGCTCTGTATTTGTTCTAGCCCCAGAACTGTCTCGCTTTCCTTGTAACCCTGGCAGTTTGGACAATACTTCTGTAAGAGTATGATTCATAACTGACGCCATGTCTTGTAAAGTATACGCAATGGGCGCGCTAGATGTACTTGGCGCCCCTTGAGCGGGAGTTATAGGCTCTGACACGTGGGGAAAGTTAGTCGGCATAACTTCCCCCTTGTCAATTTTCTCTGGTGATAAATCTTTTAAAGCCATAATATGGTCTTTATAACTTATAGTAAGATCAGTGCATTTGGTACACATTCTAAGAGGGGGTTCCACAATGGCTTCTAAACATAATGAACAAGGAGTTTCCTCTATGTCAGACATGTTTAACAGACTAGTAATGAGACCAGCAAGCTTTGAAAACACTTTAATTAATGTGAAAAAGCAGAATATAAAAAACGGTACTGTGCCTTTAAGGGAAAAAAACAAACACAAAAACGGCAAAACAGTGAAAAAAGCAGTTAACTCTATGAAATTTTTACAGTGTATATAATAGACTAAAATAGCATTGCACCCACTTGCAAATGGATGATTAACCCCTCAGGTTCAAAAACGAAGCAAAAAAACGGTAAAAAACGTTAAAACAGTCACAAGCAAACTGCCACAGCTCTACTGTGGCTCCTACCTTCCCATAAAACAACTTTTGTAGGCACAAAAACTCTTTACAGAGGCCCAATATGTCAGGGGACTCCTTCAGGGAAGCTGGATGTCTCAGAATGTAAAAACAACTGCGCAATTAGAGCGTGAAAATAGGCCCCTCCCACCATGCACTCAAAGTCAGAGGGCCTTAAAAAACTATTCCTAGGAGTAAAATTACAGCCATGTGGAAAACTCGGCCCCAAACAAAGATTTATCACCTCAGTAAAAAAACGTTCTTTATATATATACAAACGTTTTACATACTAAGCCATAATAGAAAGTAATATGAAAATTACTTTTTACTGCAAGCATGATGCCAGTCGTTTATTAAATCACTGCAATCAGGCTTACCTTAACTAAATCAGGCACTGTCAGCATTTTCTAGTTCTTATCCTCTAGAAAATAATATACTGAACATACCTCAGGGCAGTTAATTCCGCAGGCCGTTCTCCCAGCTGAAGTTTCCTCATACTCTTCAGTTATGTGTGAGAACAGCAGTGGACCTTAGTTACAACCTGCTAAGATCACCAAAAACCTCAGGCAAATTCTTCTTCTAATTTCTGCCTGAGGTAAAAAACAGTACAACGCCGGCACCGTTTAAAAATAACAAACTTTTGATTGCAGATAAACTACACAAATTCACCACATCTCTCTAGCTACTTCCCTTGTCGAGAGCTGCAAGAGAATGACTGGGGGTGGCAGTTAGGGGAGGAGCTATATAGACAGCTCTGCTGTGGGTGATCCTCTTGCAGCTTCCTGTTGGGAAGGAGAATATCCCACAAGTAATGGATGAATCCATGGACTGGATACACCTTACAAGAGAAATATGGATAATTTTGTAATATACTTATAGAGTATGAGATAACCACACTATTACCTTTATTTCACCAATACTTGAGACGCAAGAGAGGTCAACTTTGAATTAACAGGGGCCAAGAAAGAAGATAAATGAACATTGTTAATGGCCCCCAAGGTTATTGTATGTTTAAGGCCACATGAAAACTTTGTGAGAATAGTAAACATCAGAACTAGTTAATACGACATATGTTTAAGTGATGGTGATGTATTGTATGTATTCAAATTATGTTGCAAAAAAACCCTATTTGTTTCAATAAAGCTTTATTTGAAAAAAAAAATAAAAAAATTGTGGGCTAGAGTAGAAGTGAGGCAAAAACGGTTTTGCGGTAGTGTAATCGTGTTTTTGCGAGCCATTTTCATGGCACTAATATTACAAGTGTAGCAAAACCGTGATTGCTCTAGTGCAGTGCTTTCCAAACTGAATTGTGTAGGTGTGTCCCTGCTTCAGCACAATTTTTTATTTTATTTTTAATTTAAAATTCTTTTAAATTTTTTTTTTGGTTTCCGACTTTCCACCTGCCTGCAATGCATATAACGTGGATGACACGTGATTAATACCTAGTGGGTCACAGATCATCTTAAGCTATTGGCGCAGCTTAGCGGGAACTGAAACTATTCCCGTTGGCGGTACATTGGCTCCTGACTGCACGTGTAGACTCCTTAATCGGCTTGTGACTGCATGTGTAGTCAGTGAGTAGGACAGCAGTGTGTTTGTAGCGCAGGCAGTAGTCAGTCGGACTCGCAGAGCTCTGAGGGCAGCAGCTTAAACGCTGAGCTGAAGTCAGAACTCAGTGGGGGGGGCAGGGGCGTATTTAGGTTTTGTGCTGCCCTAGGCACTCAAAATTCTGCTGCCCCCCCACACCCCAGTTTTAAGGCCTTTTTTTTTGACATAATATTTTTGGGGCAGGGTGTAAAAAATTTAAAAAATAATGTCTTTTTAAGTAGATGTTCACCAGGGCTTGCATTCAATCTGGTCACACACACACACATATATATATATATATATATATATATATATATATATATATATATATATATATATATATATATATATATATAAAGGCATTATTTTGCAAGTCAGATGATTAAAGTGTTTATATCAGAAAAAAATATCCTTCACTGTATGATAGTTTGTTAGTAGGTAGTTGTTTAACCTTAAACATCTTCTTTGGTGATTGACAGTTATTTAAGCAAAATATATGCTTGGATAAATATCTACTGAATATACAAACTGGCCTTTAAAAGTACTTAAAAAATACAACAGTAGTTATGATAGGTTTAGGAATTGTATCCTAGGGGATAAAGTCACATGATACAATCATAATAAAGTATATACTTGTATTGTTTCTGAATGTATTAAATGCATACAACATATTTTCAGTTGTGTTTTAAGTCACATAATTGTATAGACTCAGCAATAAATACTTATTCTTTGCATGTATGCCAGATAGACAAACAGTAAATGTACAAGTATTTAGTGATTAATCCGTTTAAGTATTTTAATGCCTAATGAAGATGTATTGAAGGGAGAAAGGCATATGCTGTTTCACAGTGGCCACGTTGTAGTGCACACTGCACTGTGTAGTCTGTGTGAGTCTCAATCACGCGGTGGAGCCAGGAAGAATACCGCATTCCCTCTCAGTCCAGGCCAGGCTGCGCAAGTGAGCTCCACCTCCACTTTCACCACGTCATGGGCACCCACATACAATCCCATAGGATAGCAATAGCCGGGCCAGCCATTTAAGTCATTAGTAATTGGTTGATTTAGCCACCCGGCCCTGAGTTCAGTAAAGTGGCCCTAGGGACTCAAAATTCTGCTGCCCCTTAAAAATCTGCTGGCCTAGGCACCGGCCTTGTTTGCCTATGCCTTAATACGCCCCTGGGGGGGGGGGGGTTCAGCTAGCTCCCAGTAGCGCATTGCTGCTCCTGCTCTTGATATATGGATAGGAAGTGGAAGCTATGAAATGCGAGTGTCTTTATCTAATATTCCACCAAATATTCAGAAACTGTGTTCATCCCATCAACCTCATACATCCCATTAAAATAGTAAGTAGCTATTGGTGTTATTAAACTACTAATATATTTCATTATTATATAATTTATGTATGTGTCCGTATCTCTTAAAACAAGTTAGTTTAACCTCCTGTTTTTTAGTACAACTGAATTACTGTGTCACGAAATGATGTAGATGTAAGTGTGTCACCAACATGAAAAGTTTGGAAAGCTCTGCGCTAGTGCAATCACCATTTACACTTCAATCCTTACTGCAATCTCAGAGCTGTGAATAACTGTCTTCCGAAACTAAAAAGTTGTACAAAACACTTCAAAAATACATTACAAAGTACAGTTACACTGATATTAACTGTAATTCAAAAAATAAAAAATATATTGCACAAAAAAGTTATAAGGGCTCAAATATGTATTTACAGTCATATATACACATATAAAAATATTAATATATATGTATACAAATATAGGTGCATTAGAACCCTTTGCCATTAAGTAGAAAACATGCTAAAACATATATATGCAATATTCATATTTAATAAAGATTTTATGGATTTACTGTAACTATTTCACATTTGCTAATGCAAATATGCTATGATGTTTGCGCAATGGGTTTTTTTCCCCCCAATTTATTTTTCCCCATTGACTTCTATGGGGAATGTGAAAATATGATGGAGTTTGTGCGATCTCGGGTGTTTCCCCCCCCCCACTTTTCTTCATTGATTTCTATGGGGGAATACATGCACGCGCAAATGGAAAATTAAATTCGTTTTTTCACGCAGAAAGAAAGAATTCCCTGTTTGCACTAACAGATGGTGATCTCAACCATGTGTATGTGTTGGCTGCATCATATATACACTTACCTGTGCAAGATCTTCCGTCTCCATCATAGTAAGGATTACATATGCATGTGTTGTTTGCTCTACAAGTCCCATTATCATCACAGGCAGGTGAGCACACAGGTTTAACATCTGTAATAAAACAAGTCATTAAAACTGTTTTAGTTGATAATAATGGATGGCATGTTCAGAAGCATCATATAGTCACTAAGAGTTTGATTATCTAAACCTCGCAATTTCAGATGTGTTTTCTCTCGCCGACTCTCACAGGGGCTGCCCTGGTAGAATTATCGTTAAAAAGGGGCATTCCCTGCTAGTGGTGAGCTGTCTCCCATTAAATGTAATCAAGCTCGTTGCAAAGGGAAACCGCACTGTGGAGGAAAGTTAGTAGTGAGCACGGTGCGTACTGTAAAAATGGAATCCTGCTGCCAATATAAATCACATTACTCTGTTTTCTGTGTATAGCATAATTGCTTATATTTTCGTATGCATGTGTTTGCCTGTTAGGGTTATAAGTATTTTGAGTGTTTTGAATAAAGCTCTCTAACTTTTAGTTGGCGAGAAAAAACTGTGAGCTTTGCAGTGAGAAAATCTTTACATAATTACGCTGAGATTAAAGAGACAATTTCAAATATGCCCATGAAACGCCCATGTTCAGCGCCTTTTAAAAAAACAAACAACAATTACGCTTTGTATTTTGTACTTTTAAGTATGCAGTTTTTGCTTTTTTTGCACATCCAGTGTACTTAAATTACGATTTACGATGTGCATAGTTAATAAGATTTCTTCCTGTGTAATTTACATACAAATTTAACATTTTTTATAAAATACGATTTTTGGTGAACAATTATGTTACGATTTTTGATGCATAAAGGGACATGAAACTCAAATTTTTTCTTTCAAGATTTAGAAAGAGAGTACAATTTTAAACAACTTTCTAATTTACTTCTATTATCTAATTTGCTTAATTCTCTTGATATACTTTGCTGAAAAGCATATCTAGATAGGCTCAGTGGCTGCTGATTGGTTGCTGCACATAGATGCCTCGTGTGATTGGCTCACACATGTGAATTGCTATTTCTTCAGCAAACAATATCTAAGGAATGAAGCAAATTAGTAATACAAGTAAATTGGAATGTTGTTTAAAATTGTATTCTCTACTTGAATCATGAGAGAATTTTTTTGGGTTTAGGGTCCCTTTAAAGGGACATTCCAGTCAAAATTGAAATGCACATAGGTAAATAACATATTTGGAGAGAAACATATTTGCAATATAGATGTATTGCCAAAAATGCTTCAAGTAAAAGTTATCACTGTTTTATTGTTAACATTTTTCTCTGCACATGCATGTGAAGCATAGCTAGATATTCTCAGTGCACCAACATTTTAAATACTGCAGCTGCTCAGAGTGCCAGTGGGGCTTGTATCATGTCAGCAATTAACAAACTGAGTCATTACCAGATGGTACAATAACCCTAGGCTTTCTGAACAAGTGTTGTGTTTAAAATGATGGTGCACGGTGCATACTTAAATAGACTTTTGAAACAGCTATAGCTTTTATTAGAAGCATTTTTGCTGATACATGTATATAACAAAAATGCTTCTATTCAAAACTGAAATGCATCAATGTGAATTCCAATTTTGGCTGTAATGTCCCTTTAACAATACAACTTTCCCTAGTTATAGTTGTGTGAGTGGTTCAATTATTCGTTTTGTATGATGTTTAATATACAAATTTTATTGTGAACTTTTCATATGAATATGCAGTATACGCCCCTAAGCGAGAAACCCTTTTTTCAGGGTAAAAAGGGGCTTTAGATCATTCCACCAGGGAAATTAAATTACTAGCGAGCATTCTTTAATAATCTCACTAGCCCAGAGAGCTTTAGGTCTCTCAAACATGAAAGTCCACTGAAGATGCATAGTGCTGAAAGCTGAAAGTAATTGCCCTATAAAACAAAATTCTAAGATTACGCTAAAGATAAGCGAAATTTGCAAATTCCAAAATGGCTATATAAATTGCTTAAAGGGATAGTCAAGTCCAAAATAAACTTTCATAATTCTGATAGGGCATGTCATTTTAAACAACTTTCCAATTTACTTTTATCACCAATTTTATGTTGTTCTCTTTGTATTCTTAGTTGAAAGCTAAACCTATGTAGGTTTGACTGCTAATTTCTTAGACCTTGAAGGCCGCCTCTTATCTAAATGCATTTTTACCGTTTTTCACCACTAGAGGGCATTAGTTCACGTGTGTTATATAGATAACATTGAGCTCACGCACTTGAAGTTACCTAGGAGTCAGCACTGATTGGCTAAAATGAAAGTCTGTCAAAAGAGCTGAGATATAGGGTCAGTCTGCAGAGGCTTAGATACAAGGTAATTACAGAGGTAAAAAGTGTATTATTATAACTGTGTTGGTTATGCAAAACTGTGGAATGGGTAATGAAGGAATTATCTATCTTTTTAAAAACAACAATTCTGGTGTTGACTGTCCCTTTAAATACACAATAAAAAAAACATAATTTATGTAAGAACTTACCTGATAAATTAATTTCTTTCATATTGGCAAGAGTCCATGAGCTAGTGACGTATGGGATATACAATCCTACCAGGAGGGGCAAGGTTTCCCAAACCTCAAAATGGCTATAAATACACCCCTCGCCACACCCACAATTCAGTTTAACGAATAGCCAAGTAGTGGGGTGATAAAGAAAGGAGTAAAAAGCATCAACAAAGGAATTTGGAAATAATTGTGCTTTATACAAAAATATCATAACCACCATAAAAAGGGTGGGTCTCATGGACTCTTGCCAATATGAAAGAAATTAATTTATCAGGTAGGTTCTTATATAAATGATGTTTTCTTTCATGTAATTGGCAAGAGTCCATGAGCTAGTGACGTATGGGATAGCAATACCCAAGATGTGGAACTCGCAAGAGTCACTAGAGAGGGAGGGATAAAAATAAAAACAGCCATTTTCTGCTGAAAAAATTAATCCACAACCCAAAAAATAAGTTTATTCTCATAAATGAAAGGAAAAAAATTTAAATTAAAGCAGAAGAATCAAACTGAAACAGCTGCCCGAAGAACTTTTCTACCAAAAGTTGCTTCTGAAGAAGCAAACACATCAAAACGGTAGAATTTAGTAAATGTATACAAAGAAGACCAAGTTGCTGCTTTGCAAATCTGATCAACTGAAGCTTCATTCTTAAAAGCCCACGAAGTAGAGATCTAGTAGAATGAGCTGTAATTCTCTGAGGCGGGGCTTGACCCGACTCCAAATAAGCTTGATGAATCAAAAACTTTAACCACAAAGCCAAGGAAACAGCAGAAGCCTTCTGACCTTTCCTAGAACCAGAAAAGATAACAAATAGACTAGAAGTCTTCCTGAAATATTTAGTAGCTTCAACATAATATTTCAAAGCTCTTACCACATCCAAAGGATGTAAGGATCTCTCCAAAGAATTCTTAGGATTAGGACACAAGGAAGGGAAAACAATTTCTCCATTAATGTTGTTAGAATTCACAACCTTAGGTAAGAATTTAAATGAAGTCCGCAAAACCGCCTTATCTTGATGAAAAATCAGAAAAGGAGATTCACAAGAGAGAGCGGATAATTCAGAAACTCTTCTAGCAGAAGAGATGGCCAAAAGAAACAACACTTTCCAAGAAAGTAGTTTAATGTCCAAAGAATGCATAGGCTCAAACTGAGGAGCCTGTAAAGCCTTCAAAACTAAATTAAGACTCCAGGGAGGAGAGATTGATTTAATGACAGGCTTGATACGAACCAAAGCCTGCACAAAACAATGAATATCAGGAAGTTTAGCAATCTTTCTGTGAAATAAAACAGAAAGAGCAGAGATTTGTCCTTTCAAGGAACTTGCAGACAAACCTTTATCCAAACCATCCTGAAGAAACTGTAAAATTCTAGGAATTCTAAAAGAATGCCAAGAGAATTTAGGAGAAGAACACCATGAAATGTAAGTCTTCCAAACTTGATAATAAATCTTTCTAGAAACAGATTTACGAGCCTGTAACATAGTATTAATCACTGAGTCAGAGAAACCTCTATGACTAACCACTAAGCGTTCAATCTCCATACCTTCAAATTTAATGATTTGAGATCCTGATGGAAAAACGGACCTTGAGATAGGTCTGGCCTTAGTGGAAGTGGCCAAGGTTGGCTACTGGACATTCGGACAAGATCCGCATACCAAAACCTGTGAGGCCATGCTGGAGCTACCAGCAGCACAAACAATTGCTCCATGATGATCTTGGAGATTACTCTTGGAAGAAGGCGGGAAAATATAAGCAGGTTGATAACACCAAGGAAGTGTCAATGCATCTACTGCTTCCGCCTGAGGATCCCTGGACTTGGACAGGTACCTGGGAAGTTTTATGTTTAGATGAGATGCCATCAGATCTATTTTTGGAAGCCCCCACATCTGAACAATTTGAGAAAACACATCTGGGTGGAGAGACCATTCTCCCGGATGCAAAGTCTGACGACTGAGGTAATCCGCTTCCCAATTGTCTATACCTGGGATATGAACCACAGAAATTAGACAGGAGCTGGATTCCGCCCTTCTGACATAGAGAGAGGCAAATAGGAACGGGGTCTAAAATAATGAAAATATTTGGCGGCAAGTATGACGCACAACAAACAGAAAAATATTTTTTGCCGCCAAAAACGTCCGGAAACGACACACTCGCATCATAGATGACGCAACCTTGTGAAAGGACCCGGCATCAACTAAGACGCCGGAAATGACCAATTTGCGTCAATGAATGTAACTTTGCGCCAAAAAAATCTCGCGCCAAGAATGACGCAATAAACTTTAGCATTTTGCGCCCTCGCGAGCCGAATTCTGCCCACTATTTAGAAAAATGACAGTCAATTGAAAAAAGACTACACCCCAGGTAAGAAATACATTTCTAAAAAATGCATTTCCCAGATATGAAACTGACAGTCTGCAAAAGGAAATATACTGAAACCTGAATCATGGCAAATATAAGTACAATACATATATTTAAAACTTTATATAAATACATAAAGTACCAAACCATAGAGTGTCTTAAGTAATGAAAACATACTTACCTGAAGACACCCATCCACATATAGCAGATAGCCAAACCAGTACTGAAACGGTTATCAGTAGAGGTAATGGAATATGAGAGTATATCGTCAATCTGAAAAGGGAGGTAGGAGATGAATCTCTACGACCGATAACAGAGAACCTATGAAATAGATCCCCGTGAGGAAAACCATTGCATTCAATAGGTGATACTCCCTTCACATCCTTCTGACATTCACTGTACTCTGAGAGGAAACGGGCTTCAAAAAAGCTGAGAAGCGCATGTCAACGTAGAAATCTTAGCACAAACTTACTTCACCACCTCCATAGGAGGCAAAGTTTGTAAAACTGAATTGTGGTGTGGTGAGGGGTGTATTTATAGGCATTTTGAGGTTTGGGAAACTTTGCCCCTCCTGGTAGGATTGTATATCCCATACGTCACTAGCTCATGGCCTCTTGCCAATTACATGAAAGAAATATAAAATATATTTAAAATACGGATACTAAAAATAACATACACGCCTCTTAGCCGTTTAAATTCTAAATATAAATATGCATATAATAATACAAACACTGCACTGTATTATATACGTTTGTATTAAATGTATATCTGTATTTGGAATTAGGTTGCTAAGAAGCGTGTATTTTATTTTTAGTATCCGTAAATTAAATATATTTTATATTTTCTATTGTGTATTAAAAACCAATTTATAGAGCCATTTTGGAATTTGCTAATTTAGCTTTTCTTTAAAGCAATCTTAGAACTTTTTTTATAGGGCAGATCTTTTTTGGAAGCCTAGAGGACTCCTTTTTTCTAAAATGTATAAGACTGTTTTTTAGTAGTGCAATCTGATATTGTTTTATTTAAAGCTGAAAGTAATTACTTTGCCTGACTAAAACGACACATACCTACAATAGTTTTCTAATTTCCATCTAAAAGAGAATGCTTCAAAACACCTTAGATAGCTTTTTTTTTTTTTTTAAATGGATGTTCTACTGCTGAATAAACTAACTTTTTATGTAGGAGTTGTCCCTATTAGCCACTAAATAATAGAGTCACAGGACTGAATTGTATTTCCTGTTAGTTTCATTTCAAATTTACACAGTTTTTACTCGATTGGTTACGAATGTGCAGGGGGAGGCATTGCACAAGCAGTTCACCAGAAATGCTTGTGCAATGTTAAATGCGGACAGCGTATGCTACAGCGAATCATGTCCACTCGAAATGTAATAAATCTACCCCATAGAATGAATTGTAGTGGTTAAATTCACTTACTTAACTTGATTCCACATTTCTGACCAGACCATCCTTCATTGCAGAAACATGATCCATCACCGGATATTCCATCAATGCATTTACCATTGTCTGTGCATCTGCAAACTGTAAAATGCAAACATATTATGTCACTGTGTTGATTGTAAGTGACCATAGCTACACACACATTTTTATTTGTTATTTATTAAAGTAGAGCATTGGACTACATAAATCAAATGGGCTGACTGCAGGTACAGTTTTTTAGATTGAGAATAATAAAGATTTCCTCAAAAGAGTTAGTATAAGAAATTCAGTCATCTTTAACATCAGATCTAATAAAGTATCGCACTCCTAGCAAGCTCCTGTAACACTCTGGGGTGCCCACACAGCTTGGTTCAGAATCAGTGAAATATCATACTGCACTGTATTCACTGTAAACATCTTTTATGAAATGAAATACGTTCTAAATACATTCTTCAGATTTTCTGTGTGGTAGTATGGGAAAGTGTCAGTTTTATTTAGAGCTGCATCTGCTATGAGGGACAATGCAGCCAACCAAGAACAGTACATGAGGGATGAAAGATACAAGGCTCATTTATCTGTTTGACTGCTGAAACCATCACACATACTAAAATATGATTACTTGAGTATTATCTATAGAAGAACTATGTAAACAAGAGGAAAGAAGCAGAAATGGACCTCTCAGTTTGGGGACAAATAGGTATTATTATTTTAATTTTTTAATGACAAGACTCCTTAGAGCAGTGATGGCTAACCTTGGCACCCCAGATGTTTTTGAACTACATTTCCCATGATGCTTTGTCACTCTGCAGTCTAGTTAAGCATCATGGGAAATAGATAGATAACACTGCCTTAGGGTAAGGATTGTCATCAGTATTCAAATGTTGCTCAATGAATTTTTGAATGACAAATTTTAGCTTGATATTTATCTTGTTATGCAGGGTTCTGAATGTGAAGCTACTTTACAATATAATGTTAACCCTCCAAAAAATGTGTGTGATTTCTCTCCATGCTGGCAAGTTTTTGATCATCAGTATTTTCAATTGTATATATTGAAAGATAAAATAAGCTGTCACTAGTTCACTACTTCTATTAAGACTATCATTTTGTATTGCACCTATTTACTATGAAAGAGGTCTGATTTCCATCTGCTAACAGGCATCAGTTCAAAGGTTTTCAACCATCCCTGGTTTTCACTGATGATACCTCTGGGCCTAGAGAAACATGACTCTACAAATGGACTAAACCATAAGGAATACACATTGGAGCCTATGGAAGCATGCTCTCGTGAGTGCAATGCTTCCTAGCAATGCGAACGCAAGGTCGCGTTAGCATTGCACTTAACTTGTAATACTAGCGCACAGTAGCGATATTTAGCGCTCCACTTGTAATCTGGTCCTTAATAAGGAATCCTGTTTTGGTAGGTGGAAGATGTGAGTGGAAAAGATGGTGTGTTAAGAATCCCAAATTTCATGCCAATATCCTGTTTCTTAAATATGCTCTATAGTCATTGGCGTCGGAGCGGGGATGCGGGTGGGGGTAAGAGGGGGACACATCCCACAGGAAATTATATAGGGGGGACAGATAATGCAGAAATTGTGCCAGTTAAATGAGGCAGGAGGATTGCTTATCACAGGGCTGGAGCCCACAAAGCATCCAATGCTACCCCCTACTAACCCCCACCATCCAGCTTGTTGCTGCCAGACACACCTAAAAACATAATTTATGTAAGAACTTACCTGATAAATTCATTTCTTTCATATTAGCAAGAGTCCATGAGCTAGTGACGTATGGGATATACATTCCTACCAGGAGGGGCAAAGTTTCCCAAACCTCAAAATGCCTATAAATACACCCCTCACCACACCCACAATTCAGTTTAACGAATAACCAAGAAGTGGGGTGATAAAAAAGTGCGAAAGCATATAAAATAAGGAATTGGAATAAATTGTGCTTTATACAAAATCATAACCACCACAAAAAAAGGGCGGGCCTCATGGACTCTTGCTAATATGAAAGAAATGAATTTATCAGGTAAGTTCTTACATAAATTATGTTTTCTTTCATGTAATTAGCAAGAGTCCATGAGCTAGTGACGTATGGGATAATGACTACCCAAGATGTGGATCTTTCCACACAAGAGTCACTAGAGAGGGAGGGATAAAATAAAGACAGCCAATTCCTGCTGAAAATAATCCACACCCAAAATAAAGTTTAACGAAAAACATAAGCAGAAGATTCAAACTGAAACCGCTGCCTGAAGTACTTTTCTACCAAAAACTGCTTCAGAAGAAGAAAATACATCAAAATGGTAGAATTTAGTAAAAGTATGCAAAGAGGACCAAGTTGCTGCTTTGCAAATCTGGTCAACCGAAGCTTCATTCCTAAATGCCCAGGAAGTAGAAACTGACCTAGTAGAATGAGCTGTAATTCTCTGAGGCGGAGTTTTACCCGACTCAACATAGGCAAGATGAATTAAAGATTTCAACCAAGATGCCAAAGAAATGGCAGAAGCTTTCTGGCCTTTTCTAGAACCGGAAAAGATAACAAATAGACTAGAAGTCTTACGGAAAGATTTCGTAGCTTCAACATAATATTTCAAAGCTCTAACAACATCCAAAGAATGCAACGATTTCTCCTTAGAATTCTTAGGATTAGGACATAATGAAGGAACCACAATTTCTCTACTAATGTTGTTGGAATTCACAACTTTAGGTAAAAATTCAAAAGAAGTTCGCAACACCGCCTTATCCTGGTGAAAAATCAGAAAAAGAGACTCACAAGAAAGAGCAGATAATTCAGAAACTCTTCTGGCAGAAGAGATGGCCAAAAGGAACAAAACTTTCCAAGAAAGCAATTTAATGTCCAATGAATGCATAGGTTCAAACGGAGGAGCTTGAAGAGCTCCCAGAACCAAATTCAAACTCCAAGGAGGAGAAATTGACTTAATGACAGGTTTTATACGAACCAAAGCTTGTACAAAACAATGAATATCAGGAAGAATAGCAATCTTTCTGTGAAAAAGAACAGAAAGAGCAGAGATTTGTCTTTTCAAAGAACTTGCGGACAAACCCTTATCTAAACCATCCTGAAGAAACTGTAAAATTCTCGGTATTCTAAAAGAATGCCAAGAAAAATGATGAGAAAGACACCAAGAAATATAAGTCTTCCAGACTCTATAATATATCTCTCGAGATACAGACTTACGAGCCTGTAACATAGTATTAATCACAGAGTCAGAAAAACCTCTTTGACCAAGAATCAAGCGTTCAATCTCCATACCTTTAAATTTAAGGATTTCAGATCCTGATGGAAAAAAGGACCTTGTGACAGAAGGTCTGGTCTTAACGGAAGAGTCCACGGTTGGCAAGAGGCCATCCGGACAAGATCCGCATACCAAAACCTGTGAGGCCATGCCGGAGCTACCAGCAGAACAAACGAGCATTCCTTCAGAATCTTGGAGATTACTCTTGGAAGAAGAACTAGAGGCGGAAAGATATAGGCAGGATGATACTTCCAAGGAAGTGATAATGCATCCACTGCCTCCGCCTGAGGATCCCGGGATCTGGACAGATACCTGGGAAGTTTCTTGTTTAGATGGGACGCCATCAGATCTATTTCTGGAAGTTCCCACATTTGAACAATCTGAAGAAATACCTCTGGGTGAAGAGACCATTCGCCCGGATGTAACGTTTGGCGACTGAGATAATCCGCTTCCCAATTGTCTATACCTGGGATATGAACCGCAGAAATTAGACAGGAGCTGGATTCCGCCCAAACCAAAATTCGAGATACTTCTTTCATAGCCAGAGGACTGTGAGTCCCTCCTTGATGATTGATGTATGCCACAGTTGTGACATTGTCCGTCTGAAAACAAATGAACGATTCTCTCTTCAGAAGAGGCCAAAACTGAAGAGCTCTGAAAATTGCACGGAGTTCCAAAATATTGAACGGTAATCTCACCTCCTGAGATTCCCAAACTCCTTGTGCCGTCAGAGATCCCCACACAGCTCCCCAACCTGTGAGACTTGCATCTGTTGAAATTACAGTCCAGGTCGGAAGCACAAAAGAAGCCCCCTGAATTAAACGATGGTGATCTGTCCACCATGTTAGAGAGTGTCGAACAATCGGTTTTAAAGATATTGTTTGAGATATCTTCGTGTAATCCTTGCACCATTGCTTCAGCATACAGAGCTGAAGAGGTCGCATGTGAAAACGAGCAAAGGGGATCGCGTCCGATGCAGCAGTCATAAGACCTAGAATTTCCATGCATAAGGCTACCGAAGGGAATGATTGTGACTGAAGGTTTCGACAAGCTGCAATCAATTTTAGACGTCTCTTGTCTGTTAAAGACAGAGTCATGGATACTGAATCCATCTGGAAACCCAGAAAGGTTACCCTTGTCTGAGGAATCAAAGAACTTTTTGGTAAATTGATCCTCCAACCATGATCTTGAAGAAACAACACAAGTCGATTCGTATGAGATTCTGCTAAATGTAAAGACTGAGCAAGTACCAAGATATCGTCCAAATAAGGAAATACCACAATACCCTGTTCTCTGATTACAGACAGAAGGGCACCGAGAACCTTTGTAAAAATTCTTGGAGCTGTAGCTAGGCCAAACGGCAGAGCCACAAACTGGTAATGCTTGTCCAGAAAAGAGAATCTCAGGAACTGATAATGATCTGGATGAATCGGAATATGCAGATATGCATCCTGTAAATCTATTGTGGACATATAATTCCCTTGCTGAACAAAAGGCAAGATAGTCCTTACAGTTACCATCTTGAACGTTGGTATCCTTACATAACGATTCAATATTTTTAGATCAAGAACTGGTCTGAAGGAATTCTCCTTCTTTGGTACAATGAAGAGATTTGAATAAAACCCCATCCCCTGTTCCGGAACTGGAACTGGCATAATTACTCCAGTCAACTCTAGATCTGAAACACATTTCAGAAATGCTTGAGCTTTTACTGGATTTACTGGGACACGGGAAAGAAAAAATCTCTTTGCAGGAGGTCTCATCTTGAAACCAATTCTGTACCCTTCTGAAACAATGCTCTGAATCCAAAGATTGTGAACAGAATTGATCCAAATTTCCTTGAAAAAACGTAATCTGCCCCCTACCAGCTGAGCTGGAATGAGGGCCGCACCTTCATGTGGACTTAGAAGCAGGCTTTGCCTTTCTAGCTGGCTTGGATTTATTCCAGACTGGAGATGGTTTCCAAACTGAAACTGCTCCTGAGGATGAAGGATCAGGCTTTTGTTCTTTGTTGAAACGAAAGGAACGAAAACGATTATTAGCCCTGTTTTTACCTTTAGATTTTTTATCCTGTGGTAAAAAAGTTCCTTTCCCACCAGTAACAGTTGAAATAATGGAATCCAACTGAGAACCAAATAATTTGTTACCCTGGAAAGAAATGGAAAGTAAAGTTGATTTAGAAGCCATATCAGCATTCCAAGTTTTAAGCCATAAAGCTCTTCTAGCTAAGATAGCTAGAGACATAAACCTGACATCAACTCTGATAATATCAAAAATAGCATCACAGATAAAATTATTAGCATGCTGAAGAAGAAGAATAATATCATGAGAATCACGATGTGTTACTTGTTGCGCTAAAGTTTCCAACCAAAAAGTTGAAGCTGCAGCAACATCAGCCAAAGATATAGCAGGTCTAAGAAGATTACCTGAACACAGATAAGCTTTTCTTAGAAAGGATTCAATTTTCCTATCTAGAGGATCCTTAAACGAAGTACCATCTGACGTAGGAATAGTAGTACGTTTAGCAAGGGTAGAAATAGCCCCATCAACTTTAGGGATCTTGTCCCAAAATTCTAATCTGTCAGACGGCACAGGATATAAATGCTTAAAACGTTTAGAAGGAGTAAATGAATTACCCAATTTATCCCATTCCTTGGAAATTACTGCAGAAATAGCATTAGGAACAGGAAAAACTTCTGGAATAACCACAGGAGCTTTAAATACCTTATCCAAACGTTTAGAATTAGTATCAAGAGGACCAGAATCCTCTATTTCTAAAGCAATTAGTACTTCTTTAAGTAAAGAACGAATAAATTCCATTTTAAATAAATATGAAGATTTATCAGCATCAACCTCTGAGACAGAATCCTCTGAACCAGAGGAATCATCAGAATCAGAATGATGATCTTCATTTAAAAATTCATCTGTAGGGAGAGAAGTTTTAAAAGATTTTTTACGTTTACTAGAAGGAGAAATAACAGACATAGCCTTCTTAATGGATTCAGAAACAAAATCTCTTATATTATCAGGAACATTCTGCACCTTAGATGTTGAAGGAACTGCAACAGGCAATGGTACTTTACTAAAGGAAATATTATCTGCTTTAACAAGTTTGTCATGACAATCAATACAAACAACAGCAGGAGGAATAGCTACCAAAAGTTTACAGCAGATACACTTAGCTTTGGTAGATTCAGCACTTGACAGCGATTTTCCTGTAGTATCTTCTGACTCAGATGCAACGTGGGACATCTTGCAATATGTAAGAGAAAAAACAACATATATATAAAGCAAAATTGATCAAATTCCTTAAATGACAGTTTCAGGAATGGGAAAAAATGCCAAAGAACAAGCTTCTAGCAACCAGAAGCAATGAAAAATGAGACTAAAATAATGTGGAGACAAAAGTGACGCCCATATTTTTTCGCGCCAAATAAGACGCCCACATTATTTGGCGCCTAAATGCTTTTGGCGCCAAAAATGACGCCACATCCGGAACGCCGACATTTTTGGCGCAAAATAACGTCACAAAAAATGACGCAACTTCCCGCGACACATATGACGCCGGAAACGGAAATAGAATTTTTGCACCAAAAGAGTCCGCGCCAAGAATGACGCAATAAAATGAAGCATTTTCAGCCCCCGCGAGCCTAACAGCCCACAGGGAAGAGTCAAATTTTTTGAAGGTAAGAAAAAAAATATTAAATCAAATGCATTATCCCAAATATGAAACTGACTGTCTGAAAATAAGGAAAGTTGAACATTCTGAGTCAAGGCAAATAAATGTTTGAATACATATATTTAGAACTTTATAAACAAAGTGCCCAACCATAGCTTAGAGTGTCACAGAAAATAAGATTTACTTACCCCAGGACACTCATCTACATGTTTGTAGAAAGCCAAACCAGTACTGAAACGAGAATCAGCAGAGGTAATGGTATATATAAGAGTATATCGTCGATCTGAAAAGGGAGATAAGAGATGAATCTCTACGACCGATAACAGAGAACCTATGAAATAGACCCCGTAGAAGGAGATCACTGCATTCAAATAGGCAATACTCTCCTCACATCCCTCTGACATTCACTGCACGCTGAGAGGAAAACCGGGCTCCAACTTGCTGCGGAGCGCATATCAACGTAGAATCTAGCACAAACTTACTTCACCACCTCCATCGGAGGCAAAGTTTGTAAAACTAAATTGTGGGTGTGGTGAGGGGTGTATTTATAGGCATTTTGAGGTTTGGGAAACTTTGCCCCTCCTGGTAGGAATGTATATCCCATACGTTACTAGCTCATGGACTCTTGCTAATTACATGAAAGAAATTTACACAGGTGCCTCTGGTTCCTTTCTAGACTGCTTACATGATGTAACCATCCTCTCCTCTGGCCATGCGGCATGCTGGGACTTCTAGTTCCCCTACCCCACAGCTAGAGGACGCCTACATTGCAGGAGCAGCTAATATATACAGCAATGGGGTAAAAAAAATGTGAGCTGCTGAAGACATGCTATAAATAACACACACTGTAGGATGCACCTAGAGCCCATGATCCCACCAATGACCCCCGCTGCAAACAGGAAATATTTCACCACCCAGCTGTGCACTTCGGAGTGACTGGAGGCTCAGGCCCACGCCCACCCTAACATTTTTTTTTATTAGTAGAATAGTCTATACAGTTGAAGGACTATTGGGAGGGGTGTGGATGACATAGGAGCTGTACAGGACAAATCCCCCAGACGGTTTATTTATGAAGCAGCGGATGCTGCCTCAGATCCACTCCGCTGCTCCTTAACTCATCCGCCCCCTCTGAGGTGGCAGAAGGCAATCCGCCCAATCGAATACGATCGGGCTGATTGACACCCCCTGCTAGTGGCTGCGAATCTGCAGGGGGTGGTATTGCACCAGCAGTTCACCAGAACTGCTGAGGCAATGATAAATACAGACAGCGTATGCGGTCTGCATTTATCGATGTGCAGTGGACATGATCCGCTATATCGGATCATGTCCGTCCGCACATTAATAAATAGACCCCACATTCCTCTCCCAAATATAAAATCAGGATTTTTTAAAATTATTTTCTGCATAGCTGTCACCGGCATTTTAAACAGCAAGTGTAAGCTCCGGCACCCAGCCCCTCCCTTTTAACTTCCTTCAGCTTCCCCCGGTGTGGTGCTGTGTAAATCAGCAGCTGTGAGTCAGGAAGTGCCTATTCTGCTGCTACTCACTTTCGGTGACGTGAAATCAGCTGTTTCACCAAAATGAACTCACTGCGCATGCGCTCCCTGTGTCAATGCATTAACATTCTAGCCATCAGATTTGTTGATGGCCTCCTTTGTTATACACTAAACACTACAAATCCCACCATGCCTTCAATTTAAACTAGATAAAATCGAACAGAATTGACCAATCTAAAAATGTGATCAGATAAACACACCTGTTGCTAGGCAGAATTTATGACAAAGCGTAACCCCCTACTATAAGTCTTAATCACTGTTTCCTATAAAGGCGTTAATAGAAAGCCCAACAAAAATATACAGAGAAGGTGATGTGGATTAAGTGAACACAACACACAATTATATACTATCAATTTCATTACACACCACCCAATTATCTACTATCATTTTAGACATAATCAAATTCATAGTATATAATTATGTGCTGCTTTCAGTTAATCCGCGTCACCTTCTCTGTATATTTTTGTTGCACTTTCCATTTACTTCTTCTTAAGAAACAGTAATATAGACTTATAGTAGGGGCATACCCTTGGTCATAAACTCTGCCTAGAAACAGGTGTATTTATCTGTTCACATTTTTAGATTGGTCAATACTGTCCACCGCACAGCGATGCCATCAGCATACGCTGTCAACATTTATCATTGCACAAGCATTTCTAGTGAAATGCTTGTGCAATGCCACCCCTGCACATTTGCGGCCAATTAGGGAGTGCAAATCAACCCGATTGTATCCGATGTCCATTATTGGACTTTTAGTTGTATTTTTATCATAATCTTTGATTTACTTTTTTTACGGTAAATTATATAGATCATATATGTGACATTTAATGTATCCATTGTTATTATCTTCTGGATTCTATTAGTATATCATTATTTATATTTTAACCTTCTAAAAAGCTCAAACACACTTTTTAAACAGTTTCCATCATTACTTCTAATTATTTTGTTATTCTTATGGCTTCCAATGCTTACTTTATAATTTCATGAAACATATTTCTATAATACATAGATGTTCTGTTATACTTTCACGTAATGTTCTCAGGGTTTTGCCTATGTATTGTTTTTTACATATACACTCTATTACATAGATTACACCTCTATCGGTGCATCTAAATGTATCATTTATTATAAACAAACTTCCTGTTTGCCTTGACCTTTGCCTTAACCTTTTTGCTATAGTCACATGACCTACAACAGAAACAGGGATAAAAACCTTTTACCTCTGTGCCAAACAGGTTCAATTGATTTTTCTGGGGTGCACTACTTTTAAACTCACTCTGAGGTAGAGTACTTTTAATTTTTTTGATCTTTTATTAATTAATTTTGGATTCATCGTCAGTCTGTCTCCTATAATATAGGATCTTCCCTAACTATATGCCAATGCTTTTTAATTATTCTTGCTATCTTCTTATATTGGCCTTTGAAATTAGTAATATATATAGTGATCATTGACATTTAAAATGCTGTCTTTCTCTTTATATTTTAATAGAGTCTGTCAATCTCTTTCACTCCTTCTGATGTTACACGCCAAACTCGATAGTGTGAAGGAACACAAGACGGCAGCGGACTACCGCTAGAACACAGAGCGGAGACGTTTTTGTGAGGGCTGGTTGACTAAAACCAGCAACGGTGAGTGAACTTCTAAATCTGACTTACATTTTGCCATTGTCTACTGTGTATTTCCTACAAGTCTGTTGAGCGGACTAGGAATTGAAACAGTTAGAACACTGAGTATGGATGATTACTTTTAAACTCTGCATCTACCTACATATAGATTGTGTATTGCATCTTTGAACTACTTCATGTTTTTTACGATCTAGAGATTTTTTAGAGGTGTACACCTTTTTTATTCTTTTTTTATTTGGATATCCACACTATATTTATCAGTATCTTTACTTGAGTCCTTTTTATATTGTTACTAGTACTAAAGCCCGTGTACACGGGCCATTTTTTTCAGAACAGCGGTCCCACCCCTTGCTCTCTCCCCCCTTTCTTTTGCTCTCTCTTCCCCCCTCTCTTTTGCTTTCTTTCCCCCCTCTCTTTTGCTTTCTCTCCCCCCTCTCCTTTGTTCTCTCTCTCCCCTCTTTTGCTCTCTCTCTCCCCTCTTTGGCTCTCTCCATCATTTCTTTTGCTCTCTCTCCCCCCTCTTTGTCTCCCCCCCCCTTTGGCTCTCCCCCCCCTCTTTGGCTTCCCCCCCTCTTTGGCTCTCCCCCCCCCCTCTTTTGCTCTCTCTCCTCTTTGGCTCTCTCTCTCCCCTCTTTGGCTCCCCCCCCTTTGGCTCTCTCTCCCCCCTCTTTGGCTCTCTCTCCCCCCTCTTTTGCTCTCTCTCCTCTTTGGCTCTCTCTCTCCCCCCTCTTTGGCTCCCCCCTCCCCTTTGTCTCCCCCCCTCTTTGGCTCTCCCCCCCCCTCTTTTGCTCTCCCCTCCCCTCTTTGGCTCTCTCCCCCCTCTTTTGTTCTCTCCCCCCTCTTTGGCGCTCTCCCCCCCCTCTTTGGCTCTCTCCCCCCCTCTTTGGCTCTGCCCCCCCCTCTTTGGCTCTCTCTCCCCCTCTTTGGCTCTCTCCCCCCCCCTCTTTGGCTCTCCCCCCCCTCTTTGGCTCTGCCCCCCCCCCCTCTTTGGCTCTCTCTCCCCCCTCTTTGGCTCTCTCTCCCCCCTCTTTGGCTCTCTCCCCTCTTTTGCTCTCCTCTTTGGCTCTCTTTCCTCTTTCGCTCTCTCTCTCCCCCCTCTTTGGCTCTCCCCCCCTTTAGCTCTCTCCCCCCCCTTTGGCTCTCCCCCCCCCCCTCGTTGGCTCTCTCCCCCCCCCCTCTTTGGCTCTCTCCCCCCCCCCCCTCTTTGGCTCTCTCTCCCCCCTCTTTGGCTCTCTCTCCCCCCTCTTTGGCTCTTTTTCCTCTTTGGCTTTCTCTCTCCCCCCTCTTTGGCTCTCCCCCCCTTCTCTTTGGCTCTCCCCCCCTTCTCTTTGGCTCTCTTCCCCCCCTTCTCTTTGGCTCTCTCTCCCCCCCCCTTCTCTTTGGCTCTCTCTCCCCCCCCTTCTCTTTGGCTCTCTCTCCCCCCCCCTTCTCTTTGGCTCTCTCTCCCCCCCCCTTCTCTTTGGCTCTCTGCCCCCCCTTCTCTTTGGCTCTCTGCCCCCCCCTTCTCTTTGGCTCTCTGCCCCCCCTTCTCTTTGGCTCTCTGCCCCCCCCTTCTCTTTGGCTCTCTGCCCCCCCCCCCTTCTCTTTAGCTCTCTGCCCCCCCTTCTCTTTAGCTCTCTGCCCCCCCCTTCTCTTTGGCTCTCTGCCCCCCCCTTCTCTTTGGCTCTCTGCCCCCCCCTTCTCTTTAGCTCTCTGCCCCCCCCCTTCTCTTTAGCTCTCTGCCCCCCCCCCTTCTCTTTAGCTCTCTGCCCCCCCCCCCTTCTCTTTGGCTCTCTGCCCCCCCCTTCTCTTTGGCTCTCTGCCCCCCCCCTTCTCTTTGGCTCTCTGCCCCCCCCCTTCTCTTTGGCTCTCTGCCCCCCCCCCTTCTCTTTGGCTCTCTGCCCCCCCCTTCTCTTTGGCTCTCTGCCCCCCCCCTTCTCTTTGGCTCTCTGCCCCCCCTTCTCTTTGGCTCTCTGCCCCCCCCCTTCTCTTTGGCTCTCTGCCCCCCCATTCTCTTTGGCTCTCTGCCCCCCCCCCTTCTCTTTGGCTCTCTGCCCCCCCCTTCTCTTTGGCTCTCTGCCCCCCCTTCTCTTTGGCTCTCTGCCCCCCCTTCTCTTTAGCTCTCTGCCCCCCCCTTTCTCTTTAGCTCTCTGCCCCCCCCCTTCTCTTTGGCTCTCTGCCCCCCCTTCTCTTTGGCTCTCTTCCCCCCCCCCCTTCTCTTTGGCTCTCTGCCCCCCCCTTCTCTTTGGCTCTCTGCCCCCCCCCTTCTCTTTGGCTCTCTGCCCCCCCCTTCTCTTTGGCTCTCTGCCCCCCCCCTTCTCTTTGGCTCTCTGCCCCCCCCCTTCTCTTTGGCTCTCTGCCCCCCCTTCTCTTTGGCTCTCTGCCCCCCCCCCCTTCTCTTTGGCTCTCTGACCCCCCCCTTCTCTTTGGCTCTCTGCCCCCCCCCCTTCTCTTTGGCTCTCTGCCCCCCCCCTTCTCTTTGGCTCTCTGCCCCCCCTTCTCTTTGGCTCTCTGCCCCCCCCTTCTCTTTGGCTCTCTGCCCCCCCCCCCCTTCTCTTTGGCTCTCTGCCCCCCCCTTCTCTTTGGCTCTCTGCCCCCCCCCTTCTCTTTGGCTCTCTGCCCCCCCCCCCTTCTCTTTGGCTCTCTGCCCCCCCTTCTCTTTGGCTCTCTGCCCCCCCCCCCTTCTCTTTGGCTCTCTGCCCCCCCCCCTTCTCTTTGGCTCTCTGCCCCCCCCTTCTCTTTGGCTCTCTGCCCCCCCCCTTCTCTTTGGCTCTCTGCCCCCCCCCTTCTCTTTGGCTCTCTGCCCCCCCCTTCTCTTTGGCTCTCTGCCCCCCCCCCCTTCTCTTTGGCTCTCTGCCCCCCCCTTCTCTTTGGCTCTCTGCCCCCCCCCCCCCTTCTCTTTGGCTCTCTGCCCCCCCTTCTCTTTGGCTCTCTGCCCCCCCCCTTCTCTTTGGCTCTCTGCCCCCCCCCCCTTCTCTTTGGCTCTCTGCCCCCCCCCTTCTCTTTGGCTCTCTGCCCCCCCCCCTTCTCTTTGGCTCTCTGCCCCCCCCCCCTTCTCTTTGGCTCTCTGCCCCCCCCCTTCTCTTTGGCTCTCTGCCCCTGTCTTCGCGGGACCCCGCCCGACCACGCCCCATCGCGGCAACACCCGCCCGGCCACGCCCCTCGCGACGCCCGGCCACGCCCCTCGCGACGCCCGGCCACGCCCCTCGCGACGCTCCCGTCGGCCACAAACAGCTGTGAGGTCTGGGGAGCGCGTTACAGTTTAAGGTGAAAAGCCCCAATCAAGCCACAGGACCTTCCCTGGTCAGCCCCTCTTCTACACATTTACATTATGGGCCAGATTACAAACGGAGTGCTAAATATCACTTGCATGCAAGCAATATTTGCGCTCCACTTTGTAATACCAGCACAGGATAATGTGCGCTGGTATTACAAGTTAATAGCAATGCGAGGAAGCATTGCTTTCACCACAGCACGCTGCCATAGGCTCCTAAGGGAGCCTGATTCTGATGCTGTCACAGAACTTTGCGCATCGAAGGGGGTAAATAGCGCAGTGATGGGCAGCATTTTTACATATATATGTATATGATTATATGTAAAACCACTTTTCAGTGCCGTTTTTTTTCTTATACCCCACTCCCATCAACTTTAAAGCCCCAAAACTGCCTAGTGCAGTTATTTTTTTATTTAAAAAAAATGCTAGATTTTTTTTAAAATAAAAAAAATACAATGCCCTCTATTTTGAGGGCATTTGGGGCACTAGTTATTTTTTGGAGCGCTAATTGCTACCACGGGCTCACGATAGCAATAACCAGTCACTTGTAATTTGCCCATTTGCGGGAGCGCAATCATTTAGCGCTCCACTTGTAAACTAGCCCTAATTGTGTTTCTGAAGTTGCTGTTGTTGTAATTGTTTTAACCCTTAGCAATAAGTTCATATTTCATGTAAGAGATTAAGGTCTAGATTATGAGAGGAGTGCAATATTGCGCTTACACGAGCAAGATATCTGCACTCCACTCAGTAATACCAGCTGGTATTACAAGTGAGGCATAATGCGAACGCGACCTCGCTCTCACATTTCCTGGAAGCCAATCGCTCACAAGAATGTGCTTCCATAGGCTCCAAACCACATAGAGCAGCCAGGGGGCAAATCGTGCAGCGTTAGGCAGCAATCAATAAATATGTATATATATTTATGTGTTAATATGTGTATATACACATATAAACACATAAATATATACGTGTATATAAGCATATATATATATATATTTAGAGTAAAAACACAGTCATCCATTCACCTCAATGTAATAGCACTTTAGTGTCAGTTTTTTCTAACACCCCACATCCCCTTACTTAAACCCTATAAAGCTGCTTCATGAAGTTTTGGTTTTTTTAGAAATAAAAATGCTCATCTTTATTTTATATGTAAATGAACTGTACTCTGTATTTTGGGGGCAAATGGGGCCTATTTCAAAATTTTAACCAAAGGTCTCATCTCTGGTTAATTTCGCTAAGTGTAAAGTGAAACCGCAAGCTCGCAGGAGCATTAACCAGCCACTTGTAATAGCTGGTTATTTAAAGTACGCCCGTAAAGGTGCACATTTGCCCCTTTATGGGCGCACTTTATGATAGCGCTCCAATTGTAATCTATCTGGTCCTACAAATTAGGCAACTACAAATGTCAATAACAGGAGCACCCAATATCCTGCCTTTACAACAAAGTAACTCAGCAACCTCACAAGTGAATCTAGCCCAATGTCTTCAACTAATGTGAGTACACTTATGGTGGTATTTGTTTGTATGTAAATATAAATCTTCTACACTTCCACTTTAGTATACTGCTCCTATTAAAGGGACATAAAACGCAACATGTAATTTCCTATACATCCTGGGCACAGGGGTGGTTCCAGAAATCTTATTATGGGGGAGGAAACGCTCCTGTTGGAGTTGTACATGTTCCAGGGACAGGGTGGGTGGAGGTGTAGTTGTAGGTGATCTAGGTGCAGGGCATGGGAAGGTGGAGTCGCACATGTTATGGGGTGTGGTTAGGCAGTAGTGGAATGCAGCCTGCCTAAAACTCCTGGAGCAGGGTTTAGTAATTATTTTACATTTTACTATCCTCCTCAGCCCAAAGGGGGTGCAAATTCAAAGATGAGGTGGGTGAACCATCACTGTCTGTACAACAAAACATTACATCATGATTGCTAGATTAGTGCAGGAGCCCATCTATATCTGCCATTGACTGGCCAGAGAAAATGTGATATGATAATAATAATCAAAAGGCTTTTTCAGGTTTTTTTTTCCATGACCACAAAACAATACACATTTTCTAACAAAATTACATGTTCTAATGTGTTTAAATACCTTCACAGTTTGGCCCATATCTGCCCGGGGAGCAGATTTCGCAAGCAGTTCCATTGAAACCTTTTGAACATTTGCAGGTTCCTGTTCCTGCCAATCCGTCATCACATGAACCATGGTCACTGCATGGACTTTCCAGACCACCAGGACAAACTAAAGTAGTAAAGAAATAAATTATAATCTAAGTATTAAAGAATAATGGATGAGCCAAATCTATTGATAAGTGGTAAAAAATGAAAAAGAAACCGCCCCCACCCCACAAATGCAAACACTAGTGGCATATAAACTACCAAAAGTAAAAAGCATACATGCATTGTGTTTATGCAAAAACATTATTATTAATGCAGTTTGGTTAACTAGATAATGGCCAGCTTGCTTTATCCAGATGAAAAATTTTACAAGACAACATTTTATAAACCCAGGGAATAAAATATAACCGTAATTACTGTAAGAAGGTGTTAAAATCTGACTGTATGGATATTTCTACTGTCACATTAGATATTGGGTTTTCTAAATTTAGTAAGTTACGTTATTCTTAATTATATACATATCAGAAGAAGTTCTTTTTTTTAATGAAAAAGTAAATTACTCTGATAAAGGTTAAAATATGTTTGTACTCAAGAGAAAAAATGAGTATATGTATTCAGTACTCCAAAGTAAGCCAACTTCTGAATACACCACAATAGTAGATTTTGTAACACATTATTTGATATGATTAGAGATTTTATGCTTAGTTATCGTCTGCCAAAAATTCACAGAAATCCAAAATGTCTGCCTAAGGCTGGTATAGGATGCCTCAATAAGCATTTTTATCTATTGGATATATTTTCCAGCTATTAGTTAAAAACCTTCCACATATAACAAGTTCATGCCTTGGAAAATTACAAAGAGATCTTTTAACTATACATCTTTCTTCAGATTTTTTTTTTTTTTCTGGATATTCCAGCTATGTAGAAGTCCCCAAACAATTTCTACATATGGTTGCTGAATATCTCTTAACACATAGTTTCTTTAAGTTCTGAGTCTACATGAATAGCTATGTGCATAGTTTTTCCCATCCCATTCTATTTGGGTTGGGCTGTTCCATGCTTTCATATATATATATATGACCAATTTTCTTGATTTTATAATCTGATACTTTATAGCTGATTTGTATGGTTAGTTATCAAAAGCACATTAAGAAGGCTATACAAAGACCACAACATTTCTATAGACAAAAACATAGTAAGTAACCAAGAGACAATGTTTTGCAGTACAAAAACCACAACAATATTAAAATACAAATATACTGGCTTTCATAACCAACAATATGAAAATTGGACTGTACTATTCAGATAGAGCATGCAATCTAAGACATTTTCCAATTTACTTCCTTTATCAAATGTTTATAGGCACACTTTCTGGGGAACAAGATCCTACTGAGCATCTGCATAAGTTCACAGGGTATACTATACGTCTGTGATTGGCTGATGTCTGTCACATGGTACAAGGGGCCGGAAAATGGGGGGGAAAATAAATTTGTCCGATTAAAAAAAATACTGCTTATTTGAAGTTCAGACTAGAGGGGAGATTTATCAAGCAGCCGATGCTTGTGAAATGCTTGTGCAATGTTAAATGCCAACTTGAAAGTAGTGAATGAGATGCAAACTTCAATTAGAAGCTGATATACATCATACATGACAAAGAGGGTGTCTGCAGAATACACACAATGAACTAACTGCTGACGCGTTTCAGCCCATCAGGCTGTAATCGTAGCTAGTGTTCATAACCCCAACAACATTTAAATACACCTGTGTGTTATTGTGATTGGATAAAAACATCATCCTGGGCGTATTCTTAAGATGTATCAATATAAATTAACCTCTGTAATAACGGTTTTCTTAGCTCAAGGCTATCCCATTCTAAAAACCGAATTTATTTGGTCATTGTGTACTAAATATGAAATTCACTAAAATAGCTTCATTTACAGAATTGTACTCTTTTAATCTTAGAGATATCACCTTCTTATGGATAATAATGATGATCAAATAATGTGTGATCTGTGGGCCAAAGAGAGAGGCCCCCTGGATTCACAGAGCAACTATTTACTCCCAAGAATTTATTATGTCGAATTCAGAATTTAACCCTTGGGGCACTCTGGTTCTTAATCTGTGAATCCAGAAGGGCTCCCTCTTGGCTAGTAATTTCGAAATTTTGAATTCAATATTCACATTTCAAGAGGCATGTGATCTGGAAGCACTGGAAAGACTATACAGTGAAAACACTGATTCATTAGCCGAAGTGGATACAAATGTAGTATCAAGTTGTCAGGATTTACCTGTTACCTCCCACTTCTGTGTCATCATTCATCCTGCCCTTTAAATCCTAGCTACGCCCTGTTCCTAGTGCTTAGTATTGTTGCACCTGTCCAAAAGGTTGCTGCTATCTCAAAGCTCTCCTTGTGTATTATAGTAACTCTCACTGTTACTTTTCCTGCACATTCCTGGATTACATATTTGCTGCAGCCAAGCTGCTTCCTCTCTGTCTGGAACTTGCACTATCTCTTATCAATATAACAATTCAACAAGTGGATTCTCTATCAAGCTACTTCATATTGCAGTCTCCCTAATACCTCTTATTGGATTCTGGTATCCTGTGTTTACGGAGCTCCACTATCCAGCAGCCGCCACAACTTACAAACTGTGTTTGTTTCTCTCTCTCTGCGGTCCGTCCGCCATCGTGTGACGTCATCTGTCACTCAAGGACCGTCTACGTTCACTCCCTCACCCGCTCAGCTGAGCGTCAAACAACCAACCTCTGCCTTCCTCCAAATTCAGCTCTGTTAGCTCCGCTCCAGTCCGCGCAGCGAATTGCGCTTGTGTTCAGGTAACTGTGATTTCCTCATTACAACTTTTAGGATTCACATCTAAACTTGCACTACATATGATAATTGCTGGAAACGGTAAAGACTAATTCAGTGTCATCAGAACTATTGACAGTCAAGTTCATTACGAATTCATTCCCTGTTTGCTTGTTACATTCATTCACGCATAATGTAATGCCATATTTGTTACATTCTGCTACTACCTTAATTAATTCCACAGTGCTAATAAGGTTATTGAATTGAAGGAGTCAGTAACTAAAGCTTTGTGGTACAAACTTAACACAAGGTCTGCAGCTGGGTACAGAAATACATTTATCCACTACTTTGGATTTACTGACAGGGAATTACCCTTACAGAATACTAAGCCCAAAAGAATGTCTGAACCAGCAGACCTGTCACAATTTGTATACTCTTTATCGCAAAGAGTTGATCAAATGGGAATTTCTCTCAGGGAACTTGAGATTGAGAACCAATCTCTGAGAAGGATAATAAGAGAATCTTTGGCACCTAAACCTGAATCCATACCTGAGCCAACTGTCTCTCTCCCAGAATCTTTTTCTGGCAACAGAAAGCAATATCGTCAGTTCAAGACTGCATGCCAGCTCCTATTTCATTTGAAACCAAAAACTTATTGTACTGAAAGAGTAAAAGCACTCACAGTCATTTCCTTCCTAAGGGGTGAACCCCGAGTATGGGCTGATGCCACCTTTGAGACAAATCAACCCATATTAGGTTCCCTAGATGACTTTTTCACCCATATGGATGAATTATACTTGGATTCTGATGCTCAGTTGTCTGCTGAGACTTCTATGCGTAATCTGAAACAAGGTAAACGTGTTGTGGAAGATTATATTACGGAGTTCAAGCAATATGCTCGAGATTCACAGTGGAATCCAATAGCCCTGCGCAACCAGTTCAGATTAGGTCTCGCAGACAATATAAAAGATGAACTGGCTCGCGTTGAACTGCCTAAGACCCTAGAAAATCTGATGTCTCTTGTCATACAAATTGACAGGAGATTAAGAGAGAGAAGGTCAGAAAGAGGTCACTTTGAGTCTGTTGTTAAGGCTATACAATCCCCATCAACTTCCTTGACTTCTACTAAGACAACTCCAGAACCTATGGAGGTGGGACTAGCTAGAGCTCCACTGACACTCCAGGAGAGAACACGAAGGAGATTAAACATGCTTTGCATGTATTGTGCTAATTCCTCTCATTCAGTGACTGACTGTCCTCTCCTTCTGAAATCCAAGAAAAGTAAGTGCAATTCCTTCACTACAATCCCACCTTCTGAAGAGCCTAACACTTACTGTAAACTTTCTTTGTCTTTGCAGTGGGACCTCCGAAAACTACAAACTGAAGCCATTATAGATACAGGCACCTATGGGAATTTCATTGATTTGTCCATTGTTAAAAAAAAAAAAATACCATGTGTGATTAAGCATACCCCTGTTTCCATTCGTGTCATTGATGGTTCTTCAATTCCTAGTGGTCCTATCACACATCAGACCATACTCTTGCTATTAACTACTTCACAGGGACATGCTGAATTGTTAGTATTTGATGTTTTGCCTTCACCAATTTTTCCTATTGTTTTAGGAGTCTCCTGGTGTAAAATACATCAACCACAGATAGACTGGCTATCTTTACAGGTAAAGCTGTCCTCCGCACACTGTCTGCAACATTGTTTATCTAAGCATAACCTCCTATCACTTCCAACCGATGTACCACAACTTCCTGAACAGTACTCAGATTTCAGTGATGTTTTCAGTAAAATTGAGGCGGAATCGTTACCCCCACATCGTATATACGATTGCCCAATTGACATCAAACCTGGTTCTTCCATTCCATTTGGTCGTCTTTACCCATTATCCACACCTGAACTTGAACATCTAAAACTTTACCTTGAGGAAAATATTCGGAAGGGGTTTATTCGTCCATCAACATCTTCTGCGGGCGCAGGTATGTTCTTCGTAAAAAACAAAGATGGATCTCTTCGGCCCATCATTGATTATAGAGAACTTAACCAACGCACAATAAAAAATCGATACCCTCTCCCTCTGATCCCTGAGCTCATAGAGCGTTTACAGGACGCCACCATTTATACTAAATTAGACCTACGAGGTGCATACAACCTTGTCAGAGTACGTGAGGGTGATGAATGGTTGACGGCTTACAGGACCAGGTACGGACTGTTCGAGTACCTAGTGATGCCATTTGGGCTTTGCAACGCACCAGGAACTTTCCAACACTTCATCAATGATATATTCCGTGATCTACTAGATGTCTGCATAGTAATCTATCTGGACGACATCCTTGTATATTCCAGATCTGTAAGTGCCCATGTGCAAGATGTACGACAAGTGCTATCACGTTTACGAAAACACAGATTATATGCCAAACTAGAAAAATGTCAATTCCACACAGATACCATATCATTCCTGGGCTATAACATCTCACCTAATGGAATCAGTATGCAAGAGGAGAAAGTGGAGACAGTCAGAAACTGGCAGACACCAAAGACTCGGAAGGAACTTCAAAGATTCCTGGGGTTCACAAATTACTACAGAAAGTTTGTGAAGAACTTTTCAAAGATAGCGAAGCCTCTATCCCAACTAACAAGTACCCAACAGAAGTTTCGCTGGACTCCTGAAGCTGATGCAGCTTTCGAACTTTTGAAAATTAAAGTCACCTCAGCACCCATTCTCCGTTTCCCAAACTCTGAACATCAGTATATCCTAGAAGTGGATGCTTCAGACTTTGCCTTAGGAGCCATCTTATCCCAAAAAGCTGGGGTTACTGAACCTATTCACCCCGTGGCCTTTTTCTCAAAGGTTCTCTCATCCTCTGAAAGGAACTATCCGATTGGAGAGAAAGAACTGTTGGCAATCAAGAAAGCTTTGGAAAACTGGAGACATTTATTAGAGGGCACCAAACTCCCCATAATCATATATACAGACCACAAGAATCTAGCTTTTCTACAGAATAGTAAAACATTGTCTGCTAGACAAGCACGATGGTGTCTTTTCTTCACCAGATTTAATTTCCATATAGTATATAGACCATCCTCCAGAAATGGAAAGGCTGATGCCTTGTCGCGGAAAGATTCACCTCCTGATTATCATCATGAGTCAGTTCCTCTACTGCCTGTGGAGTGCTTCCTAGGTATAACTACATATCTCACGAATTCTATCAAGGAAGCATACAGCTCAGATGAAGAACTATAACATCATGATCTACTATTGGATACAGAAGGTCTGTTACTGCACTCAGGGAAGATATACGTACCACCAAGTATCAGAACTACCGTAATGACACTACACCATGAATCCCCACTCGCAGGCCATCCAGGTGTTAGAAGAACCTTGGAGACTCTTACTAGGTATTATTGGTGGCCATCAATGTCAAAATCCATAAGAGAATACGTCTCCTCCTGTATCGTTTGTGCTACTTCAAAGAATACCAAGTCTTTTCCTGTAGGTTACCTTATGTCGTTGCCGATTCCTTCACATCCATGGAACCACGTTTCAATGGATTTCATTGTAGATCTTCCAAGATCATCAGGAATGAACACCATCATGGTCGTTATAGATCTCTTCACCAAGATGGCTCACTTTGTACCTTACAATAAGTTACCAACAGCAGCAGAAACAGCTAAGTTATTTCTGGACAATATTGTTCGTCTACATGGGTTCCCGAAGATCTTAACTTCAGATCGAGGGACCCAATTTACTTCATGCTTCTGGAGATCTTTAACATCTCTCCTCCAGATTGATCATCGTTTCTCAACTTCATTCCACCCTCAGACCAACGGACAGGTGGAGAGGGTTAACCAATGGCTGGAACAATACCTTCGATGTTTCTGTGCATACCAGCAAGAAGAATGGTTATCTTATCTCTCAATGGCAGAATTTGCCTTTAACAACTCAGAAAATTCCTCCACCAAGTCCTCCCCCTTCTTCGCTAACTTCGGCTATCATCCATGTCCTTATCCTACCTCTGGCTCTCTAAACCACACTTCAACTGCCTGTCCCACTGCAAACGACTTTGTTGCAAATCTTCGTCAAAATTTCGATGCCCTAAAAGGTAACATTGCATCCGCTCAGGAGAGACAGATGCATTACTACAACCTCTGTAGAAGACCCGCACCTTCATACAAGATTGGTGACCATGTATGGTTATCTACGAAGAACCTAAAACTCCAAATTCCCAGTAAGAAATTGGGTGGCTTGTTTATTGGTCCTTTTCAGATATCCCGGATTGTCAATCCGAATGCTGTCACTTTGGATCTCCCACCTACCATTAAAGTTCATCCTACTTTCCACATTTCTCTGTTAAAACCATGCAAGAAGTTGAGCTCCCAAGGCGTTATCACTCCTCCACTGGGATCATTTCCATCAACTGATGAGTATGAGGTTTCCTCTATTAAGGATTCAAGGCTTCTTAACGGACAACTACAGTATCTCGTAGCTTGGAAAGGATACCCTCCTGATGACGATTCATGGGAGCCCTCTTCTAATGTCCACGCTCCCCTGAAGGTCTCTCTTTTCCATCGACGTCATCCGGATCGTCCAGCTCCTTGACTTTCGTTGTTCTTCCTTGGGGGGGGGGATGATGTCAGGATTTACCTGTTACCTCCCACTTCTGTGTCATCATTCATCCTGCCCTTTAAATCCTAGCTACGCCCTGTTCTTAGTGCTTAGTATTGTTGCACCTGTCCAAAAGGTTGCTGCTATCTCAAAGCTCTCCTTGTGTATTATAGTAACTCTCACTGTTACTTTTCCTGCACATTCCTGGATTACATATTTGCTGCAGCCAAGCTGCTTCCTCTCTGTCTGGAACTTGCACTATCTCTTATCAATATAACAATTCAACAAGTGGATTCTCTATCAAGCTACTTCATATTGCAGTCTCCCTAATACCTCTTATTGGATTCTGGTATCCTGTGTTTACGGAGCTCCACTATCCAGCAGCCGCCACAACTTACAAACTGTGTTTGTTTCTCTCTCTCTGCGGTCCGTCCGCCATCGTGTGACGTCATCTGTCACTCAAGGACCGTCTACGTTCACTCCCTCACCCGCTCAGCTGAGCGGCAAACAACCAACCTCTGCCTTCCTCCAAATTCAGCTCTGTTAGCTCCGCTCCAGTCCGCGCAGCGAATTGCGCTTGTGTTCAGGTAACTGTGATTTCCTCATTACAACTTTTAGGATTCACATCTAAACTTGCACTACATATGATAATTGCTGGAAACGGTAAAGACTAATTCAGTTGTCATCAGAACTATTGACAGTCAAGTTCATTACGAATTCATTCCCTGTTTGCTTGTTACATTCATTCACGCATAATGTAATGCCATATTTGTTACATTCTGCTACTACCTTAATTAATTCCACAGTGCTAATAAGGTTATTGAATTGAAGGAGTCAGTAACTAAAGCTTTGTGGTACAAACTTAACACAAGGTCTGCAGCTGGGTACAGAAATACATTTATCCACTACTTTGGATTTACTGACAGGGAATTACCCTTACACAAGTGGTCCTTCTCTTTCTAGTGCTTCTAGATTTTATCCGATTCACTTGAGGGGTAACACACTAGAAAAATGTCAAAGGAGAATTGAGTCTGATTTAACCAAACTAGCTTATACTGAGAAACAAGGCAAGTATTCTAATCTAAACAAGCAGGAAGCAATAGCTCTGAAGGGGCTTAGAGAGAATAAAAATCTGGTTATTAGATCAGTGGACAAGGGAGGGTCAGAAGTATTTATGGACAGGAATTTTTTTGTCCAAGAAGCATTACGCCAACTGACTGACCCATCCCAATATCAGAGTTTAACCTTTGATCCTACCAATAGATTTATGCATGAACTTACTCATCTAACTGATGATGGTAAGGAAGCGGGCTTCTTAGATGACAATACCAGCAGATACCTCAAAGTAGAGTCTCCAGTCATGCCCATATTTAACTTTTTACCAAAAGTGCATAAATCCCTAATTGATGTGAAGGGTCGTCCCATCATTAGTGGCATTGGTTCCATATTGGAGCCACTGTCGCAATGGCTTAATTGCATTCTACAACCGATGGTACAAAATTTGTCAAGTTATTTAAGGGTACGAAACAACTTTTAATAGAACTTGACTCCTTTACTTGGCAGAATGATTATAAGTGGCTGTCTATTGATGTCACTTCATTGTACTCTTCCATACCCCACAATAAAGGTTTGGAGGCAATCTCTTGCTTTGTGAAGAGATCCACACAGTATGATCCTCCCTTCTGTTGCTATATCATTAGAGTTACTGAGTTTTTATTAACACATAATTTGTTCATATTTGAAGGAGTTCATTACCTCCAGAGATGTGGGACAGCTATGGGGCTAAATTTGCCCCCTCCTATGCCAACCTGTTTATGGGTTGGTGGGAGCTGCCCCACATCTTTGGATGTGGTGAACTCTGGAAGGAAAGAATAAGATATTACAGAAGATACATAGATGATCTTTTGATCATCTGGAAGGGAGATGAGGCAGAGGCAGTAAGCTTTGTACAGGGTCTGAATGATAACCCAGTTGGGATCAAAATCACATATGAGTTTGGTAAAACACAGTTAAATTTCTTGGACGTGACACTGATGAGTGTTCAAGATAAGGTTCTAACCAAGGTTTACAGAAAGCCCATATCAGGAAATACTCTTCTTCATGCTAAGAGCAGCTATCCAAAAAGAGTCTTTAGATCTGTCATAAAAGGACAGTTCATACGACAGGAGAAATTGTACAACATTATCAGAATATGACAAGCAGGCCTTAGATCTAGAGGATCGTCTTTGTAAAAGAGGCTATGATAGGAGAGAAGTTGCTTCCACAAGAAAGGGTATAGCAACTAGAGATAGGAAGGAGTTTTTGACAGTCAAAAGACACACTAATCAAGACAAGTTTGAAGGTGTATCCTTCATTGCCAAGTACAGCAATCAATTCCATCAGGTCTGTAACATTGTACGGAAACATTTTCGGATGTTATCGGCCGATGATGACCTGATGGAGGTAGTTTCCAAAGGATGTAGATATGCCTTTAAGAAAGGCATGACTATAGGAAACATGTTGGCCCCTACCCAATTGGGTTCTTTAAGTACCACAAATTCATCATGGTTAAGGTTCAGAGGAGTCTATAAACGTAGGTATCCACTATGTATAGCTTGTGGTTATCTCCAACAAGGAGAAGGTTTTTCTAGTACAGAAACAGGAGAAAGGTTTAATCACTTTTCATGCCTTAACTGCAGAACCATATATGTGGTCTATTTGCTCACATGTGAGGCCTGTGCAGTACAGTACACAGGTCTCACCACAAGGAAAGCACGGGATAGGGTCCGTGAACATGTGACTAATATTAAAGCAGGTAAATTAACCACTCCCCTAGTGCAACATTTTAATATGAAACACAATAAAAGTGTAGACTCACTCAGGGGGACTATTATAGAACAAGTGAGATGCAATAAGAGGGGAGGAGACAGAGACAAATTACTAGCCAAGAGGGAGGCCTTCTGGATTCACAGATTAAGAACCAGAGTGCCCCAAGGGTTAGATTCTGAATTTGACATAATAAATTATTGGGAGTAAATAGTTGCTCTGTGAATCCAGGGGGCCTCTCTCTTTGGCCCACAGATCACACATTATTTGATCATCATTATTATCCATAAGAAGGTGATATCTCTAAGACTTAAAGTGTACAATTCTGTAAATGAAGCTATTTTAGTGAATTTCATATTTAGTACACAATGACCAAATAAATTCAGTTTTTAGAATGTGATAGCCTTGAGCTAAGAAAACCGTTATTACAGAGGTTAATTTATATTGATACATCGTTAGTTTAAATTTGTAAGTGTAAATGTCTGACGTTTTTCATTCATGTAAAATAAATTGTATTTTAAATTATCCTATATGAATGTATTTAGAGCATGAATGAGGGTGTGTAGTAAGAATATGCCCAGGATGATGTTTTTATCCAATCACAATAACACACAGGTGTATTTAAATGTTGTTGGGGTTATGAACACTAGCTACGATTACGATTCATTGAGTGTATTCTGCAGACACCCTCTTTGTCACGTATGATGTATATCAGCTTCTAATTGAAGTTTGTATGAAATTTATTTTTTCCCCCATTTTCCGGCCCCTTGTACCATGTGACAGACATCAGCCAATCACAGACGTATAGTATATCCTGTGAACTTATGCAGATGCTCAGTAGGATCTTGTTGCCCAGAAAGTGTGCCTATAAACATTTGATAAAGGAAGTAAATTGGAAAATGTCTTAGACTGCATGCTCTATCTGAATAGTACAGTCCAGTTTTCATATTGTTGGTTATAACACACAGGTGTATTTAAATGTTGTTGGGGGTTATGAACACTAGCTACGATTACGGCCAGATGGGCTGAAACGCGTCAGCAGTTAGTTCATTGTGTGTATTCTGCAGACACCCTCTTTGTCACGTATGATGTATATCAGCTTCTAATTGAAGTTTGTATGAACTCTCAATAAAGCCTTTTAAGACTCCGGAAAACTGGTGCATCTCATTCACTACTTTCAAGTTCACACTAAGAAACGGAGGTTGCAGAGCTGTTCCTTGTGTACCTTGCTTGAGTCATCATTCACACCTACTCGATGTAGCCGCAGAGGATTCCCGGCAAAGATTGAGCAGGTAACCGGAGGCGGAGTTTCCAAGTGACGTCACACGCTGAGACGCCGATTTAGAGTGGACCCAGGAGAGGAGCGGGATGAGTCGGAGGGTGATACAGGTTCGGAGTAAATTGACCGGTACCTCCATGCAGACGGATAGAGTCCAGAGTATGCTCCCTGTGGACGGGCCATCTTAGAAACGGATGTAGGGCGTTCTTGGACAATCGCTATATCATCTGGGTGAGTGAAAGGGTAATTACCTTTTTCATACTTCATAGAGCCGGAACGACTCTCGCAAAACGGTAAGCAATAGGTGCTCACACAGCTCTGTGCAAGTTTTTGTACATTCACAGTCAATGTTAAATGCCAACAGCACATTTACCCCTTTGTGCTAAATTATTGTCTTTTTATTATGCATTTGTTGCCCCTTTGGCCTACATGTGCTATAAACTTAGACATATGGGGTATTCCAAAAATCAGGACAGGAAAATCAATATATTTTTAGGTATTTTCCTTTAGTTAAACTAGATTTGTAAAAATGGTTATAAAGAAAACTTAAAAAAAAATGTTTTTTCATTTTCAAGATTATTCCTATTTATAGTTAATTTATGTACCCATAAAATTTATCACAAGAAAGCCATGTATGTCTTTAAAAGATACAGTGTAAAATATGTACGGATATACTTAACAAGAGAGTGGATAATTTAGGTGAAACCAATATTAAACTAAAATGCCAAAATAACCTGTGATATTTATTTAAGAAGTTCTTTTTTTAATAAAAATAAAAAAAATAAAACATTTTGGGGTCAATTTATTATAGTGCGAGCGGACATGATACAAAGTAGCGTATCATGTCTGCTGCACATCGATAAATGCTGACAGCATATGTTTACTAAGGTGTTAACAATAGCAACAATGATTAACTGGCTTTTTTCACTATTTACGAAAATTTTAACAAAAAATTTACATTTTACACATTTTTGTTGAAGCCTTCACATATGCAATGAAATATAAATATGATAATAGTTTATTCGGAATATGATGATTCGGCTGAAAAAATAATATATAATTCGTGTGGGCCATTCATTAAAATATGACTTAAAATAGTGTTTAAATTTAAACTGCAAAAAAAGCTCAAAATCAGTTTAGCAGCAAAGGGGTTACGGGATTAAATACAGTCATTTTATCTTGGTTGTGGGTGGATTAATTAGTAAGGAGGAAGGTTGTGATTCTACCGGCTAATTGTTATAGGTTATTCAATTGGTTGGATCGATGTGTTACAGTTTTGGTCAATGTTCATATCAGTAAACACTGGAGACCACAGCTATTTATACGAAGGGTGCACAGTTGCAGAGTACAATTATCAAATAACACATTTAACCCCTTCAGGACTGGGAATTTTAGAGAAAAACGACTAAAGTACTGGAGAATTTTTTTTGCATTTTTGCTATCACTCCATTTAAACAGAAATAGAGCCTTGCTTTTTTTTTTTTTTTTCAAAACTATATATTTTTTAGTAAACAACCCAATGTATTTATCTAGGCTCATTTTGTTATATTTCATGCCACTGTTTTGCTGTCAAATGCGATCAGATAAAAAAAAAAAATCCTTAACTCTTCCCCAAACTTTGGGATTCTTAATAAAACTATTTACATACCACTTGAGCAGTCATAACACGAATGGTTGTAAACGCTTCTTTGGGATCCCCTTTATTTAGAAATAGCAGACATACATGTCTTTGCCATTTTGGTAATTAAAAGGGTGCCAATTGCAGCTGTGCACCACACTTCTAATATTCCCAGTAATACAAGGGTTAATCAAGTATCTTTTAAGTTAATATTAGCTGTAACTGTAGAGATTACTCTCCCATCTGACACCTCCAACCCCCTGATCCCTTCTAAACAGATCTCTTCCCTCCCTCAGCCCCCAATGGTCACCACATCTTGGGTACTGACAGACAGACTGCAAGTATGCAGTTTTAGGGCATTTTTTTTAAATTTTATTAAAATATTTTTTTTTAACTTTAGGGATACCTCCTAAATTCTCCCACCTCCCTGATCCCTCCCAAACAGCTCTCTAACTCTCCCACTTTCACTAGAAGCCACCATCTTTGGTAATGGCAGCTGTCTGCCAGCACCCAGTTTGTAGTTTATTTCTTAATTTTTTAAAATTATTTTTAATAAAAATTAATTCTGTAGTGCAACAGTCCCCCCTTCCCCCCAAGCAATTGTCACTAGGTACTTCCCTTCCCATAACCATTTCTGTAGCGTAGTGGCCCATCCTTCCCCTTCCTTCACCAACATTTTTTTCTGTAATCTATAAAAAGATAAAAGAGGGAGCTCCAATGGTGAAGTATATCTCAATAGTCTTCCAAAAATAGCTAGAGTATAAACGGAATACTCACAAACATATTGCACTCAATAGTGCAAATGGGGCAGGCTGAACTCTCAGAGTTGTTCAGCTAACTCGTACTCCAGTAAACCACTCTCAGGCCGACCCAGCACCTCCACTGATCTTGGCACCTTCGGTCTAAAACGGAACAGCTTCACAAACGGATTGCCGCACACAGCACCACTACCAGAGTGGATCAAGATCAGAGTGCAGTAAGTTTGGGATTACCAGTGGACCTCCAGGTGCAGACAGAGGATAAACGAAAGCTGGAAATGGGTGGTGAGATGGAGCGCTTAAGGGAAGCCTCTGTCGCTCTATAGCGAGGGTGTACTAGCCCACCTTAAAGTATGCAGAAGTAGGAATGGTGATGTATAGAGCGCCAAGGAGAGACTGGGTAGAAAATAATATTTAATTGAGCTATTCTAAATCCCTATTGGGGATATACACAATATAATATAATTATATAAAAGTACAATTCTATAAAAGTACAACGAGCACCATAGAAGTGCAATACAAAGTTAGCACAATATGACGGTCATATGTTATATTAAAATAGTATATTAAAACACCATATAGGTGGAAAAAAATGGCTCAGGCTCGGCTCTGTAAGGAGCACCTTATAAATATGAGAACAGATAAAACTAGGCTTGGTACAGTCAGTAATATTCAAATAAGTTCCAATTAGGGATAATTCGAAATTTCTGTTCCAATATGCTCAGTAAAAAATGTCAAAGTATGTGAAAAAACACATGACTGTCGACTCGTTTCGGCCCTCAAAAATCGGCCTTTCAAAAATGGGCTCCAGTCTTGAGAGAGGCCCATTTTTGAGGGCCGAAACGCGTTGACAGTCATTTGGCTATAAGAAGAAACACACAACGCAGTTTTTGAGAAGCACACACCACCTCCCAGAGGAATCTATATCCACCACTTAATATTGGGAGTATCCTTTCTTTTACCCACACTGAATGTAATGACATTTCATTTTGGAACTTTTTGATCACTCACATCTACATTTGTTTTTGTTTTTTCATCATTTTTTTCATATTTTGTTTTTTTTAATTTTGTTTTTTATACTCTTTGGATATGTTTTGAATTCTTGATTTTTTCACATACTTTGACATTTTTCACTGAGCATATTGGAACATAAATTTCGAATTATCCCCAATTGGAACTTATTGGAACATTACTGACTGTACCAAGCCTAGTTTTATCGGTTCCCATACTTATAAGGTGCACCTTACAGAGCCGAGCTGAAGTCATTTTTTTCCACCTATATGGTGTTTTAATATACTATTTTAATATAACATATGACCGTCATATTGTGCTAACTTTGTATTGCACTTCTATGGTGCTCGTTGTACTTTTATAGAATTGTACTTTTATATAATTATATTATATTGTGTATATTCCCAATAGGGATTTAGAATAGCTCAATTAAATATTCTTTTCTACCCAGCCTCTCCTTGGCGCTCTATACATCACCATTCCTACTTCTGGATAAACGAAAGCTCACAGGAAAAGTATTCTAAAAACTTTTTATTCACAACGCATTTCTCAGTACATGACTGTTTCATCAGGTGATAAAAAATACAAATACAGGTGAGCTTAAATACCTGACTTCCTCGGCGTGTTCAACCAACTAGTGCGCATGTCAAGAATAGAGGAAATGATTCTCACTAGTACTGTGATTGGACAAAAGTCGTAACATGTAACCAATAATACAATGTATATATGTTATTAATAAAAACAGAATTTATGCTTACCTGATAAATTACTTTCTCCAACGGTGTGTCCGGTCCACGGCGTCATCCTTACTTGTGGGATATTCTCTTCCCCAACAGGAAATGGCAAAGAGTCCCAGCAAAGCTGGCCATATAGTCCCTCCTAGGCTCCGCCCACCCCAGTCATTCGACCGACGGACAGGAGGAAATATATATAGGAGAAACCATATGGTACCGTGGTGACTGTAGTTAGAGAAAATAATTCATCAGACCTGATTAAAAAACCAGGGCGGGCCGTGGACCGGACACACTGTTGGAGAAAGTAATTTATCAGGTAAGCATAAATTCTGTTTTCTCCAACATTGGTGTGTCCGGTCCACGGCGTCATCCTTACTTGTGGGAACCAATACCAAAGCTTTAGGACACGGATGAAGGGAGGGAGCAAATCAGGTTACCTAAACGGAAGGCACCACAGCTTGCAAAACCTTTCTCCCAAAAATAGCCTCCGAAGAAGCAAAAGTATCAAATTTGTAAAATTTGGCAAAAGTGTGCAGTGAAGACCAAGTCGCTGCCTTACATATCTGGTCAACTGAAGCCTCGTTCTTGAAGGCCCATGTGGAAGCCACAGCCCTAGTGGAGTGAGCTGTGATTCTTTCAGGAGGCTGCCGTCCGGCAGTCTCATAAGCCAATCGGATAATGCTTTTAAGCCAAAAGGAAAGAGAGGTAGAAGTCGCTTTTTGACCTCTCCTTTTACCAGAATAAACAACAAACAAGGAAGATGTTTGTCTGAAATCTTTAGTAGCCTCTAAATAGAACTTTAGAGCACGGACAACGTCCAAATTGTGTAACAAACGTTCCTTCTTTGAAACTGGATTCGGACACAAAGAAGGTACAACTATCTCCTGGTTAATATTTTTGTTAGAAACAACTTTAGGAAGAAAACCAGGCTTAGTACGCAAAACCACCTTATCTGCATGGAACACCAGATAAGGAGGAGAACACTGCAGAGCAGATAACTCTGAAACTCTTCTAGCAGAAGAAATTGCAACCAAAAACAAAACTTTCCAAGATAGTAACTTAATATCTATGGAATGTAAAGGTTCAAACGGAACCCCTTGAAGAACTGAAAGAACTAGATTTAGACTCCAGGGAGGAGTCAAAGGTCTGTAAACAGGCTTGATCCTAACCAGAGCCTGAACAAATGCTTGAACATCTGGCACAGCTGCCAGTCTTTTGTGTAGTAAGACAGATAAAGCAGAGATCTGTCCCTTTAGAGAACTTGCAGATAATCCTTTCTCCAAACCTTCTTGTAGAAAGGAGAGAATCTTAGGAATTTTTATCTTATTCCATGGAAATCCTTTGGATTCACACCAACAGATATATTTTTTCCATATTTTATGGTAAATTTTTCTAGTTACAGGTTTTCTGGCCTGAACCAGAGTATCTATCACAGAATCTGAAAACCCACGCTTTGATAGAATCAAGCGTTCAATCTCCAAGTCGTCAGTTGGAGGGAGACCAGATTTGGATGTTCGAATGGACCCTGAACAAGAAGGTCCTGTCTCAAAGGTAGCTTCCATGGTGGAGCCGATGACATATTCACCAGGTCTGCATACCAAGTCCTGCGTGGCCACGCAGGAGCTATCAAGATCACCGAGGCCCTCTCCTGGTTGATCCTGGCTACCAGCCTGGGAATGAGAGGAAACGGTGGGAATACGTAAGCTAGGTTGAAAGTCCAAGGTGCTACTAGTGCATCTACTAGAGTCGCCTTGGGATCCCTGGATCTGGACCCGTAGCAAGGAACCTTGAAGTTCTGACGAGACGCCATTAGATCCATGTCTGGAATGCCCCATAATTGAGTTATTTGGGCAAAGATTTCCGGATGGAGCTCCCACTCCCCCGGATGAAATGTCTGACGACTCAGAAAATCCGCTTCCCAATTTTCCACTCCTGGGATGTGGATCGCAGACAAGTGGCAGGAGTGATCCTCCGCCCATTGAATTATTTTGGTCACTTCTTTCATCGCCAGGGAACTCTTTGTTCCCCCCTGATGATTGATATAAGCAACAGTCGTCATGTTGTCTGATTGGAACCTTATGAATTTGGCCTTTGCTAGTTGAGGCCAAGCTCTGAGAGCATTGAATATCGCTCTCAGTTCCAGAATGTTTATCGGGAGAAGAGACTCTTCCCGAGACCATAGACCCTGAGCTTTCAGGGATTCCCAGACCGCACCCCAGCCCACTAGACTGGCGTCGGTCGTGACAATGACCCACTCTGGTCTGCGGAAGCTCATTCCCTGGGACAGATGGTCCAGAGTCAGCCACCAACGGAGTGAATCTCTGGTCTTTTGATCTACTTGAATCATTGGAGATTCCACTGTTTGAGCATGCACAGTTGTAATGGTCTTAGATGAATTCGTGCAAAAGGAACTATGTCCATTGTTGCAACCATCAATCCTACTACTTCCATGCACTGCGCTATGGAAGGACGAGGAACAGAATGAAGCACTTGACAAGAGCTTAGAAGTTTTGATTTTCTGACCTCTGTCAGAAAAATCCTCATTTCTAAGGAATCTATTATTGTTCCCAAGAAGGGAACCCTTGTTGACGGGAACAGAGAACTCTTTTCTTTGTTCACCTTCCATCCATGAGATGTGAGAAAGGCTAGAACGATGTCCGTATGAGCCTTTGCTTTTGACAGGGACGACGCTTGTATTAGAATGTCGTCCAAGTAAGGTACTACTGCAATGCCCCTTGGTCTTAGAACCGCTAGAAGGGACCCTAGCACCTTTGTGAAAATCCTTGGAGCAGTGGCTAATCCGAATGGGAGAGCCACAAACTGGTAATGTTTGTCCAGAAAAGCGAACCTTAGGAACTGATGATGTTCTTTGTGGATAGGAATATGTAGGTACGCATCCTTTAGATCCACGGTAGTCATAAATTGACTTTCCTGGATGGTGGGTAGAATCGTTCGAATAGTTTCCATTTTGAACGAAGGTACCCTGAGAAATTTGTTTAGGATCTTCAAATCCAAAATTGGTCTGAACGTTCCCTCTTTTTTGGGAACTACGAACAGATTGGAATAAAATCCCATTCCTTGTTCCTTTATTGGAACTGGGTGTATCACTCCCATCTTTAACAGGTCTTCTACACAATGTAAGAATGCCTGTCTCTTTATTTGGTTTGAGGATAAGTGAGACTTGTGGAACCTTCCCCTTGGGGGTAGTTCCTTGAATTCCAGGAGATAACCTTGAGAAACTATTTCTAGCGCCCAAGGATCCTGAACATCTCTTGCCCAAGCCTGAGCAAAGAGAGAGAGTCTGCCCCCCACCAGATCCGGTCCCGGATCGGGGGCTACTCCTTCATGCTGTTTTGTTAGCAGTGGCAGGCTTTTTGGCCTGCTTACCCTTGTTCCAGCCTTGCATTGGTTTCCAGGCTGGTTTGGGTTGTGAGGCATTACCCTCTTGCTTAGAGGATGCAGAATTAGAAGCTGGTCCATTTCTGCGAAAGGGACGAAAATTAGGCTTATTTTTAGCCTTAAAAGACCTATCCTGTGGAAGGGCGTGGCCCTTTCCCCCAGTGATGTCTGAAATAATCTCTTTCAAATCAGGTCCAAATAAAGTTTTACCTTTGAAAGGGATGTTAAGCAATTTTGTCTTGGATGACACATCCGCTGACCAAGACTTTAGCCAAAGCGCTCTGCGCGCCACGATAGCAAACCCTGAATTTTTCGCCGCTAATCTTGCTAATTGCAAAGCGGCATCTAAAATAAAAGAGTTAGCCAATTTAAGTGCGTGAACTCTGTCCATAACCTCCTCATATGGAGTTTCTCTACTGAGCGACTTTTCTAGTTCCTCGAACCAGAACCACGCTGCCGTAGTGACAGGAACAATGCATGAAATTGGTTGTAGAAGGTAGCCTTGCTGTACAAAAATCTTTTTAAGCAAACCTTCCAATTTTTTATCCATAGGATCTTTGAAAGCACAACTATCTTCGATAGGAATAGTAGTGCGTTTGTTTAGGGTAGAAACTGCCCCCTCGACCTTGGGGACTGTCTGCCATAAGTCCTTTCTGGGGTCGACCATAGGAAATAATTTCTTAAATATAGGGGGAGGAACAAAAGGTATGCCGGGCTTTTCCCACTCCTTATTTACTATGTCCGCCACCCGCTTGGGTATAGGAAAAGCGTCGGGGGGCACCGGAACCTCTAGGAACCTGTCCATCTTGCATAATTTCTCTGGAATGACCAAATTGTCACAATCATCCAGAGTAGATAACACCTCCTTAAGCAGAGCGCGGAGATGTTCTAATTTAAATTTAAATGTCACAACATCAGGTTCAGCTTGATGAGAAATTTTTCCTGAATCTGAAATTTCTCCCTCAGACAAAACCTCCCTCATGGCCCCTTCAGATTGGTGTGAGGGTATGACAGAACAATTATCATCAGCGTCCTCTTGCTCTTCAGTGTTTAAAACAGAGCAATCGCGCTTTCTCTGATAAGTAGGCATTTTGGATAAAAGATTTGCTATGGATTTATCCATTACAGCCGTTAATTGTTGCATGGTAATAAGTATTGGCGCACTAGATGTACTAGGGGCCTCCTGCATGGGCAAAACTGGTGTAGACACAGTAGGAGATGATGTAGTATCATGTTTACTCCCCTCCTTTGAGGAATCATCTTGGGCAATATCATTATCTGTGGCAGTACTGTCCTTACTTTGTTTGGACGCTATGGCACAATTATCACATAAATTTAAATGGGGAGACACATTGGCTTTCATACATATAGAACATAGTTTATCTGAAGGTACAGACATGTTAAACAGGCTTAAACTTGTCAACAAAGCACAAAAAACGTTTTAAAATAAAACCGTTACTGTCACTTTAAATTTTAAACAGAAAACACTTTATTACTGAATATGTGAAAAAGTATGAAGGAATTGTTCAAAAATTACCAAAATTTCACCACAGTGTCTTAAAGCCTTAAAAGTATTGCACACCAAATTTCAGAGCTTTAACCCTTAAAATAATGGAACCGGAGCCGTTTTTCAATTTAACCCCTATACAGTCCCAGCTATAGTCTTTGCTAAGACCCAACCAAGCCCTGAGGGGAATACGATACCAAATGACGCCTTCTAAAAGCTTTTTCAGAGATTCTTAGATCCTCACACATGCATCTGCATGCCCTGCTCTCCAAAAACAACTGCGCATTAATGGCGCGAAAATGAGGCTCAGTCTATGACTAGAAAGGCCCCCTGACTGAAAAAGGTGTCCAATACAGTGCCTGCCGTTTTTATAAGCGTTCCCCAAGATTATAAATGCCAATTGTTAGCCTAAATCTGAATAATATGCACAAATAAAGCAATCGATTTAGCCCAGAAAAATGTCTACCAGTTTTTTAGCCCATAATAAGCCCTTTATTCTGTTTGTTTGACTAAGAAAATGGCTTACCGGTCCCCATGAGGGGAAATGACAGCCTTCCAGCATTACACAGTCTTGTTAGAAAACAGAATTTATGCTTACCTGATAAATTACTTTCTCCAACGGTGTGTCCGGTCCACGGCGTCATCCTTACTTGTGGGATATTCTCTTCCCCAACAGGAAATGGTAAAGAGTCCCAGCAAAGCTGGTCACATGATCCCTCCTAGGCTCCGCCCACCCCAGTCATTCGACCGACGGACAGGAGGAAATATATATAGGAGAAACCATATAATACCGTGGTGACTGTAGTTAGAGAAAATAATTAATCAGACCTGATTAAAAAACCAGGGCGGGCCGTGGACCGGACACACCGTTGGAGAAAGTAATTTATCAGGTAAGCATAAATTCTGTTTTCTCCAACATTGGTGTGTCCGGTCCACGGCGTCATCCTTACTTGTGGGAACCAATACCAAAGCTTTAGGACACGGATGAAGGGAGGGAGCAAATCAGGTCACCTAAATGGAAGGCACCACGGCTTGCAAAACCTTTCTCCCAAAAATAGCCTCCGAAGAAGCAAAAGTATGTGTGCAGTGAAGACCAAGTCGCTGCCTTACATATCTGGTCAACAGAAGCCTCGTTCTTGAAGGCCCATGTGGAAGCCACAGCCCTAGTGGAGTGAGCTGTGATTCTTTCAGGAGGCTGCCGTCCGGCAGTCTCATAAGCCAATCGGATAATGCTTTTAAGCCAAAAGGAAAGAGAGGTAGAAGTCGCTTTTTGACCTCTCCTTTTACCAGAATAAACAACAAACAAGGAAGATGTTTGTCTGAAATCTTTAGTAGCCTCTAAATAGAATTTTAGTGCACGGACTACGTCCAAATTGTGTAACAAACGTTCCTTCTTTGAAACTGGATTCGGACACAAAGAAGGTACAACTATCACCTGGTTAATATTTTTGTTGGAAACAACTTTCGGAAGAAAACCAGGCTTAGTACGCAAAACCACCTTATCTGCATGGAACACCAGATAGGGCGGAGAACACTGCAGAGCAGATAACTCTGAAACTCTTCTAGCAGATGAAATTGCAACCAAAAACAAAACTTTCCAAGATAATAACTTAATATCTACGGAATGTAAGGGTTCAAACGGAACCCCTTGAAGAACTGAAAGAACTAGATTTAGACTCCAGGGAGGAGTCAAAGGTCTGTAAACAGGCTTGATCCTAACCAGAGCCTGAACAAATGCTTGAACATCTGGCACAGCTGCCAGTCTTTTGTGAAGTAAAACAGATAAAGCAGAGATCTGTCCCTTCAGAGAACTTGCAGATAATCCTTTCTCCAAACCTTCTTGTAGAAAGGATAGAATCTTAGGAATTTTTATCTTGTTCCATGGGAATCCTTTAGATTCACACCAACAGATATATTTATTCCATATTTTATGGTAAATTTTTCTAGTTACAGGCTTTCTAGCCTGAATCAGAGTATCTATTAGAGAATCTGAAAACCCACGCTTTGATAAAATCAAGCGTTCAATCTCCAAGCCGTCAGTTGGAGGGAAACCAGATTCGGATGTTCGAATGGACCCTGAACAAGAAGGTCCTGTCTCAAAGGCAGCTTCCATGGTGGAGCCGATGACATATTCACCAGGTCTGCATACCAAGTCCTGCGTGGCCACGCAGGAGCTATCAAGATCACCGAGGCCCTCTCCTGATTGATCCTGGCTACCAGCCTGGGGATGAGAGGAAATGGTGGGAATACATAAGCTAGGTTGAAGGTCCAAGGTGCTACTAGTGCATCTACTAGAGTCGCCTTGGGATCCCTGGATCTGGACCCGTAGCAAGGAACCTTGAAGTTCTGACGAGACGCCATCAGATCCATGTCTGGAATGCCCCATAATTGAGTTATTTGGGCAAAGATTTCCGGATGGAGTTCCCACTCCCCCGGATGGAATGTCTGACGACTCAGAAAATCCGCTTCCCAATTTTCCACTCCTGGGATGTGGATCGCAGACAAGTGGCAGGAGTGATCCTCCGCCCATTGAATTATCTTGGTCACTTCTTTCATCGCCAGGGAACTCCTTGTTCCCCCCTGATGATTGATATAAGCAACGGTCATCATGTTGTCTGACTGAAACCTTATGAATTTGGCCTTTGCTAGTTGAGGCCAAGCTCTGAGAGCATTGAATATCGCTCTCAGTTCCAGAATGTTTATCGGGAGAAGAGACTCTTCCCGAGACCATAGACCCTGAGCTTTCAGGGATTCCCAGACCGCGCCCCAGCCCACTAGGCTGGCGTCGGTCGTGACAATGACCCACTCTGGTCTGCGGAAGCTCATTCCCTGTGACAGATTGTCCAGGGTCAGCCACCAACGGAGTGAATCTCTGGTCTTCTGATCTACTTGAATCGTCGGAGACAAGTCTGTATAATTCCCATTCCACTGTCTGAGCATGCACAGTTGTAATGGTCTTAGATGAATTCGTGCAAAAGGAACTATGTCCATTGTTGCAACCATCAATCCTATTACTTCCATGCACTGCGCTATGGAAGGACGAGGAACAGAATGAAGTACTTGACAAGAGCTTAGAAGTTTTGATTTTCTGACCTCTGTCAGAAAAATCCTCATTTCTAAGGAATCTATAATTGTTCCCAAGAAGGGAACTCTTGTTGACGGGGACAGAGAACTTTTTTCTTTGTTCACCTTCCATCCGTGAGATCTGAGAAAGGCTAGGACGATGTCCGTATGAGCCTTTGCTTTTGACAGGGACGACGCTTGAATCAGGATGTCGTCCAAGTAAGGTACTACTGCAATGCCCCTTGGTCTTAGAACCGCTAGAAGGGACCCTAGTACCTTTGTGAAAATCCTTGGAGCAGTGGCTAATCCGAATGGAAGCGCCACAAACTGGTAATGCTTATCCAGAAAAGCGAACCTTAGGAACTGATGATGTTCCTTGTGGATAGGAATATGTAGGTACGCATCCTTTAAATCCACGGTAGTCATAAATTGATTTTCCTGGATAGTAGGTAGGATCGTTCGAATAGTTTCCATTTTGAACGATGGTACCCTGAGAAATTTGTTTAGGATCTTTAGATCCGAAATTGGTCTGAATGTTCCCTCTTTTTTGGGAACTATGAACAGATTGGAATAAAATCCCATTCCTTGTTCTCTTATTGGAACTGGATGTATCACTCCCATCTTTAACAGGTCTTCTACACAATGTAAGAATGCCTGTCTCTTTATTTGGTTTGAAGATAATTGAGACCTGTGGAACCTTCCCCTTGGGGGTAGTTCCTTGAATTCCAGGAGATAACCTTGAGAAACTATTTCTAGCGCCCAAGGATCCTGAACATCTCTTTGCCCAAGCCTGAGCAAAGAGAGAAAGTCTGCCCCCCACTAGATCCGGTCCCGGATCGGGGGCTATCCCTTCATGCTGTTTTGGTAGCAGTGGTAGGCTTCTTGACATGCTTACCCTTGTTCCAGCCTTGCATTGGTTTCCAGGCTGGTTTGGGTTGTGAAGTATTACCCTCTTGCTTAGAGGATACAGAATTAGAGACTGGTCCGTTTCTGCGAAAGGGACGAAAATTAGGCTTATTTTTAGCCTTAAAAGACCTATCCTGTGGGAGGGCGTGGCCCTTTCCCCCAGTGATGTCTGAAATAATCTCTTTCAAATCAGGTCCAAATAATGTTTTACCTTTGAAAGGAATGTTAAGCAATTTTGTCTTGGAAGACACATCCGCTGACCAAGACTTTAGCCAAAGCGCTCTGCGCGCCACGATAGCAAACCCTGAATTTTTCGCCGCTAATCTAGCTAATTGCAAAGCGGCATCTAAAACAAAAGAGTTAGCCAATTTAAGCGCTTGAACTCTGTCCATAACCTCCTCATACGAAGATTCTTTACTGAGCGATTTTTCTAGTTCCTCGAACCAGAAACACGCTGCCCTAGTGACAGGAACAATGCATGAAATTGGTTGTAGAAGGTAACCTTGCTGTACAAAAATCTTTTTAAGCAAACCCTCTAATTTCTTATCCATAGGATCTTTGAAAGCACAACTATCTTCGATAGGAATAGTAGTGCGTTTGTTTAGAGTAGAAACCGCCCCCTCGACCTTGGGGACTGTCTGCCATAAGTCCTTTCTGGGGTCGACTATAGGAAATAATTTCTTAAATATAGGGGGGGGAACAAAAGGTATGCCGGACCTTTCCCACTCTTTATTTACTATGTCCGCCACCCGCTTGGGTATAGGAAAAGCGTCGGGGGGCACCGGAACCTCTAGGAACTTGTCCATCTTACATAATTTCTCTGGAATGACCAAATTGTCACAATCATCCAGAGTAGATAACACCTCCTTAAGCAGTGCGCGGAGATGTTCTAATTTAAATTTAAATGTCACAACATCAGGTTCAGCTTGATGAGAAATTTTTCCTGAATCTGAAATTTCTCCATCAGACAAAACCTCCCTCATGGCCCCTTGAGATTGGTGTGAGGGTATATCAGAACAGTTATCATCAGCGTCCTCTTGCTCTTCAGTGTTTAAAACAGAGCAATCGCGCTTTCTCTGATAAGTAGGCATTTTGGATAAAAGATTTGCTATGGAGTTATCCATTACAGCCGTTAATTGTTGCATGGTAATAAGTATTGGCGCACTAGATGTACTAGGGGCCTCCTGTGTGGGCATAACTGGTGTAGACACAGTAGGGGATGATGTAGTATCATGCTTACTCCCCTCATTTGAGGAATCATCTTGGGCAATATCATTATCTGTGGCATTACTGTCCTTACTTTGTTTGGACACTATGGCACAATTATCACATAAATTTACATGGGGAGACACATTGGCTTTCATACATATAGAACATAGCTTATCTGATGGTACAGACATGTTAAACAGACTTAAACTTGTCAACAAAGCACAAAAAACGTTTTAAAAAAAAAAACGTTACTGTCACTTTAAATTTCAAACTGAAAACACTTTATTACTGAATATGTGAAAAAGTATGAAGGAATTGTTCAAAATTCACCAAAATTTCACCACAGTGTCTTAAAGCATTAAAAGTATTGCACACCAAATTTCAGAGCTTTAACCCTTAAATTAACGGAACCTGAGCCGTTTTTACATTTAACCCCTATACAGTCCCAGCTATATGCTTTGCTGAGACCCAACCAAGCCCAGAGGGGAATACGATACCAAATGACGCCTTCTATAAGCTTTTTCAGTGATTCTTAGCTCCTGACACATGCATCTGCATGCCTTGCTCTCCAAAAACAACTGCGCATTAATGGCGCGAAAATGAGGCTCTGTCTATAACTAGAAAGGCCCCCATCTGAAAAAGGTGTCCAACACAGTGTCTGCCGTTTTTCTAAACGTTCCCCAAGATTATAATACCAATAATTAGTTAGAATCAGCATAATATGCCTAGTAAAGCAATCGTTTTAGCCCAGAAAAATGTCTACCAGTTTTTAAGCCCTTTTTGAAGCCCTTTATTCTTTTATGTTTAACTAAGAAAATGGCTTACCGGTCCCCCTGAGGGGAAATGACAGCCTTCCAGCATTACATGGTCTTGTTAGAAATATGGCTAGTCATACCTTAAGCAGAAAAGTCTGCTAACTGTTTCCCCCAACTGAAGTTACTTCATCTCAACAGTCCTGTGTGGAAACAGCAATCGATTTTAGTTACTGTCTGCTAAAATCATCTTCCTCTACAAACAGAAATCTTCATCCTTTTCTGTTTCAGAGTAAATAGTACATACCAGCACTATTTTAAAATAACAAACACTTGATAGAAGAATAAAACTACATTTAAACACCAAAAAACTCTTAACCATCTCCGTGGAGATGTTGCCTGTGCAACGGCAAAGAGAATGACTGGGGTGGGCGGAGCCTAGGAGGGATCATGTGACCAGCTTTGCTGGGACTCTTTGCCATTTCCTGTTGGGGAAGAGAATATCCCACAAGTAAGGATGACGCCGTGGACCGGACACACCAATGTTGGAGAAATATGGCTAGTCATACCTTAAGCAGAAAAGTCTGCTAACTGTTTCCCCCAACTGAAGTTACTTCATCTCAACAGTCCTGTGTGGAAACAGCAATCGATTTTAGTTACTGTCTGCTAAAATCATCTTCCTCTTACAAACAGAAATCTTCATCCTTTTCTGTTTCAGAGTAAATAGTACATACCAGCACTATTTTAAAATAACAAACACTTGATAGAAGAATAAAAACTACATTTAAACACCAAAAAAAACTCTTAACCATCTCCGTGGAGATGTTGCCTGTGCAACGGCAAAGAGAATGACTGGGGTGGGCGGAGCCTAGGAGGGACTATATGGCCAGCTTTGCTGGGACTCTTTGCCATTTCCTGTTGGGGAAGAGAATATCCCACAAGTAAGGATGACGCCGTGGACCGGACACACCAATGTTGGAGAAAATGCTACAATGTTGTAAATAAAGTTACCAGAATTGCCAAATGTGTGAATATTATTTTAAAGGCGAACATACCAAGAAAGTCTAAAAAATACGGTACAAATGTTAATACAATATTGTACATACACAAGTTCAACATTGTTATATTTTTAGATAATCGATCGGTTATGTGACTACACCGAGTGATATATTTACTAATTACAAAAACAATATATATAAAATAACAATATGTATAGACTAACCACATAATAAAATCATATGTTAATGAGAGCACAAATTCATAAAAGCTCATTTAAACTTCATATATAATTATGTACTAACTGCAGTACAGTATATATCTAGTACAGAAAGACCTAATAGATCCAGTCTGTATGCAGGGATATAATCTAGCATATCGAAACTTAATCATTAAAAGCTGCAAGGTCAATGTTCTCATTCAAACCATATGGTGACAATGATTGCATTTTCCAGATCCAATAAGTTTCTCTTTGTCTAAGCCTTATAAATCTATTTGAACCCCAAGATCTATGAATAGACTCTATCGGAATAATCTTTAGAGCATCGCTCTCAGAACCATGATTACAAAGTACATGTCTCGGTACACTATGTTTTGAAAAGGTATTTTTAATATTTCTTAAATGCTCCCCCCATCTTTTTTTGATGGATCTAGAGGTTCTACCTGTATACTGAAGTCCACATAAACATTCTAAAATATAAACCACAAAAGAAGAGTCACATGTGATTCTAGATTTAATACTGAAAGTTTCTTGCGTGACATTAGATTTAAAACAATCAGTGCCGATAGTAATGTGCTTACACAAGTCACATAGTTTTTTTTCCACATTTAAAAGTTCCATTCTTGTTTAAAAAATACTTCTTTGTTTTATCAATTCTTGGATTAGTCAAAGATTTCTTCATAACCACTTTACTGGGTGCTAACTTATTTTTAAGTGTTGGAGCTCTTCTGAAAGTACATAAGGGCCCGCTGCTTAAAGTATCCTTAAAAGCTGGATCTTTAAGCAGGATAAACCAGTATTTCCCTAAGGCTTCTTTGATATATCTATGATTGCTATTGTATTGCGTTATAAATCTTAAAGATACATCTTTATCTGTGCTACTATTCTTATTTTTCTTTGGTGTCAACAGATCATCTCTATTTCTATATTTGACTTGTATCAATCCCCTATCTAGCAACTCAGGGGCATAACCTTTATCTAGAAATCTATCTTTCATATTCTTAGATTGTTCCTCAAAAATATCAATATAACTACAGTTTCGTCTCAGTCTACAAAACTGATTATAAGGGATGTTTCTAATCCATGGTGCATGATGATTACTTCTAAAGTTTAAATAACTATTAGAATCTACTGCCTTGAAGTAGGTCTTCATTTTTATATTGCCTTCTTCATTCCAGGACAAATATAAGTCTAGGAATTCTATACCTAAAATTTCAATTTTAGATGAAAAAGATATACCTGCACAGTTGGTATTCAGATGGTCCACACATTTTTGAGCTTCATAAATATTTCCATTCCACACAAAAATCAGGTCATCTATAAAACGACCATAGTACACCAAGCTCTCCCCAAATTCTGATCCATATATTTATCTCTCTTCAAACCAATCCATGAAGAGATTGGCAAAACTGGAGGCGAACTTGGTGCCCATGGCCATTCCTTTAATTTGTAGAAAGTAATTTTCTTGATAGACAAAATAGTTATGTTGTAAAACAAAAAGGATAGCTTTCAATAGAAAATCAATTGGACAGTTGTTAGATGGATTAAAATGTGATTTCAATCTAAGATCAGTATGAATATAACCCTCATAAAGGGACTCTACCAAAACTTCTGGATCTATACAGTCTACTTCCTCATTATACAATTTAGCGTCCATATTATCTGTAAGTATAGGGAGAACACCATCAGTGATATTTTTCTTATTAAAAAAATACTTTTGTAGAGACAATTTACGAATGAACTTTGACAAAGCCGATAAGCGGCAAAACATGTTAGGGTCTTGGTGAGGAGTCTAAGGTACTCCTGTGTTTTAGGGCATCCTGAGGGCACGAGTAGCGTGACTCTTTATATTATCTATGCCACATTAACGATAGATTGCTTTCTTTTGTTACAGCTATTGTAGCATTTATAAATCCATAGCTGTCAATATGAGAGCCTGCAGTATGGGGTATTTCATGAGACTACTCGGCACTTAATCATAAGCATTGATGTAGTAGTTATTTTTTCACACAGCTAGATACTTGGTATTACAGAGTCTCATTATAACTGGTATTACCTTTGATGTATATACAATTTTGTTCACATACAGTATATATCGCTGCAAATTGATATACGCCTAGATTTAGAGTTTTGTCTGTAAAGACCCGCGTAGCTAACGCTGCTTTTTTTCCCAACGCACCCTTAAGACAATGCTGGTATTTAGAGTTGTCTGAAGGGCTGCGTTAGGCTCCAAAAAGGGTGCATTGAGCCGAATGTACCACCACTTAAACCCTCAATACCAGCGTTGCTTACGGTAGCGGTAAGCTTGAAAAACGTGCTTGTGCACGATTCCCCCATAGGAAAAAATGGGGCAGTTTGGGATGAAAAAAAACCTAACACCTGCAAAAAAGCAGCGTTAAGCTCCCAACGCAGCCCCATTGTTTCCTATGGGGAAACACTTTCTAAGTCTGCACCTAAACACCCTAACATGTACCCCGAGTCTAAACACCCCTAACCTTACACTTATTAACCCCTAATCTGCCGCCCCCGCTATCGCTGACACCTGCATTATATTATTAACCCCTAATCGGCCGCTCCGTACACCGCCGCAACCTACATTATACCTATGTACCCCTAATCTGCTGCCCCTAACACCGCCGACCCCTATATTATATTTATTAACCCCTAATCTGCCCCCCCCAACGTCGCCGCCACCTAACTTCAAGTATTAACCCCTAATCTGCCGACCGGACCTCACCGCTACTCTAATAAATGTAGTAAACCCCTAAAGCTAAGTCTAACCCTAACCCTAACACCCCCCTAAATTAAATATAATTTTAATCTAACGAAATAAATTAAATCTTATTAACTAAAGTATTCCTATTTAAAACAAAATACTTACCTGTAAAATAAACCCTAATATAGCTACAATATAACGAATAATTATATTGTAGCTATTTTAGGATTTATATTTATTTTACAGGCAACTTTGTATTTATTTTAACTAGGTACAATAGTTATTAAATAGTTATTAACTATTTAATAGCTACCTAGTTAAAATAATTAAAAAATTACCTGTAAAATAAATCCTAACATAAGTTACAATTAAACCTAACACTACACTATCAATAAATTAATTAAATAAATTACCTACAATTACATACAATTAAATAAACTAAACTAAATTACAAAAAATAAAAAAAGATTACAAGAATATTAGGCTAATTACACCTACTCTAAGCCCCCTAACAAAATAAAAAATCCCCCCAAAATAATAAAGGTCCCTACCCTATTCTAAATTAAAAAGTAACCAGCTCTTTTACCAGCCCTTAAAAGGGCTTTTTGCGGGGCATGCCCCTAAGTAATCAGCTCTTTTGCCTGTAAAAAAAAATACAACCCCCCCAACATTAAAACCCACCACCCACATACCCCTACTCTAACCCAAACCCCCCTTAAATAAACCTAACACTACCCCCCTGAAGATCTCCCTACCTTGAGTCGTCTTCACCCAGCCGGGCACAGATGGACCAAAAGAGGACATCCGGAGCGGCAGAAGTCTTCATCCTATCCGGGCAGAAGAGGACATCCGGACCGGCAGACATCTTCATCCAAGCGGCATCTTCTATCTTCATCCATCCGACGAGGAGCAGCTCCATCTTCAAGACCTCCGGCGCGGAACATCCTTCTTCCCCGACGACTAGACGACGAATGACGGTTCCTTTAAATGACGTCATCCAAGATGGCGTCCCTCGAATTCCGATTGGCTGATAGGATTCTATCAGCCAATCGGAATTAAGGTAGGAAAAATCTGAATGGCTGATCCAATCAGCCAATCAGATTGAGCTTGCATTCTATTGGCTGATCGGAACAGCCAATAGAATGCGAGCTCAATCTGATTGGCTGATTGGATCAGCCAATCGGATTGTACTTGAATCTGATTGGCTGATTCAATCAGCCAATCAGATTTTTCCTACCTTAATTCCGATTGGCTGATAGAATTTTATCAGCCAATCGGAATTCGAGGGACGCCATCTTGGATGACGTCATTTAAAGGAACCGTCATTCGTCGTCTAGTCGTCGGGGAAAAGGATGTTCCGCGCCGGAGGTCTTGAAGATGGAGCCGCTCCTCGTCGGATGGATGAAGATAGAAGATGCCGCTTGGATGAAAATGTCCTCTTCTCCCGGATAGGATGAAGACTTCTGCCGCTCCGGATGTCCTCTTTTGGTCCATCGGTGCCCGGCTGGGTGAACACGGCTCAAGGTAGGGTGATCTTCAGGGGGGTAGTGTTAGGTTTATTTAAGGGGGGTTTGGGTTAAAGTAGGGGTATGTGGGTGGTGGGTTTTAATGTTGGGGGGGGTTGTATTTTTTTTACAGGCAAAAGAGCTGATTACTTTGGGGCATGCCCCGCAAAAAGCCCTTTTAAGGGCTGGTAAAAGAGCTGGTTACTTTTTAATTTGGAATAGGGTAGGGACCTTTATTATTTTGGGGGGCTTTTTATTTTATTAGGGGGCTTAGAGTAGGTGTAATTAGCCTAATATTCTTGTAATCTTTTTTTATTTTTTGTAATTTAGTGTTTTTTTTTTTTTGTAATTTAGTTTAGTTTATTTAATTGTATGTAATTGTAGGTAATTTATTTAATTAATTTATTGATAGTGTAGTGTTAGGTTTAATTGTAACATGTTAGGATTTATTTTACAGGTAATTTTGTAATTATTTTAACTAGGTAGCTATTAAATAGTTAATAACTATTTAATAACTATTGTACCTAGTTAAAATAAATACAAAGTTGCCTGTAAAATAAATATAAATCCTAAAATAGCTACAATATAATTATTTGTTATATTGTAGCTATATTAGGGTTTATTTTACAGGTAAGTATTTCGTTTTAAATAAGAATACTTTAGTTAATAAGATTTAATTTATTTCGTTAGATTAAAATTATATTTAAGTTAGGGGGGTGTTAGGGTTAGGGTTAGACTTAGCTTTAGGGGTTAATACATTTATTAGAGTAGCGGCGAGGTCCGGTTGGCAGATTAGGGGTTAATACTTGAAGTTGGGGGGGCAGATTAGGGGTTAATACTATTTATTATAGGGTTTGCGAGGCGGGAGTGCGGCGGTTTAGGGGTTAATAACTTTATTAGAGTAGCGGCGAGGTCCAGTCGGCAGATTAGGGGTTAATAAGTGTAGGTAAGGTAGCGGCGACGTTGGGGGGGCAGATTAGGGGTTAATAAATATTATGTAGGTGTCGGCGATGTTAGGGGCAGCAGATTAGGGGTTCATAGGGATAATGTAGGTGGCGGCGGTGTGCGGTCAGCAGATTAGGGGTTAAAAAAATGTATTATAGTGGCGGCGATGTGGGGGGACCTCGGTTTAGGGGTACATAGGTAGTTTATGGGTGTTAGTGTACTTTATAGCACAGTAGTTAAGAGCTTTATGAACTGGCTACTGACTTTTTTTTGCGGCTGGAGTCTTGTCGGTAGAGGCTCTACCGCTCACTTCAGGAAAGACTCTAAATACCGGCGTTGGGAAGATCCCATTGAAAAGATAGGATACGCAATTGGCGTAAGGGGATCTGCGGTATGGAAAAGTCGCGGCTTGAAAGTGAGCGGTAGACCCTTTCCTGGCTGACTCTAAATACCAGCGGGCGACCAAAAGCAGCGTTAGGACCCCTTAACGCTGCTTTTAACGGCTAACGCAGAACTCTAAATCTAGGCGATAGTTATTTATGTAAACTCACATAATTTGTGGTTTATATTCATTAACACAGCCTGTGGTTTATATTTACCAATTATATAGTGCACACTATGTTTAAATTGCTGATACCTAAACAATATACATGAAGTTTTATGAGCACTGCAAGTCAATTTGGAATATTTTGCTCAACACGAGGCGATACCTCAATATCGCTATTGCAGTACTTCCTATGTATGTGGTTACATAGTGTAGTCATACTGTTTATCACAGTCCATTCTTTTTTGACACTATATTGCATTTTACCCAGCTGATTTAATATACAATAAAATACGCATGAATATAAGATTGCAGTGTTACTGACAATACTTCCAGTGCATGCGCACAGTGTATACATTCACTACTACGGTTATATAGGATTACTGTAACCTTGTATATTAGATATGCTCATTTAATATGAAGCAATGGCGCTACATTAGCAATTACCACTCATTGAGCATACAATCTGACATCCTTAAGGTTAATAACAGTGTATCCCAGCACTTTCTATTTTCCTACGCCTAGATTTAGAGTTCTGCGGCCAAAGGGCAACAGAACTGAACAGCCAATAGAATGCGAGCTCAATCCGATTGGCTGATTGGATCAGCCAATCCGATTGAACTTCAATCTGATTGGCTGATTCCATCAGCCAATCAGATTATTCCTACCTTAATTCCGATTGGCTGATAGAATCCTATCAGCCAATTGGAATTCGAGGGACGCCATCTTGGATGACGTCCCTTAAAGGAACCTTCATTCGGACTTAGGACGTCGGTAAAGAAGGATGGCTCCGCGTCGGCTGCTTGAAGATGGATCTGCTCCGCGCCGGATGGAAGAAGATAGAAGATGCCGCCTGGATGAAGATGTTTGCTGGTCCGGATGTCCTCTTCTTGCCCGATAGGATGAAGACTTTGGACCCTCTGGAGGAGCTCTTCTTGCCCGATAGGATGAATACTTCGGACCCTCTTCTGGACGGATCGGTGATACCCGGTCTGGTGAAGACAAAGTAGGAAGATCTTCAGGGGCTTAGTGTTAGGTTTATTTAAGGGGGGTTTGGGTTAGATTAGGGGTATGTGGGTGGTGGGTTGTAATGTTGGGGGGGGGTATTGTATGTTTTTTTTTACAGGCAAAAGAGCTGTTTTCTTTGGGGCATGCCCCGCAAAAGGCCCTTTTAAGGGCTGGTAAGGTAAAAGAGCTTTACAATTTTTATTTTAGAATAGGGTAGGGCATTTTTTTATTTTGGGGGGCTTTGTTATTTTATTAGGGGGCTTAGAGTAGGTGTAATTATCTTAAAATTGTTGTAATATTTTTATAATGTTTGTAAATTATTTTTTTTATTTTTTGTAACTTAGTTCTTTTTTTAACTTTAGTTAGTGTATTTATTTGTATTTAATTGTAGATAATTGTAGATAGTTTAGTTAATTTATTTATTGATAGTGTAGTGTTAGGTTTAATTGTAACTTAGGTTAGGATTTATTTTACAGGTAATTTTGTATTTATTTTAACTAGGTAGCTATTAAATAGTTATTAACTATTTAATAGCTATTGTACCTGGTTAAAATAAATACAAAGTTGCCTGTAAAATAAATATTAATCCTAAAATAGCTACAATATAATTATTATTTATATTGTAGCTATATTAGGCTTTATTGTACAGGTAAGTATTTAGCTTTAAATAGGAATAATTTATTTAATAAGATTTAATTTATTTCGTTAGAATTAAATTATATTTAACTTAGGGGGGTGTTAGTGTTAGGGTTAGACTTAGCTTTAGGGGTTAATACAGTTATTAGAGTAGCAGCGAGGTCCGGTCGGCAGATTAGGGGTTAATACTTGAAGTTAGGTGTCGGCGATGTTAGGGAGGGCAGATTAGGGGTTAATACTATTTATTATAGGGTTTTTGAGGCGGGAGTGAGGCGGATTAGGGGTTAATACATTTATTATAGTAGTTGCGAGATCCGGTCGGCAGATTAAGGGCTAATAATTGTAGGTAGGTAGGTAGGTAGCGGCGACATGGGGGGGGCAGATTAGGGGTTAATAAATATAATATAGGTGTTGGCGATATTAGGGGCAGCAGAATAGGGGTACATAGGTATAATGTAGGTTGCGGCGGTGTTCGGTCGGCAGATTAGGGGTTAAAAAAATGTAATAGAGTGGCGGTGATGTGGGGGTACCTCGGTTTAGGGGTACATAGGTAGTTTATGGGTGTTAGTGTACTTTAGAGCACAGTAGTTAAGAGCTTTATGAACCGGCGTTAGCCCAGAAAGATCTTAACTCCTGGCTTTTCTCTGCGGCTGGAGTCTTGTCGTTAGATTTCTAACGCTCACTTCAGCCAAGACTCTAAATACCGGCGTTAGAAAGATCCCATTGAAAAGATAGGATACGCAAATGGCGTAGGGGGATCTGCGGTATGGAAAAGTCGCGGCTGGAAAGTGAGCGTTAGACCCTTTCCTGACTGACTCCAAATACCAGCGGGCGGCCAAAACCAGCGTTAGGACCCCCTAACGCTGGTTTTGACGGCTAACGCAGAACTCCAAATCTAGGCGTTAGTTAATTATACGTGTGTTTTATACTTGCCAATTGAATCACATATACACACTATGTTATAAATGTTGAGATTTGATAATAAACCGAGTACCATATTAAACTTTATATAACAATGTGAGTTTTCCTGATATTTTCAGGCTTAGTACTAGTTTATTTAAATTGCCCATGATTGAGGCACAGTAATATATATAATATTTAATTACCAGTAGCATACTATAATATGCCAGCTACTTATATTCAAGCCTGAACACCCACATAAAGCTCAGGCAAGTGTCTATATCGGATTAACCGATAATGATACAGATTAGGGTTATAATAGTGCCATACTGAATCATACAACAAGTGAATGATAATCCCCAGACTCATACACCAACCTGTGATATACCTTTCAGATAAATAATTTTTCTGAGCCCTCAGAATTGTGATTTATTTCACCTTAAGGCATAGATCTGAGATTATTCACTCTCTTAACCCCAGTGGTATACTAATTACACTTGATACTTACTATTTAGGGTATCTCTGACATCTTTTTAACTACTCTACTTAGGGTAACATTAGCATCTTTATTTATTATCAGCTCCTAGTTGAATTTGGAGTACATATGATCTTGGAGCTGAATTTGTAGTATATTTGACTTTTGTCACGCTATCTCCACCCCGGGCCGTAATTTTAATTTGTACCCTGTTTTTAGTCTTATTTTAATAAAAGTTATATTTTATTTACACCCGTGTACCTAATCCCAAAGTGAGACATCTTCCTTTTGAGTTCACGTTTATAATCAACTTATTTCTTTCGGACTCTGGAGTGCTAATAGTGTATACTTTGGAGGAATCTATTCCTCTCTACCCTCTTTTTCTTCTCTTTCCACTGGTCTTTCCATTTGTCTGAACCTTATATGATTCTTTTGGTTCTTTTGAGGAAAAATCTTATGGTTCTGATTTTCTCAAAAAAAACCTGCTTATGTTCTTCCTGGGGTTTGAATTATAATTATTTGAACTAGTATGCATACTGTGACTAGCTTGGGTTTCATTATAACTTTTATAAAAGGGATTTTTTTAAAAATTACTATATGTATTATACTGCGGTTCTCTCTCTTCCCTATAATTCCCATATGATTGCTCTCTAGAGTTACTCTGTTTAGGATCTTTGTAGCTCTCCTGTCCAGTTTTATTATGCCAATTTTTCTTGTTATTAGGATGCCTATAGAAAGAGTTATTACCATCTATTTTTGGGGTAACCATATTTTACTTTTTATCTTTAGGTTTATTTTTAATAAGAACAAGTTTCTTTTGGTAATTATCAGTTTTTTGCAATACTTCAGTATTCAGAGCCTGATATTCATCAGTAGATTCAAACTGTTTTAAGTTATTCTGAATCTTTGATCTTTTTGTAGATCTGAATAAGTTTATTCGTAAATTGTCTCTACAAAAGTATTTTTTTAATAAGAAAAATATCACTGATGGTGTTCTCCCTATACTTACAGATAATATGGACGCTAAACTGTATAATGAGGAGGTACAGATAATATGGACGCTAAACTGTATAATGAGGAGGTAGCCTGTATAGATCCAGATATTTGATAGAGTCCCTTTATGAGGGTTATATTCATACTGATCTTAGATTGAAATAAAATTTTAATCCATCTAACAACTGTCCGAATCTTTTATTGTTCCAATCCCTGGTACTAGATGAATTTAATAAAATTCCTACAATGGCATCTAGGCACTCAAATTTGAATAGATTTGAAATTATAGCCCTTAACAAATTAAGTAAAATAGAAGATCTTATTATAAGACAAGCAGACAAGGGTGGGGGGGATTGTTCTACAGAACAAGGTTGACTACTTAAAAGAAGCGGATAGAATACGCCTTGATGATCAATACTATAAAAAACTTAGTTTTATTCCAACTAAAGATTATTCTAAAAAACTCATTAAGATCATTGATGGAGCCTACCTGGAGGGAATTTTAACTAAAAAGGAAAAGGATTTTTTGATTCCTTGCCAAACGAGTATTGCTTATTATTATCATCTACCCAAGATTCATAAATTGTTGGTGGACCCTCCAGGTAGGCCCATCACAGCTGGCATTGAGAATTTAACATGTAATTTATCTCAATATGTAGATCAATTTTTAAAGAAAATAGTAAGTACCCTTTCATCCTATATAAGAGATTCTGCGGATTGGATCTGTAAACTGGCAAAGATTAAAAAGGAGAACAGGGATATAATATGGTTAACGTGTGACGTTACAGCCCTATAGTCTAACATCTCTCATGATTTAGGACTCAAAGCAATAGAACATTATCTTAGAAGGGATCCTTATATGCCAAAGAATCAGATTGATTTTCTATTGAAAGCTATCCTTTTTGTTTTACAACATAACTATTTTGTCTATCAAGAAAATTACTTTCTACAAATTAAAGGAACGGCCATGGGCACCAATTTCACCCCAAGTTTTGCCAATCTCTTCATGGGTTGGTTTGAAGATATATATATATATATATATATATATATATATATATATATATATATACATATATATATATATATATATATATGGATCAGAATTTGGGGAGAGCTTGGTGTCCTATGGACGTTTTATAGATGACCTGATTTTTGTGTGGGATGGAAATATTTATGAAGCTCAAACATTTGTGGACCATCTGAATACCAACTGTGCAGGCATATCTTTTTCATCTAAAATTGATATTATAGATATAGCATTCCTAGACTTATATTTGTCCTGGAATGAAGAAGGCAATATAAAAACTAAGACCTACATCAAGGCAGTAGATTCTAATAGTTATTTAAACTTTAGAAGTAATCATCACGCACCATGGATTAGAAAAATCCCTTATAATCAGTTTTGTAGACTCAGATGAAACTGTAGTGATATTGATACTTTTGAGGAACAATCTAAGATTATGAAAGATAGATTTCTGGATAAACGCTATCCTCCTGAGTTGCTAGATAGGGGATTGATACAAGCCAAATATAGAAATAGAGATGATCTGTTGACCCCAAAGAAAAATGAGGATAGTGGCACAGATAAAGATGAATCTTTAAGATTTATAATGCAATACAATAGCAATCATAGATATATCAAAGAAGCCTTAGGGAAATACTGGTTTATCCTGCTTAAATATCCAGCTTTTAAGGATACTTTAAGCAGCGGGTCCTTATGTACTTTCAGAAGAGCTCCAACACTTAAAAATAAGTTAGCACCCAGTAAAGTGGTTATGAAGAAATCTTTGACTAATCCAAGAATTGATAAAACAAAGAAGTATTTTTTAAACAAGAATGGAACTTTTAATTGTGGAAAAAAAAACTATGTGACTTGTGTAAGCACATTACTACCGGCACTGATTGTTTTAAATCTAATGTCACTCAAGAAACTTTCAGTATTAAATCTAGAATCACATGTGACTCTTCTTTTGTGGTTTATATTTTAGAATGTTTATGTGGACTTCAGTATACAGGTAGAACCTCTAGACCAGTGCTTTCCAAACTGTGTGTCGGGACACACTAGTGTGTCGGCAGCAGTGTGTAGGTGTGTCCCTGCTTCAGCACAAATTTTTTTTTATTTATTTTTTTGGTTTCTGACTTTCCGCCTGCCTGCTACGCATATCACATGGTTGACACGTGATTGATACCTAGGGGGACACAGATCATCTTAACCTATTGGTGCAGCTCAGTGGGAACTGGAACTATTCGCATTGGCGGCACATTGGCTCCTGACTGCACATGTAGTCTCCTCAATCAGCTCTTAACTGCACGTGTAGTCAGTGAGTGGGACAGCAGTGTGTTTGCAGTGCGAGCAGTAGTCAATGGGACTAACCGAGCTCTGAGGGTGGCAGCTTAAACGCTGAGCTGAAGTCAGTAGTTTTTTTTTGCAACTAATTAACTTGCTTGATGATGAAATGCTAGTTGCTTTATCTAATATTCCACCAAATATTCAGAAATTGTGTTCATCCCATCAACCTCAAACATCCCATTTAAATAGTAAGTAGCTATTGGTGGTGTTAAACTTTTTTTTAATGCTTGCACATACATACTGTTACTTGTAAATACATTTCATTATTATATAATTTATGTATGTGTCCGTATCTCTTAAAACAAGTTAGTTTAACCTCCTTTTTGCTAGTACAACTGAATTACTGTGTCGCGAAATGATGTAGGTATAAAAAGTGTGTCACCAACATGAAAAGTTTGGAAAGCTCTGCTCTAGACCCATCAAAAAAAGATGGGGGGAGCATTTAAGAAATATTAAAAATACCTTTTTAAAACAAAGTGTACCGAGATATGTACTTTGTAATCATGGTTCTGAGAGAGATGCTCTAAAGATTATTCCGATAGAGTCTATTCCTAGATCTTGGGGTTCAAATAGATTTATAAGGCTTAGACAAAGAGAAACTTATTGGTTTTGGAAAATGCAGTCATTGTCACCATATGGTTTGAATGAGAACACAATGCAGCTTTTAATGATTAAGTTTCGATATGCTAGATCATATACCTGCATACAGACTGGATCTATTAGGTCTTTCTGTACTAGATATATACTGTTCTGCAGTTAGTACATAATTATATATGAAGTTTAAATGAGCTTTTATGAATTTGTGCTCTCATTAACATATGATTTTATTATGTGGTTAGTCTATACATATTGTTATTTTATATATATTGTTTTTGTAATTAGTAAATATATCGCTCGGTGTAGTCACATAACCGATCGATTATCTAAAAATATAACAATGTTGAACTTGTGTATGTACAATATTGTATTAACATTTGTACCGTATTTTTTAGACTTTCTCAGTATGTTCGCCTTTAAAATAATATGCGCACATTTGGAAATTCTGGTAACTTTATTTACAACATTGTAGCATTTTTTAATAATAATGTATATACATTGTATTATTGGTTACATGTTAGGACTTTTGTCCAATCACAGTACTAGTGAGAATCATTTCCTCTATTCTTGACATGCGCACTAGTTGGTTGAACACGCCAAGGAAGTCAGGTATTTAAGCTCACCTGTATTTGTTTTTTTTATCACCTGATGAAACAGTCATGTACTGAGAAACGCATGGTGAATAAAACGTTTTTAAAATACTTTTCCTGTGAGCTTTCGTTTATCCTCTGTCTGCACCTGGAGGTCCACTGGTAATCCCGAACTTACCGCACTCTGATCTTGAGCCACTCTGGTAGTGGTGCTGTGTGCAGCAATCCATTTGTGGAGCTGTTCCGTTTTAGACCGAAGGTGCCAAGGTCAGTGGAGGTGCTGGGTCGGCCTGAGAGTGGTTTACTGGAGTATGAGTTAGCTGAACAACTCTGAGAGTTCAGCCTGCCCCATTTGCACTATTGAGTGCGATATGTTTGTGAGTATTCCGTTTATACTCTAGCTATTTTTGGAAGACTATTGAGATATACTTCACCGTTGGAGCGCCCTCTTATCTTTTTATAGATTTCTCTACTCACTTGATTTGGTGAAACACGTTTGATCGTTGGAAGAGGAGCTGCTATGTGGAGCTTGATACTTATCCCATGATGGACTTACACTAATCTTGAATTGAATCATATATTTGTTGTTTTTTACATATTTGCTGTCTTTAACACTTTTTTTATTATGCACAATATTCACATTATGTATTTTATTGATTAGAGATAGTTACTAGAGTTATTGGGACTCATTTTTACACTAATATAGGTAGTCTTTGGCATTTTTTGTTTGGTTGCTGACAATTTCACATGTGTATTGGCGCTACTAGTTATTTTGGGGTGTATTCCCAATATATTTCGATTTTTTTCTGTAGCATAGGGAACCCTTTTCTCTTTTTCCTCCCCCCTTCCGCAATATGCCACACACCTGCCTCCCTACTGAGCCTTCCACACCACCCACTGCATCAATGCATGCTTATACAGACAGTGACACAGACACTAGGCAAAGTACACTGCTAAATAGTACCTAGGTCCAATAGTCTTAAGGGGTTAAGTATAAATTCCAATAGATTTATATTAAATCTAAAATAATCAGTATTCAAATGTTTATAATCAAATACTTGCATTAGAAATACAAATGTTATATTTGATAAATCTAAAACCATAAATTATGCTTACCTGATAAATTCCTTTCCTTCTGTACGAGGAGAGTCCACGGCATCATTCCTTACTGTTGGGAATACTAAACCTGTCCACCAGGAGAAGGCAAAGACACCCCAGCCAAAGGCTCAAATACTCCCTCTACTTCCCTCATATCCCAGTCATTCTGCCAAGGGAACCAGGAACAGTAGGAGAAATATCAGGGTATAAATAGTGCAGGAAGAGAAAATCACATTTTGGTCCGCCCATCGGACTATACGGGCAAGGGCCATGGACTCTACTCATACAGAAGGAAATGAAAGTATCAGGTAAGCATAATTTATGTTTTCCTTCTTAATATGAGGAGAGTCCACGGCATCATTCCTTACTGTTGGGAAAACTATACCCAAGCTCTAGACGACACTGAATGATAACGGGAGGGGTAAAGAAAGGCGGACCCTAATCTGAGGGCACCACACCCGTAAAACCTTTCTCCCAAAAGCTGTTTCAGCTGAAGCAAAAGCGTCAAATTTGTAGAATTTTGAAAAAGTATGTAAGGAGGACCAGGTAGCCGCCTTATAAATCTGATCCATAGAGGCCTCGTTCTTAAAGGCCCAAGAAGAAGCCACCGCTCTAGTGGAATGAGCCGTAATCCTGACTTGTAAGCTAAGCGTATAACACGCCTCAACCAAAAAGATAAGGAAGTCGAAGAGGCCTTCAGACCCTTACGCTTCCCAGAGTAGATAAACAAGGACGAAGTCTGTCTAAAATCCTTAGTAGCTTGAAGATAAAACTTCAAAGCTCGAACAACATCCAGATTATGAAGTAAGCATCCCTTTGAAGGAGGATTAGGTCACAAGGAAGGGACCACAATCTCCTGATTGATGTTACAATCAGACACCACCTTAGGAAGAAAACCCAGTGAAACACCAGATAAGGAGGCTCACATTGTAAGGCCGCCATCTCAGAAACTCTGCGTGCCGACGAAATAGCTAATAGAAAAAGAACCTTCCAGTGAAGTGAATGCATGTCAAGTGAATGCATAGGCTCACACAGAGCATGTTGCAAAAACTTAAGGACAAGATTCAAACTCCAAGTTGGAGCATTAGATCTAAACACAGGTCTCATCCTGATCAGAGCCTTAATGAAGGATTGCACATCAGGGAGCTCAGTGAGTGTCTTGTGCAGCAAAACCGAAAGGGCCGAAATCTGTCCCCTCAGGGAATTCCATATGAAGAAGTAGAATCCGGTCTTGTAAAAATTAGCTTTTATTAATAAAGTATAAAACGGAAATGCACACAGCAAAGGAGCAAACATACAGGCGCAGCACCATCCGGCTTACGCGTTTCGGGTGTTAGCCGTAATCATAGCCCTCAGGGAACTGGCAGAAAGGTCCTTCTCCTGACCTTCCTGGAGAAAGGAAAGAATCCTGGCAGCCTTGACCTTATGCCAGGCGAAACCATGCAGAACCATACCAGAATAAATAAGCTCTCCACACCTTATGGTAGATGCTACGGGTAACCGGCTTACGAGCCTGAATGGGAATGCCAATAAACCTCTCAGAGAAACCTCTCTTGGCTAAGACTAAGCGTTAAATCTCCATGCAGTCAGCCTCAGAGAATCTAGATTTTGATGAACAGAGAATCTAGATTTTGATGATCCCTGCGACAAGGTAACCTCCATGGAGGAGATAAGGACATCCCCACAAGGTCCGTGAACCACATCCTTCTCGGCCACAATGGCGCAATCAGTATCACTCATGCCTGCTCCTGCTTGATGCAGGTCACTACATGAGGGAGAAGTGGTAATGGAGGAAAAATGTAAATTAGATTGAACCTCCAAGGCACTGCTAATGCATCTATTAGCTCCACCTGAGGATCCCTGGACCACAACCCATATCTGGTCAGCTTGGAATTGATCTATCTCTCACCGGAGTCTCCCATCTGTTGCGAATCTCCGCAAACACCCCGGGATGGAGAGACCATTCCCCTGGATGAAAGGATTGTCTGCTGAGGAAATCCGCTTCCTAGTTGTCCACACCCGGAATGTGGATCACTGACAGCGAGCAGTGGTGGGCCTCCGCCCATTCCAGAATCCGAGATACTTACCTCAATGCTAGGGAGCTCCTCGTTCCCCCCTGATGGTTGATGTAAGCCACCAAGGTTATGTTGTCTGATTGGAATCTGATAAACTGGGACAAACCCAGAAGAAGCCAAGACTTCAGAGCATTGAAGATCGCTCAAAGTTCCACAATGTTGATCGGGAGGATAGATTCCTCTCGAGCCCACAGGCCCTGTGCCTTCCTGGCACCCCAAACAGCTCCCCATCCTGATAGACTTGCGTCCGTAGTCACAATCTCCCAGGATGGTATCAAGAAGGATGTCCCTTGGAACAGGTGATCTGTACAGAGCCACCCAGAGAGCGAGTCTCTCAACCGTTTGTCCAGAGAAATCTGTTGAGACAGATCTGTATGATCGCTGTTCCACTGTCTCAGCATGCACAGCTGAAGTGGTATGAGATGGAACCTGGCAAAAGGAATGATGTCCATGCTGGACAACATGAGACCAATCACCTCCATACACTGAGCCACAGAGGGCCTTAAGGAGGTCTGGAGGGCAAGACAAGCAGAAGTTAGCTTGTAACATCTCTGGTCTGTAAGGAATTTCCTCATAGATATGGAGTCTATTATAGTTCCACTAAGATGAGGACATCCCCACCAGGCTTAGAGGCAGCAGATTCCAACCCAGAAAGAGCTTCCTCTGAAGTATCAGAGGCGTCTTCATCAGCGGATAATCTTGTATCAGATAAATCCAATAAGCTAGTAGATGACCCCTGGGAAGCAATATTTGACCTTTCACTTGTGCTTAGCAGGGCGAGGTAAAGCACTAAAGGCCACAGACACTGCCATTTGTAACTGCTCAGTAAAGTCTGGTGGTAAAAGGACCCATCCAGATGGAGGATTAGGAGTGCTATGGGAAGCTGCATGTGTATTAGGAGATGACTGTAGGGTGCGCACCTCACGGGACGGAGACTCCTCAAAGGTGGACGGCTCAGTGGTACTAAACATATTAACTTTCTTTGACATGATTACATTATCAAGGCATGTGGAACATAATTGAGCAGGCGGGTATACCACAGCCTCCTCACAATATAGACAGATATTAGACTTCGGCAAAGAGGGAGTACCCTCTAAGGTATCAGAATCCTCCATAGCGTGCGCTTATAAGCAGACTATAGAATAAGATAAAACGGCACGTTTATACCCCCAATAGCTGGGGCACTCACCACCTCCTATGACCCAGGCCAAACAGAGAAACTCTCTTTTCTTCTCCATAAACCGCACGGTCAGGAAAGAGGAAATCAGTGTGACCACACCCGGTCACATGGTGCGCAATGGAGGACTGCCCCTGCTATAGGAAAAGTGCGCCAAGCATTTGCAGGCTGCGCAGCTTACAAAAACAAAAGTGAAAACCTGTACGTTCCAACCTCTGCCTAAGCCTCATCTCACACATGTTGCAGCATAATCATAATAAAATAAATTATGTGATTAATCCCCCCTGTTTAATAATCCCGCCCCGGAGATATGACATGATTACATTATCAAGGCATGTGGAACATAATTGAGCAGGCGGGTATACCACAGCCTCCTCACAATATAGACAGGTATTAGACTTCGGCAAAGAAATCCCGCCCCAGAGATATTAACCCTTGATTCTATACAGATAAAAGGAGCCACACTGTGACCCTGTCTTCTTGCGTTATCATATGTGTATAAAAGACGAAACGATCTTACCGGAATCTATGCCGTGGAACAGAAACACAGCCTCTCATGTTTGACAGTCTTGTAGCATCACTCCTGACATGGACTTGAGTAATGGAAGCAGGCAGTGAAACTCGTCAACACTGATTGCTTAGGAGCTGTTAATACGAGTCTGGATAGATTCACAGAAAGACTCTCCCGGCATCTCCAGACTCTAACATTCCTCAATGCTCTCACTGAGAGACTGACAAGACTACTTAAAACTCCAGTCCCGTTTCGAAGGGCAGATACTCCCCATAAGGAACTACTCAGTATCTTCTAACAATTCTCTGCCAATCTCCTGTGATGAAAGGCAAAGAATGACTGGGATATGAGGGAAGTAGGGGGAGTATTTGAGCCTTTGGCTGGGGTGTCTTTGCCTCCTCCTGGTGGCCAGGTTCAGTATTCCCAACAGTAAGGAATAATGCCGTGGACTCTCCTCATATTAAGAAGGAAATTAATGTTTATTTGGCAAAGTGAAAAGTGTAAAGTTTAACAAACATTCAGTATTTGTTAAGAACAAACTAATTTGTCTAACAGTTGTCATTTTTAACATATGTGCAGAAAACTTTAGATACTCTATTTCTATTATAAACTTTGTTCAACATAAATTACAGATATTTAGCTCCTATACACAAAAAATCTATAATTTTATTTATATAAAGTAGATACTGACCTTGGCAATCAGATCCATAGTGGTTTTTACAGCATTGTGGTGTCCACACAACAGTGACACATTTCTTTGAGCAACCAATAGAATTATAAGGCATATAACTAGGATAGAATTGGTCAAACCGTCTGGAATAGCCTGAGTAAATGTGGTGAGAATGTTGAAAAGCAGGCCTTTTCATTACGCAGAACGTTAGCTCCCCCTGCAAAAAAAACATTCAAAACAAGATTGAAATGTTAATTAGGCAACACATCAGCCAATGCACCCCCTCCCCAAAATAATAGGTTTCTAAAAATCTTTTTTTTTCATCAAATCAGAGACTTTAAATTCCAGGCACAGGGCTGCAACTCCTAACAAAAGCAGGTTCTGATTAGACGCACTAGGCATTGTAGAAAAGGCAGATTGAACAATAATGGCGTCAATCACAGCATGTAAAATTAATTTTAGCTGGCAATTTTAAATAACGCAATAAGATTCAGTAGAAATATTACAATAATTAATCAAAGAAAAAAGTTTCATTGTGCAAATTACAAAAAAAGAGTTTCAAAGATTTTTCTGCAAACTGTGAATAGCTAGAACTTGGTTACAGGTTGCTGCTGTTTCATTGAGAGATTATTTTAAAGCTTGATGGAGGAACATACCTTCTTCATGTAAAACCATTAGAACTCTTTCTCATGTATTTTGGACCCATGGAAAGATAATCTTGACAAAAACACATTTAGTATTATCTCAACTTTAAGAACATCTATTTACAAACCAGTGAATGTATAATGTTTAAGCAACTAGTAAAACTTATCTGATGCATGTAGGCTTGAGGCAGGGGTGTGAGGACAGAACAGAGATTTTGTTTTCTCCAGTGTTTCCTCTCTACTCTTCCTGTTTTTCCCCTAAGAGGTATACTTTATTTAGGGCTAGATAACAAGTGATGCTCTAACGTTTACTTTCTCTTGCAAGCTAACTCTGGTATAAGTAAACTTTTAATACGTCTGTATACGGCCCAAATCTGGGCAAGATATTTGAAGGGATTATAAGGTATTATATTGATAAGCATATTCGTGTAAACAAGATTATGGCCTCTATTTATCAAGTTGTCAACCGCAAATACGCTGACGCTTGACTCGCCTTAGTTATCAAACCCTACAGACCGGCAAAAGTAAAATTTTGTGACGTAACATACGACCCGCTGGACTCAGTCCGACACAGATCGATGCTTACGTCACTACAGATGTTCCGAACGCAAGTTTGGCACAATCTGACTACTTTTGGAAGTTATCAAATTCCTACCAGGTACGCTCGCCACTATTCCGGCCCAGCGTACCTGGTTTTCAATCCGCTAGCCCTGGAGACGGCGGATGCCATAGGAATCAATGGGAGTCGGAAAGCAGCAAAAGCTTATGTTCGCTGCTGCCCGATATCCCATTGATTCCTATGGTAAATGTCTACACCTGGCAAAGTAGATAGAGGAAAAAGAGGCAGGAATCCAGTGCTGTAAATTATAGTCTGTATACTTTATTGATCCAAAAAGTTTAAAATCACCAAAATGGCACAAATAGATTAACATGGAAGATGATAGAACAGGAACAATCGGTCCATGCTTTAACTGGCTTACGCGTTTCGGCCGTAGCCTTACTCTTAGCCTGATTAAAATCCTAGCACACCTGTGCTTTAAACAGAGACTAGTGAGACGTGATAGGTTAAAATCAAAGGGGCAGGGCAGATTGGACATAAATGACAGGTAAATCCTTTTATAACATCATTAAATACAGGTCTATTTATGCCACTGAACAAATTATTTGGCCTCAATCCAGATATTTACATTATTCACAGCATTATATTAATCAGCATTATGTTAGTCAAAAATCATAAACACTCAATGCATACAAAACAATGTAAATTCTTATATTTGCTGTTATACTGTGATTATACATATAGTCTGTTTTGAGCCAGATGTGTAAATATATATATATATATAGAAAAACACCTGGTACCAAGCTTAATATCCCTTATAACTTACTGTTTTAATTACAGAATCTGCATAGTATACAAGCAAACTCTTTGACTAGAGTTAGAAAGTCAGAGATATGCTTTGGACCGGATCTACCTAAAGAACACTTCCTATATGGGTATCCAGGAAAATTAGGTAAAGCTCATATTCAAAGTTACTGTACTGTGTAATTTTACTTCTCAAAGGCTAAACCCAATGTACTAACAAAAGACTGTCTACACTTGCCAGAAAATGAATAAAAGGTATAATATAACTGGTACACACAAACACATTTGCTTTGCTCAGTGCACAGCCATATAGCAATCAAAGGTAGGCAGATAGAATGTCAATCTTTAAACAGAAATCAGCAGTTTTAGCGGTTTTTAACCCAGCAGTTAAGAGCCTAACTCAGAACAAGCAGCTTCAGTGTTATGCTGTAAGATATACAGCCCTATTCACAGGGCACTCACCACTCCGCACTTGATGCCTCTATTCAATCGCTTTCAGGCGTGAGGTCTTACCATTACCGATGGGTGAATCATCGTGTATCTCCACAACACCTCCACAATTCGCGGACGCTGCTTCCAAAGGCAAATGCCGATTCCAATAGATTACGTTGTTACGCTGTTACGTGCTTCTTAGGTATGCTTTCACAGGCTGTCGCTCAGAAAACCCATAGAGATCCAGATAGCGAGCTCCTCCTCGCTCGCAAGAAAATAGCAAAGAAAGAAAAAGTGTCTCTGGTCCAGCAGGTAAGAACAGTTGTAGACTTTATTTTCCAATTGCTCATAAAACATAGAAGGTACACACAATCCGGTGGTGTATGCAGGTTCGGTCTTACGCGATTCGGCGATAGCTTACGCCTTAATCATAGACCATCATGGTCAATGATTAAGGCGTAAGCTATCGCCGAAACGCGTAAGACCGAACCTGCATACACCACCGGATTGTGTGTACCTTCTATGTTTTATGAGCAATTGGAAAATAAAGTCTACAACTGTTCTTACCTGCTGGACCAGAGACACTTTTTCTTTCTATAATATAACTGGTGTTTGTTACATTCATGGAAGAAACTAAGTCCCCATAAATGCATAAAAACACGATAGTGAATTTTATTTGAAAAAAATATAGTGACAAAACAAACCTGAATAATGTTACGTGTAATTAGCAGACCAAATTGGCCATTATGAATTCTTATTTATTATTTATTTATAAAGCTGAAACTAATGTACTCGTAAGTGCATGGGTAAAGCGTACCAAATGAGCTAGATGATACTGGTCCAAAAAGGGAAAAGAACTTAAGCTAGTGAATATTTGAGTGGAGATGGACAGATGGGAGTGGGGTGTAGGAACTTTATCATAGTTAGATGTAGTGTTTTACACTGATGTACAAATGTTGTTATAAAATAGACTCTTACTCCCAGTAATTTATTAAATCATATTGGGAATTGAATCCGCCTGGAAACCTCGTTTCCAGGTGAAAAATCCAATACATTTCTCTTTTATAGAGGAGATTCTCTCTGTCTCCCCCTCTCTTAGGGGTGAGTACCTGTTCTATAGCTTTCCACCTAAAAAAGGACATCTTTTTGATGCTTAACTGAGAAATGTGTCACAATAGGTGTAGTTGCTTTGCCAATAGAGATGGTACTGAAGTGCTCCCTAATACGTGACCTAATATCTCTTGTAGTGAGCCCTATGTATTGCACCCTACACTGGGTGCATTCAATCATATGTATCACGTAAGTAGAGGAGCAATTTAGACAACGTTCAATTTCAAAAGTTTTTCCATTAGAATTTGAGGTAAAGGTAGAGGATATTTCCACGTGGTCACAGGGTTTGCACTTCCTGTGACCACATCTAAACATACCTCTATGTGTCAGCCATGAGCTCATAAAAGTTCGGTCACTTTTGAGTTGGGAGGGAGATACCATGTTCCCTATTGTACTGGCTCTTCTGTAAGAGCATCTCAGGCCATTGTCAACAGTATTTACCAATTTATCATCAGCTCGCAACAAACCAAAATGCTTACTGACAATTCCACATATTTGCTTATATTGCGAGCTGTAATTGGTAACAAAGGTGACACCTTTGTGAGGGACAGATTCTATCTTACTTTTGTTCTTCCCCCCCATGCGGAGTAAAGTCTTCCTATCCATACTCTCTACTTCTTTTAGTGCTTTATCTATATCAGTTTTTTTATAGCCGCGTTGTTTGAAGCGGTCTATCATGGCTTTTGATTGATCCCTAAAGGTACCATCATCCGAACAATTACTTTTAAGACGGATGAGTTGTCCTTTAGCAATCGCGTACGGAACACGGGGTGGGTGACAACTCTTGCCGTGAAGCAAGGTGTTACCAGAGATAGGCTTCCTATAGCTGGTTGTTTCAATCGTACCATCTGCTTGACCTTTAATTGTGATATCCAGATAGTTTATCTCATGATCATTGATATCAAAAGTAAAAGTCAGGTTTAGTTCATTCACATTGATCCAGTCAACAAAATGTTGAATTTTGTCAATGCCTCCCTTCCACACCAAAAGCAAATCGTCTATGAAACGTCGATAGACGATAATATCCTCTAGGAAGGGGTTACTCTGTGCATAGACGTGGGACAGCTCCCACCACCCAAGATATAAATTAGCGTAGGATGGGGCAAACTTAGCCCCCATCGCTGTCCCACGTCTCTGCAAGAAAAACTCCCCCTCAAACTCAAAGTAATTGTGGGTTAGCAAAAATAATGTTACTTGAATAACAAAATCTTGAAATAGTGCGGTGTATGTGGTGTAGTTGTTCAAAAAATACCGTATGGCTTTAACCCCTTCATTATGGGGAATGGTTGAATACAATGACACCACATCCACCATTACCCACATATACTCAGGTTTCCATGACAGTTTCTCGAGGACATTCAACACATGTGTAGTATCCTTCAGATAACTGGGCAGTTTTTGGACCAGTGGTTGGAGAACAGCATCCAGCCACTGTGACAGGTTCTCGGATAGTGAGCCAATGCCGCTCACAATCGGTCGACCCTTTACCTCCTCCAAAGATTTATGCACCTTTGGCAGGTGGTGAAAAATTGGGGTAACAGGGTGCTTGATTAATAGGTAATCAAATGTTTCTTTATCAAGAAAACCCAGTTCCATACCTTCATCCAGAAGGCTTTTTAGTTGTCTCTGAAAAAGCCACACCGGATTATAGTCTAGCCTGGTGTAACTATCTTGGTCATAGAGCTGTCTGTGTGCTTCTTTGATATAGTCAGTCCTATTAAGTACCACAACAGATCCTCCCTTGTCCGCGGCCTTTATAACAATACTCTGGTCCTTGCTAAGTTTATTAAGGGCCGCCCTCTCTTTATTGGATAGATTGTTTTTCCTTTTAAATTCAGTTTTACTTAGTTTGATAAGATCAGCCTCTACACGGCTGTAGAAGATTTCAAGGGTATCACCCCTTGACTGAATTGGATAGAAGGTAGAGGGTTGTTTGAACTTAATCATTTTATCCTCCCTAACTTCAGGGGATAACGTACCTTCTCTCAATAAACCACTCAAGTTTATTAGATCACATTGTTCAGAGAAGTCAGTAAATTCTACTTTGTCCAAGACCTCTGTAGTGTGTGAGCTCTCCACCCTCTCTGAGCCATGGAAGTGTTTTCGTAAAGTTAGGTTTCTAATAAGTTTATTCACATCTAAGATTGTTCTAAACAAGTTAAAATTAATTGTAGGGGCAAAACCCAATCCATGGCTCAGAACCCTGACCTCCATTTCTGAGAGTGTGTAGTCTGGCAAGTTTATTACTTCGAAAGATGGTACTTCTGTTGTGACCGGTTGGATCTCTGAGGGTACCTGTTCTCGGAACCTCTGTTTGCCCCTCTCCCCCTCCCCGGGCCTTTCCGGGGGAGCGAAAAAAAATGCTCAATTGCTTGTGTGTCCTGAGCTGTTCTAACAGTGTTAATACCTGGTCCGGCCATTAGTGATGTGCCCTGTAAAGGTGGAAAAGGATTTGTGTCATAGGAAACACCTGCTTGGTAATTCACCCCCTGCTGATAGATAGCTGGGTTTAGCCTGAGGGGTAACATAGGGTTGAAAATCAGAAGGTACATTATAGTGACTCACTTGTGCTGTCACTATAGGCACACGGACAACTTGTGAATACCTGAGAAGAGAGGTTTTGCCCAGGACCGCCGTATATGCCGCTCCTCTGAATACGAATTCAGCTTCAGCCCAGTCCAACAAGGATCCACTTCTGTGAGTACCGCTCATTATTTCATTAATTTATGTATTACCGGAAGAAGAGGTATTACTTTGGACTGTTTTATTTGCCCTCTTCCGTACAAAGACTGTGAAATTGTGTGGAACTTGTATACACTTCTTGCCTTGTATGCCTCATATTTCCATCAAACTTGCTTATGTTTCCTCTGAGACCTGACCAAGGCACAACAGTGGGTTATATCAATCCATATTGTGTACCAACAGCATATATTGATTTAAGGAATCAGGATCAAGATTGCCTGGTTGAATAAAAGCTGATCAGTGTTTTTACGAGTGGAATTGAGCACCAGTTTTCCTCCCCACCAGTTCATGTGTCCCTAGGGTCTGTACCCCATATTAACTGCATAAACTATATTTTGCTAAGGGGTACGATAGGCTCAATAGCACACTAAAGAGATTTCCTTTACAATCTCCTTTTTTCTAAATGTCTACACCTAACATGTACCTCGAGTCTAAACACCCCTAATCTGCCGCCCCCTACACCGCCGCAACTAAAGTGTTTAACCCTAAACCGCCGCTCCCGGAGCCCACCGCAACTGTAATAAAGTGTTTAACCCCTAATCTGCCGCCCCCTACATTATATTTATTAACCCCTAATCTGCCCCCCTACACCGCCGCCACCTACCTACATTTATTAACCCCTAATCTGCCGCCCCAACGTCGTCAACACTATATTAAATTTATTAACCCCTAAACCTAAGTCTAAGCCTAACCCTAACACCCACTAACGTAAATATAATTTAAATATATCTAAATAAAATTACTATCATTAAATAAATTATTCCTATTTAAAACTAAATACTTACCTATAAAATAAACCCTAAGATAGCTACAATATAACTAATAGTTACATAGTATCTAGCTTAGGGTTTATTTTTCTTTTATAGGCAACTTTGTATTTATTTTAACTAGGTAGAATAGCTACTAAATAGTTATTAACTATTTAATAACTTCCTAGTTAAAGTAAATACAAATATACCTGTAAAATAAAACCTTACCTAAGTTACAATTACACCTAACACTACACTATAATTAAATTAATTCACTAAACTAAATACAATTAAATACAATTAAAAACAATCTAAAGTACAAAAAAAACAAACACTAAATTACAGAAAATAATAAAATAATTACAATTTTTTTAAACTAATTACACCTAATCTAATCCCCCTAATAAAATAAAAAAGCCCCCCAAAATAATAAAAAGCCCTACCCTATACTAAATTACGAATAGCCCTTAAAAGGGCCTTTTGCGGGTCATTGCCCCAAAGTAATCAGCTCTATTACCTTTAAAAAAAAGTACAATACCCCCCCAACATTAAAACTCACCACCCACACACCCAACCCTACTCTAAAACCCACCCAATACCCCCTTAAAACAACCTAACACTAACCCCCTGAAGATCACCCTACCTTGAGACGTCTTCACCCAGCCGGGCCAAAGTCCTCCACGAAGCCGGGCGAAGTGGTCCTCCAGACGGGCAGAAGTCTTCATCGAAGCCGGCCAGAAGAGGTCCTCCAGACGGGCAGAAGTCTTCATCCAGGCGGCATCTTCTATCTTCATCCATCCAGCGCGGAGCGGCTCCATCTTCAAGACATTCGACGCGGAGCATCCTCTTCAACCGGAGTCTTCTTGAACAATGACCGGCCCTTTAAGTGACGTCATCCAAGATGGCGTCCCTTGAAATCCGATTGGCTGATAAAATCGGAATTTAAGTAGGAAAAATCCTATTGGCTGATGCAATCAGCCAATAGGATTGAGGTCACATTCTATTGGCTGTTACAAGTTAGTTCGGGAGCAGCAGGATAGGGGTTAATAACTTTATGTAGGTGGCGGCGGTATAGGGGAGGAAGAATATGTATAATGTAGGTGGCAGTGGGCTCCGGGAGCGGCGGTTTAGGGGTTAATACCTTTATTTAGGTGCGGCAGGGTCCGGGAGCGGCGGTATAGGGGTAAAACAGTATAGTATAGTGTGGGTGTTTAGTGAGAGGGTACCAAGAAAGCTGTAAAAAAGCCGAAGAGCAGCAAGATCGATGACTGTTAGTTACCAACAGTCCGCTGCTCATCGCCCCGTACTTGGTGCGCGGCTTTTTGACAGCTTTTTTTATAATTTTGGAGAACGCATTCAGGTCAGCGGCAGCGATGTTAGGCTATCTTAGGCAAGCGTATTGGTGCCGTTGAATGCAAGAAAGTCGACGGCTTGATAAGTAGGGGCCTATGAGTTCAAATCAGCATGGTTTTATGAGAAATAGATCATATCAAACTAATCTAATTAGATTCTATGAGGAAGGAAGTAAAAATATAGATAAAGGGGAATCAGTTGATGTGATATACTTGGAGTTTGCAAAGGCTTTTGATACAGTGCCACATGAGGGATTAATGCACAAAAGTAAGGTACTGGGAATAGCTGAAAATGTTAGCTCACAGATAAATAACTGGATAAAAGATAGGGAGCAACGAGTAGTAGTGAATGGATCATAATCAGATTGGACAAATGTAATCAGTGGAGTCCCCCAGGACTCTTCTCTCTGCTAAAAATATTGGCTACTACTCTATACTCATCTTACTTGATCTCTCTGCTGCCTTCAACACAGTTGACCACCCTCTCCTCCTACAGACCCTTAGCTCTTTTGGCCTCTGTGACACTGCTCTTTCCTGGATTCACTCCTATCTTTCTCACAGGTCTTTTTCTTTGTCATTTGCCGGCGACTCCTCCTCTCCTATGCCTCTGTCTGTTGGAGTACCTCAAGGATCTGTTCTGGGTCCTCTACTCTTTTCCATCTATACTTCTTGGCTGGGTAAACTTATCAACAGTTATGGCTTCAAATATCACCCCTATGCTGATGACACCCAGATCTACCTCTCCACCCCTGCTCTCTCTCCCTCTGTCCTCTCTCATGTCAGCGACTGCTTATCTGGTATTTTTTCCTGGATGGCCTCTCGCTACCTAAAGATTAACATGTCCAAGACTGAGCTCCTTCTTATCCCCCCCTCAAGCTCTACGCCGACTTCTGACTTCTCTATCCCTGTTGACAGCATTACCATTTCCCCATCGCCCCAAGTCCGGTGCCTCGGAGTTACACTTGACTCAAATCTATCCTTCGTCCCCCATATCCAATCACTTTCTACATGCTGCCGCAAGCATATACGCAATATTTCCAAGATTCGCCCTTTTCTAAGTGCTAACACCACAAAAAAAATAATCCACTCCCTTGCTATTTCCCGACTTGAATACTGCAATAACCTACTCGCTGGCCTTCCTCTTTCCTGCCTCTCCCCCCTTTAATCCATCCTAAATGCCTCTGCCAGGCTGATCCACCTTTCCTGTCGCTCTGTATCTGCTGCACCTCTCTGTGATTCCCTTCATTGGCTCCCCATTCACAGCAGAATTAAATTCAAAATTCTCACCCTTACATACAAAGCTCTTACCAACGCCGCTCCCCTCCACCTATCCTCTAATAAACAAGTATACTCCAGTCCGCCCACTAAAATCCAACAATGACCTGCTCCTTGCATCCGCGACTATCACCTCCTCTCATGCTAGACTGCAGGACTTCTGTCGTGCAGCACCTACCCTCTGGAACACTCTCCCTTGCGCTGTCAGGCTTTGCCTTAATCTTTCTTTCTTGAAATGCTCCCTGAAGACTTTTCTGTTCAGGGAAGCCTACCACCCAACTCAATAATAAATTAATTTCACTTACCTAACATTTCCTTCATCTAATTCTGCATTAATATCTTTCTCAATCAGTCCTCACCTGCTGTTTCTCAACCTCCTACCCTTCTAGATTGTAAGTTCCCACGGGAATAGGGCCCTCAATTCCTCCTGTATGTGTTTGTAAATGTTATCCTGTCTCTTACAAGTCTTATATTGTTTTATTTAAATGAATTGTATCCATGGACACAATTCAAATAATAATAATTACAAAATAGTGTTTATATACATTTTTTATTTAATAAGATAGAGAAGATAATAATTTCTAGGGCTTCTCTTTGCCGCATTCTCGCTCAAAATAGCGAGATTGTGCTATTTCTGCATGCCCCACGAGTGGGGCACTGCAGAAATACATTTGCAGAGTTACCGATTCAGAGAGGGCCACTCTGTGGCCCTCTCTGCATCGGACAGCAGTGGTGCCGATCGTTCATGTCCATTTAAGGGCAATGCCCATACAAATGCCCCTTTAGGGGCAATGGGTAGCTTAGTTTTTTTTAGAGTTAGTTATTTTTTATTTTGGGGGGTTGGTTGGGTGGTGGGTTTTACTGTTGGGGGGGACTTTGTATTTTTTTACAGGTAAAAGAGCTGTTAAACTTAGAGCAATGCCCTACAAAAGGTCCTTTTAAGGACTATTGGTAGTTTATTGTAGGTTAGGGGGTGTTTTTATTTTGGGGGGCTTATTTTTATAGGGCTATTAGATTAGGTGTAATTGTTTTTATTTTTTATAATTTTATTATTTTTTATAATCTTAGTGTTTTTTATTTTTCGTAATTTTAGATTTTTTCCATTTTTTAGTAGTGTTAGGTTTTTTAAATTTGTAATTTAGATTTTTGAATTGGTAGTTTTTTTTTATTTTATTAGAATAGTAATGTTAGGTTAATTTATAGTTTAAACTTAGTTTTTTTTTTTTCACAGGTAAGTTTTTATTTATTTAAAGATAGTTATATTGTAATTTTAAAGTTAGGGGGTGTTAGGTTTAGGGGTTAATAGTTTAATTTAGTGTTTTGTGATGTGGGGCAGCAGTTTAGGGGTTAATAGGCTTATTTAGGTATCGGCGGTGTCAGGGAGCCGCATATTAGGGGTTAATAACTTTATTTAGTGGCGGCGATGTCGAGGAGCGGCGGATTAGGGGTTAATAACTTATTTTAGTGGTGGCAATGTCAGGGGGGCGCGTATTAGGGGTTAATAACTTTATTTAGTGGCAGCAATGTCAAGGAGCAGAGAATTAGGGGTTAATAGCTTTTATTAGTATCGGCGATGTCGGGGAGCGGCGGAATAGTGGTTAATAACTTTTATTAGTGTTGCCAATGTCGGGGGTGGCAGATTAGGGGTGTTTAGACTTAGGGTTTATGTTAGGCTGTTAGGTTTAAATGTAACTTTCAAAATCAATGGGGTTGCGTTACGGCGATCACTATTCCGCACCTCAGTTAGACATTGATGTCTATGGGGGAAAGCGTGCACGAGCACGTCAATCAGCCCTTGGCTTTTGTGCGGTATGGAGCTTAACGCACCATAACGTACAGCACAAGGAGACTTTTCAGTATTTCGTAATGGCAGCGCTATGGAGAGTGAAATAACGCAATGGTGTTATTTTCGCACCCTGTTTAGCGCAAAACTCGTAGTCTAGGTGAGTATGAATTAAAAAAATATATGCTTACTTGATAAATTAATTTCTTTCTTGATGGTGAGAGTCCACAAGCCATAACAAGTGGGATTATAGTCCAGTCCTACAGGAGGAGGTAAAACAATCCACAAAACAGAGCTTTAATGCCTCCCACATTCCCATGATTCCTTAGTCATATGGTGAAGAGAAAGGAGAAAATTATAAAAGCATGAAGGAAAAGCAGGGTTCTAGTACTGCTCTCAACTGTTATAGAAAAACAATAGTGGGTCTCATGGACTCTCCCCATCATGAAAGAAATTAATTTTTCAGATAAGCATACATTTGTTTTGTTTTTTCTTCATAAGATAGGGAGAGTACACGAGCCATCCCTTGTGGGTTCCAATTCCCAAGCTGTGAATTCCACCATGAAATAGATGGGGAAAATAGTTAAGGCAGGTAGAGGTACTAAAAAGGCACTGCGGCCTGCATAACTTTCTTGCCAAAAGCATCCTCAGAAGTGCAAATGTGTCAAAATGGTAGAATTTGGTAAAGGTATGCAAAGATGACTAAGTAGCTGCCTTGTAAATCTGTTCAAATTAAGCTTTATTTCTCAAAGCCCAAGAGATTCCAACTGCTCTTGTAGAACAAGCAGCAATTTGTTTAGAGGAAGACTTACCTGCTATTAATGTATGTATTGGGTACTTGTAAAGCATGGCTAATCATCCGCAAGGGTCTCAAGGCGCTGCTCATTTTATCAACCTCAGAAGGATGAAAGGCTGAGTGGACCTCGCCGGGGATCAAACCTGCAACCCTTGGGTCGCTACAGAGCTCATCTACAGTGCCTTAGCATGCTGAGCTATCTGTCTGACTATTTGGTATGCTACACGAATTAAAGCTTTAAGCCTAGCTGCCAAGGTGATTGCAGTAGATTTCTGTCCCTTGTAGGGACCTGACAAAAAAGAATACACAAAGAAGAAGAATGTATTAATTCTTTGGTGGCTTGAAGATAAAAATGCAAGGCCCTTACTACGTCCAAGTTATGAAGTAATATCTCTTTAGCATTTATTTTGGTGCTGGGCAGAGATGGGACTACAATTTTTTTATTTTTTTTGTTTAAATTATTTTTATTAGGTTTTTCAAACAATACAAAATCATAAAACATAAACATTGTATCCACAAAGAATAGTCAAATTGTAAAGGACCATACATACTGCTGGAGACCAAAAAACATCATGAAATAGAGACAATTCACAACAAGAAATGTATATCTGAAAAGAATAGGATTATATCTGACTAAGCAATACATATTTCAATTTATTCAACATATTGAGAGAAGCGCCAATATCAAGGTATAAAAGAGTATTGAAAAATATACAAATATTATCTATCAACAAATTAAACTTTATATATACCAGTATATAAGATACCTAAAGAAATATTTATGGAGCATATGCAATTACTTAGAGTAAATGGGGGGAAAAAATGCAGTAGACTACGAGGGAAACCGCAGAAGTAACTACCGGAGAATACCAGAGTACTTTAGGGTGGTGGGGGGGGAGGGAGAAGTGGTGGGGTGGGGTGGGGGGAGGGAGAAGGGGCGGGTGGGAGGGGAGGAGCTTACTGATAGCTAGAGAATCAAACATGAAACCACTATAAATACAATGTAACCTTAATATGGATAGAACATAAGGGTGACATTATTGAACACATAGCAATAAACCATTACCAGCATGTTTAATATGCCAAGCTGTTGGAAGCTGTTTTACGTGGCTAAAGCCTTACCTAACTAAAGACAGTGGAGTGATTGGCCTAATCCCTGTGTAATGTCCAATATAGATTTAAGATTTAAAGAAAACCTATAGAAAGAATATAGTTTAACTGAGTTAAATGTGGCGCATCCATCTACCGTAAAAATAAAGTTTTTTAATTACACATACCTTGGGTGTATAAATGTTGCAGACTAAAATATATAGAAGAAAGGTATGAACTAAGGGCACCTAATAACTAAAATATATATCTAGGAAACACCTCTAAATTAAGAATACGCTCGAAGTGTCATAGTCAGCTAGCAAACTATAAAAATAACAAGACCAAATTTATATTCATAGAAATAAGGTTTTACCATACACAGTGCCCTGATTCATGGGTGATAGAAGCTTATTAAAAGCTAAAGAGCAGGCTTGGAGTACAAAAATAAAATCTGTACTTATATTAGGGATATAGAAAGACAAACATTAAATTACATACCTTAATCAACTGCGGTTATTACAAACCAGGAAGTATAAATAACAAGGAGCCCAGCAATTAATGAAAGTAGCTATAAAGTCTCAGAATAACAGATCTGCATAGACAAGTATCAGACAGGTGTCTTGCAAGATAAATATAAACACACATGAAATGCTTTGGAAGCAAGCCAAGACTCCCCTCTGGTGGTGTGCTTTGGCAATTACATCTACTTTTCGGCAACAGTTAAACAATAGCTAAAAACTGCAATCTGCATAGGTCTGTGCCACTTTATAAATATCAAGCATATAGACATCTGGGTCATTTATCTTTCAAATACCCCCATGGCATAGTGTAACAGACTAGATATAACAAGATGGCCCAAATGCAAACAACCCATATAGGCTAAAATATGGCAGAATTCTAGAAAACACATGTAAGCAACAACCCAATGTAAGGAAGAGTGTTCTACATATATAAGTTACAAACCTCACATATAAAACATATCCACATTAAGTGCAAAGATCCCCATGAGTGGTGCCCCATTATACAAAGAATCGTTACTTAAGCAAACAAGACAGGGATCGTTATGTGCACTGCAGATACATAAATACACATATAGAAGACCACACATATGGGGAGAGTGTATACGATAGGTAGCAGGTATAATTGCAACCATTTACTTTACGCAGCACAGCATACTTAAACATTAAAACAAAGAAATATAAGGAAATAAGGAGTGCAAAGGAATAATGATAAAATGCCCAAAACACAGGGTTAACGTTCCATGTAATTAGCCGTGTTACAGGTGATTCACAGTCCAAAAGCAACCAAACAAGTCTTTCTAATGATCTCTACAGTAACCACATAGAAGATAGAAGATAGTGGACTTAGGGATCTGCCGGACAGTTCATCTAGCCAATGCCCCTAGGGATTGTTAGCTCCGAACCCCGGTAATGGACCTTGTCTGCTCTCTTCAATTGCAACAGCAGGTAGGTGATAATCCCCTAGGATCTCCTTAACGAACAGCTCCGTTAGTGATTGAAATAATCTCCGAAACCCAAGCGTGGGAGATATCTGGACAATTGCAGGAACGGTGCAGGCTACTGTCTCCATGGAGCTAGGCATATGACATGAGGAAGTTATGCCCGCCACCTTATATCGAAGCTGTCTGTCATCCGGTTCTTCAGCTGGGAATGCTGCGTTCACAGGGCTCACTACCATGCCTCTCCATGAGTCATGCAAGATGGGTGGTGAACGCCGGGGCCCCAAGGCGCCATCCGCTTCACAAGCAGCTGTGGAGGCATGGTGTAATATAGTGGAGCTAATAGTGTCTGCATCGGTTGAACAAACCGACATTTTGAGCGTATGTGCAAATACAGCTTGATAACTGTCCAGGAGATTACCCAGTGCTCTAAGGATATATGCCGCTGGATCCATATTGCCTCTCACAATGACTGTCAGTACGAAAAGCAACGTAACTGCAAAAAGTCCATTTTTCTCCCCCATTAGCTGCTCGCTGCGTAGGTAAAAAAAAATGTCCGCCACTTAGCACTCTGATCAGGAAGACAAACATAAGTGAGGTAGGGTTGAATCCAAGAGACAGCTCACTGTTTGATTTTAATTCTCTGAAGCCTCTGCCCCTACAAGTTCCAGTTGGTATTAGAGTGAGGGAGCTTGAGCGGTCGCCAAATTTGTTTTTTGTATATAGTGTAGCCGGAGCTACCATGAGATGCGACCGCTCAGCTCCAGTGCTAGCTCCGCCCCCCGGGACTACAATTTCTTGATTGATGTTTTCAGATGAAGCAACCTTAGGAAGGTAGATACCCTGTGAACACAGAAGATAGAGGCGCTTTATGGGACAGTATCGTTGGACAGAGACAGACGGGCAAGTCACAAACACTCTCTTGCAGGGGGGTACTCACATAAGAAGCGGCACAACAGTGTGCCTAACCAAGCAGGACAGGATCTTTAGTCGCCCGACAGACATTAGCACAGGAACCCTCGCATTGGTAGCAGCAGCCAGTCGGTAGCTGCTGCAACCAACGCGAGGGTTCCTGTGCTAACACATGGGGACCACAGATAAATAATTTAGAAATCTTAAGGGCTGCATATTAATTTAAAGATATTAAACACACATAATATATTTCCTAAAAATGTTCACTGTCACAGGGCCAGACTTAGGTAATGTTGCAGGGTACCCTCCATCAACTGTTCTCCCCCTCACTTGAGATTTGACACCAGTCAGAAGTCCCAGAAGCTTATATTTTTAGTTTCACCTTTTCCTGTGACCAAAAACCTACAACACAAAAAGGGGCCCATTTATCAAGCTCTGTATGGAGCTTGAAGGGCCGTGTTTCTGGCGAGCCTTCTGAATTCTCCAGACTGGCTCCCATCTTGTGGAACTCTCTGCCTCGCTCCACAAGTCTCTCCCCTAGTTTTAAAAACATCTCTTCCCTCACATTTTCCTCATTTGAAACCCACATGATTAGCTTATTCTCTTCCCTCTCTATACGTGTTGCAGTCATATACTGACCCCCTGGCTCCTCAACTCAATTTCTAGATCGCTTGGCTGCCTGGCTACCTTATTTCCTCTCCTCAGACACCCCTGCCCTCATTCTTGGTGATTTTAACATCCCTCTTGACAATCCCACTGCCTCCTCTGTAAAACAAATTCTACAACTCACTTCCTCTTTTGGGTTAGTCACAATGGACTGACTCTCCTACTCACAAAGATGGTCACTCCCTTGACCTGATCTTTAGCTATCGATGCACTATTTCAAACTTCACAAACTCTCCTTTTCCTCTTTCTGACCATCATCTCCTCACTTGCAACATCTCATCCCTCCCTACAACTCTCCCTCCTTCTACTCCTCACACCAAACTTCACAGAAGCATTATGTCTTTAGATCAGCAACAGCTTGCTAATTCCCTCGAACCTCTCCTCTCATCCATCTTCTCCTTCTCCTGCCCTGACCAATCTATCTGCCACTATAATTCCACCCTTACATCAGTCCTTGACAATCTGGCCCCTCTTACCATTGCTACGAAATCACAAACTCATCCTCAGCCCTGGCATACTCCTCTGACACGGTACCTACGCAGATGTTCCCGTACTGCTGAGCGGCACTGGAGAAAATTTTGGAGTTCAGCTGATTTCCTTGATTACAAGTTCATTTTGAATTCCTTCAATTCTGCCCTTAATCTCTATAAGCAACATTACTTCTCTACTCTTATATCAAGCCCAAAACGTATGTTCTCTACTTTCAATATTCTTCTCCGCCCACCCCCACCCCCTAATACAACTTCTCTGTCAGCTCAAGACTTTGCCAGCCACTTCAATAACAAAATCGACTCCATCAGAAATGAAATCAGCTCTCAACATACTTCCATTCTCTCACCCCCTCAAACGCTTGCAATCAACCACAACCCACATAGCCATAAATTTACCTCCTAACAGTACTGAGGAAGAAGTTTCGGCACTTATACTGAGCTCTCACCTCACCACCTCTCCCCTCGACCCTATCCCCTCAAAGCTGCTCCCCTCCCTCTCTTCTACCCTTACCCCTATATACACACATACATTTTTTAACCTCTCCCTCATCACCGGTATATTTTCCTCATCTCTGAAACATGCACTGGTCACACCTATCTTCAAAAAACCTTCTCTCGATCCAATCTCCCCATCCAACTACCACCCTATTTCCCTACTCCCTCTTGCCTCAAAGCTTCTCGAAAAGCTAGAATATGCATGCCTATCCTATTTTCTTACATTTAATTCCCTCCTCGACCCACTGCAATCTGGATTTCATCTCCATCACTCCACAAAGATAGCAATTGTTAAGGTTATCAACAACCTACTTACAGCAAAATCAAAAGGCCACTTCTTTCTGCTTATCCTCCTTGATCTGTCCACAGCCTTTGATACTGTTGACCACCCTCTTTTGCTCCACTCCTTTGGCATTTGTGACACTGCCCTCTCGTGATTCTCTTCCTATCTGTCTAACCGTACCTTTAGTGTAGCCTTCTATGGGGCCTCCTCTGCCCCATCACCACTTTCTGTTGGGGTACCGCAAGGTTCTTTCCTTGGTCCCCTTCTCTTCTCAATCTACACGTCATCATTAGGTTCCCTAATAAAGTCCCACGGGTTCCTATATCATTTGTATGCAGACAATACCCAAATCTACTTCTCTGCACCAGACCTATCTCCTTCCTTGCTAACCCGTGTCACTAACTGTCTTTCTCACATCTCTTCCTGGATGTCCTCTTACTACCTCAAACTAAATCTCTCCAAAACTGAGCTCCTTATTTTCCCTCCTTCTTCCAAAATCTCCACCCCCCAATCTCTCTATAACTGTCGACAACTCCATCATTACCTATACCCCGCATGGCCGATTTTTTGGGGTCACACTTGACTCAGATCTTTCTTTCATTCCTCACATTCAGTCCTTGACTAAATCCTGCCGCTTCCACCTTAAAACATCTCTAAAATTAGACATTTCCTTAAACAAGACACAACTACAATTTTAATCCACTCTCTCATCCTTTCCTGCCTCGATTACTGCAACTCTGTCCTCTCTGGTCTCCCCAGCTGCCGCCTAGCTCCTTTACAATCCATAATGAATGACTCTGCCAGGCTCATCTTCCTTACACGTCGCTCTTTATCTGCTGCACCTCTCTGCCAATCCCTTCACTGGCTTCCTCTTGCCTCCAGGATTAAACACAAAATTCTCACTCTGACATACAAAGCCCTCAACTGCACTGCTCCCCCCTATATCTCAGACCTTCGCCTCTATGTATCAAAGGTCTTGCGGACCTGATCCGACAGTACGGATCAGGTCGGCAAGACCTCGCTGAATGCAGAGAGCAATACGCTCTCCGTATTCAGCATTGCACTAGCAGCTTACAAGAGCTGCTGGTACAACACCGCCCCCTGCAGACTCACGGCCAATGGGCCGCCAGCAGGGAGGTGTCAATCAACCCGATCGTACTCGATCGGGTTTAATTGTGGACATTCCTGTCCGCCAGATACTCTCCCTCCTGTCCCCTTCACTCTGCTCATGACCTTCTACTCTCCTCCTCTCTTGTTACCTCCTCACACTCGCTTACAGGACTTCTCCAGACTGTTTCCCATCTTGTGGAACTCTCTGCCTCGCTCCACAAGACTCTCCCCTAGTTTTAAAAACTTCAAGCGCTCCCTAAAGACTCTACTGTTCAGGGATGCATACAACCTACACTAACCTTTCTTTATATTGTTTGCTCTCCTCCATTGCTATCCCCTTGAACCCCCTTAGCATGTTAGCCTAAGAGCCATGCTGTTTGTAGATCACCTTCTTTAGAGCTGACTACAACACCCGTCTGATCCCTATAAATGTCTCCTTATATTCTGCCTATGTTTATAGCGCTGCGGAATCTGTTGGCACTCAGATATATACATCTCCTTTAATTTTGAATTTCTATCCACATTATTTAAAAAGGTGATCTCAATGGTTTTATTTTACTCTTGATCTTCAATATATTATAACAAGCAAAAGTGACATATATTTAGCTTGTGTTCTGGCCTTTTCCTTGCTGCCAGTTGCTCGGGTTGCAGGAGTGGGTGGGGGTTAGAGCTTTAGATCATTATATATTTAGTATATGATGTCACTTTGGGGTCCATTTATAAAGAAGCGGATGCTGCTTCGGAGCCCCATTGTTTCAGGTCCGCCTGAAACAGAAGTTAAGAAGCAGCGGTTGTAAGACCGCTGCTCCTTAAAGGGACATTAAACATTTTGAGATAGTAATATAAAATGATAAATCATATACAGTATATAGAAAAAAACTTTGCTATATACTTTCATTATTTATTTTGTACCATTTTTCCTGTAATTCCATTCTTAAATTGTGAACTTTTCAGTTCCTGTTAGAAATGGAAATGCAGAACACTGCTATATTCCACACAGCGATTGGCTACAAACCTTGGCTGTGACATTGGCTGTGACCTATTTATAACTGTCCCTAATTGGCCATAACAGAGAAGGTAACCTAAAGGGACACTGAACCCAATTTTTTTTCTTTCATGATTCAGATAGAGCAACTTTCTAATTTACTCCTATTATCAATTTGGCTTTATTCTCTTGCTATCTTTATTTGAGAAGCAATAATGAAGTTTAGAAGCCGGCCCATTTTTGGTTCACAACCTGGGTTGTTCTTGCTGAGTGGACAGCATCAATAAACAAGTGCTGTCCAGGGTCTGAACCAAAAAAATGGCTTGCTCCTTAGCATAGATGCCTTCTTTTTCAAATAAAGATAGCAAGAGAACGAAGAAAAATTGATAATAGGAGTAAATTAGAAAGTTGCTTAAAATTGAATGCTCTATCTGAATCATGAAAGAAAAAATTTGGGTTTAGTGTCCCTTAAGTTACAACATGGCAGCTCCCATTGTTTTATAGACACTATGGCCTCTATTTATCAAGCCGTCAACCGCAAATATGCTGGAATTCCGCAGCGTATTTGTGGCGAGGCTGATTCGCCATAGTTATCAAGCCCTACAGACCGGCAAAAGTAGAATTTAGTGACGTAACATACGATCCGCCGGACTCAGTCCGACACAGATCGATGCTTACGTCACTCCAGATGTTCTGAACGCAAGTTGGGCGCAATCTGACTACTTTTGGTAGTTATCAAAGAAGAACCAGGTACGCTCGCCACTATTCCGGCCCAGCGTACCTGGTTTTCAATCCGCCCCCCTGGAGGCGGCGGATCCCATAGGAATCAATGGGAGTCTGACAGCAGTGAAAGCTCATGTTCGCTGCTGCCCGATATCCCATTGATTTCTATGGGAAGTGTCTGCACCTAACACCCTAACATGTACCCCGAGTCTAAACACCCCTAACCTGCCCCCCCTACACCGCCGCCACCTACATTATATTTATTAACTCCTAAACTGCCGCTACCGGACGCCGCCGCCCCCTACATTTAAAGTTATTAACCCCTATCCTGCCCCCCCTACACCACCACCACTATATTAAAGTTATTAACCCCTAAACCTAAGTCTAACCCTAACCCCCCCCAACTTAAATATTATTTAAATTAATCTAAATAAAATAACTACAATTAACTAAATTATTCCTATTTAAAACTAAATACTTACCTGTAAAATAAACCCTAAGATAGCTACAATATAACTACATAGTTACATTGTAGCTATTTTAGGGTTTATTTTTATTTTACAGGCATCTTTGTATTTATTTTACCTAGGTACAATAGTTATTAAATAGTTATTAACTATTTAATAGCTACCTAGTTAAAATAAATACAAATTTACCTTTAAAATAAATCCTAACCTAAGTTACAATTACACCTAACACTATACTACAATTAAATAAATTAAATAAATTAAATAAAATTACCTACAATTAAATAAAATTAACTAAAATTAACTAAAGTACAAAAAACCCCCACTAAATTACAGAAAAAAATCTTTTTACAAGAATTTTAAACTAATTACACCGAATCTAATCCCCCTAATAAAATAAAAAATCCCCCCCCAAATAATAACATTCCCTACCCTATATTAAATTACAAATAGCCCTTAAAAGGGCCTTTTCCGGGGCATTGCCCCAAAGTAATCAGCTCTTTTACCTGTAAAAAAAGAAATACAACCCCCCCAACATTAAAACCCACCACCCACACACCCAACCCTACTCTAAAACCCACCCAAACCCCCCTTAAAAAAACCTAACACTAACCCCCTGAAGATCACCCTACCTTGAGACGTCTTCACCCAGCCAGGCACAAGTGAACTTCCAGACCTCCATTCTATTGGCTGTTCCAATCAGCCAATAGAATGCGAGGTCAATCCTATTGGCTGATTGGATCAGCCAATCGGATTGAACTTCAATCCGATTGGCTGATTGCATCAGCCAATAAGATTTTTCCTACCTTAATTCCGATTAGCTGATAGAATTTTATCAGCCAATGGGAATTCAAGGGACGCCATCTTGGATGACGTCATTTAAAGGAACCTTCATTCAGTGTTAGGACGTCTGGATGAAAACCTTCTGCCGGTCTGGATGTCCTCTTCTGCCCGGATAGGATGAAGACTTCTGCCGGTCTGGAGGTCCACTTGTGCCCGGCTAGGTGAAGACGTCTCAAGGTAGGGTGATCTTCAGGGGGTTAGTGTTAGGTTTTTTAAAGGGGGGTTTGGGTGGGTTTTAGAGTAGGGTTGGGTGTGTGGGTGGTGGGTTTTAATGTTGGGGGGGTTGTATTTCTTTTTTTACAGGTAAAAGAGCTGATTACTTTGGGGCAATGCCCCGCAAAAGGCCCTTTTAAGGGCTATTTGTAATTTAGTATAGGGTAGGGAATTTTATTATTTTGGGGGGATTTTTTATTTTATTAGGGGGCTTAGATTAGGTGTAATTAGTTTACAATTCTTGTAATTTTTTTTATTTTCTGTAATTTAGTGTTTGTTTTTTTGTACTTTAGTTAATTTTAGTTAATTGTAATTAGTTTTATTTAATTGTAGTTAATTTATTTAATTTATTTAATGATAGTGTAGTGTTAGGTGTAATTGTAACTGTAATTTAGTGTTTGTTTTTGTACTTCAGTTTATTGAATTTAATTGTAATTAATTGTAGGTAGTTTAGGTAATTTATTTAATGAAAGTGTAGTGTTAGGTGTAATTGTAACTTAGGTTAGGATTTATTTTACAGGTAATTTTGTCTTTATTTTAGCTAGGTAGTTATTAAATAGTTAATAACTATTTAATAACTATTGTACCTAGTTAAAATAAATACAAAGTTGCCTGTAAAATAAAAATAAATCCTAAAATAGCTACAATGTAATTATTAATTATATTGTAGCTATCTTAGGGTTTATTTTATAGGTAAGTATTTAGTTTTAAATAGGAATAATTTAGTTAATAATAGTAATATTTCTTTAGATTTATTGTAATTATATTTAAGTTAGGGGGTGTTAGGGTTAGACTTGGGTTTAGGGGTTAATTACTTTATTATAATGGCGGCGGTATAGGGGGCAGCAGATTAGGGGTTAATATGTATAATGTAGGTGGCGGCAGGGTCCGGGAGTGGCGGTTTAGGGGTTAATATATTTATTATAGTTGCAGCGGGGTCCGGGATTGGCAGGATAGAGGTTAATAACTTTATGTAGGTGGCAGCGGTATAGGGGCAGCAGATTAGGGGTTAATATGTATAATGTAGGTGGCGGCGGGGTCTGGGAGCGGCAGTTTAGGGGTTAATATATTTATTATAGTTGCGGTGGGGTCTGGGAGCGGCGGTTTAGGGGTTAATATATTTATTAGAGTTGCGGCGTGGTCCGGGAGCGGCGGTTTAAGGGTTAATAACTTTATTTAGGTGCGGGGGGCTCTGGGAGCGGCGGTATGGGGTAAAACTGTATAGTATAGTGTGGGTGCTTAGTGACAGTATAGCAAGAAAGCTGCGAATAAACCGATTACTTGGTGCACGGCTTTTTGACAGCTTTCTTGATAAATTTGGCGAACGTATTTAGGTCCGCTGCGGCGATGTTAGGCGAGCGTATTGGGGCCGTCAAATGCAGGTAAGTAGACAGCTTGATAAATAGAGGCCTATAACTATACACTTATTTTGTCAATATTTAAATAGCTAATTTACTAAAATACATCTACAAGTTATTCTCAGACCAATCTTCTTTGAATGTATCACTTTATGTAGGATTTAATAAGTGTTTAATGTCCCTTTAACTTCTCCACCACCTTTTAGGTAGCGGACTGAAATCATCCCGATCTGATTGGGATGATTGACAGCCCCTGCTAGCGGCCAAGTGAGCAGGGGGCGGCATTGCACAAGCATTTCACCAGAACAACATGTCCGCTCGCCTCTTATAGCGACAGTCAAGTCCAAAAAACTTTCATGATTGAAATAGGGCATGCAATTTTAAACAACTTTCCAGTTTTCTTTATCACCAATTTTTCTTTGTTCTCTTGGTATTCTTAGGAATCACTAAATACCCCAATATCCACAGAGGAAATAGAGATGGTGATCCACTCCTTAAAACAAGGGGAAAGCCCCGGCCCTGATGGCCTCTCAGGTACCTATTATAAAAAATTTAAACAAATCCTAATACCTTACCTCCTACTAGTATTTGACCACATTGATGGTGGAAACACTCTGCCCTCATCTATGCTAGAAGCAATAGTAACAGTGATACCAAAACCACATAAAGACCCAACCCTCCCCTCTCAATATCACTTCTAAATATTGATATTAAAATATATGCAAAGATAATGGCCAATAGAATAAATTAGATCCTTCCTTTGCTTATACATCGGGACCAGGTGGATTTTGTGCCACGGAGAGAGGCAAAAGACAATACAGCTAAAGTTCTACACCTTATGTAATATGCCTCACAACACAACCTCCCTTGTGTACTTCTATCAACGGACGCAGAAAAAGCATTCGACAGACTGGACTGGACTTTCCTTAAACTCACCCAACAGAAATTTCCTTTCCCTGACAGATTTGTCCAAAGAATTTTCTCTCTATATTCCTCACCAATAGCTAAGATCAGAGTAAACAGCATTTTATCTTCTCCTTTCCAGATTAGCAACGGAACTCAACAGGGGTGCCCATTATCTCCCCTTCTGTTTGTATTATCCATGTAAATATTAGCCACAACATTACGAAACAACCCCGACATTCACGGACTTACAATAGGTACTACTCATCACAAACTGGCATTATACGCAGACAACTTACTTCTGACACTGATCTCCCCAACCCTGTCTCTCTCTGTGGCCCAGAAGTTCCTGGAAGAATATGTCTCTCGCTCCAATTACTCTGTAAATCTAAACAAATCTGAAATCCTCCCCATTAATCTAACTACCCCAGAAATGCATACTCTACAACAAAAAACTCCATACCTCATCCAACACCATTCCCTAAAATATATTGGCATCCATCTTTCCATTAGTCCCCAATCTCTAATAGAACTCAACTACGAATCTCTCCTCACTACACTCACTAAGGACACATCGAAATGGCTTAATAAAAAAAAAATATCCTGGCTGGGCAGAATAGGGGTTTCCAAAATGTCTATTCTCCCTAAACTCCACTATGAGTATAATACTAAACCATGATATACCCCTTGACCCACTAATCTACTTGTTCCATGTAATTCCAAAAATGCCCTTTAAACAATATGCATCACGTCTTCAATTGGCAATCTGCAGTGCTAAGCAAATAATCCCACGGCTGTGGAAATCAGATTCCCCCCTACCCAAAACATGTGGATAGATCAGATGAAACGTAAACTAACCTTAGAAAGATATTTTTACTACTCAACTGGGAAACTTGATTACTATGCTGAACTACTGTTCATTTAGGAATCCCACTTCCCGTCTAGACAGATTAGAACTGACGCCAGACTACATTACCCAGCAACTAAACTAGCAACACGAGACAGACTCTTGATGCAAATTTCTGCTGTATACAAGAAAGAAAAATGCATGTCAATGAGTTAACAACCTTACCCACTATGTGATGTATGCTGAATTTTAAAATTAAAGATTGTGAACAAATAAGTTAATTTGTTTAAGTTTCATTGTTGTACATTCCAGTTTTATAAGTGATGTAACCATTATATTAACTTTCCACATGGTCTAATTCCGATCAAATGTACGATGGGCTGAATGCCAATGTTATGGACTCTCCACTATAGTATTTTCTATGGACTGAGCACAAGATAATGTACCTTGTCAAACTACTTTACAATTGTAAAATGCTTTAAATGATGTACAACATGGTTCACGTTGCATTTATGTTGAAATACTTTCTTTATTGTACTGTTAAACTATTAAATATAAACAAGATTGGAAAAAAAAATCTGCTAAACTAGCTGTGAGAAGAGGCTGATACAGACTCACTTGGCTGGCACAGAGATTTTACTAATAGAGAAATACACAGACTCTGGGCTAGTATTTTTTCTGCCATTTTGTTGGGAACCTTTCTTAGGATAAGAAAGTTAAACTTTGAGACCTGTGCCCTGGCAAATAGTGGAATATTCCTTCACGTATGACCAACAGAATATTGGAAAAAGCTGAACTCCCATATGGGTATTTGGTAATGTATGGCGATTGTTAAATATATTTAATATTTTAAAGCAAAGAAATTCCTTATAGCAGAGTATAGCTGCAACGGTGAGTTAAAAGGTATCTTATTCTTATATTTAATATTGATTAGACTAGGGTAGTAAGTGTAGTGCTGTTAAATATTATTATTAAGAAAAGATTTATATATTTTTATGTCATAAGTTAATTGCAGTTATTGTGATATATTTTAGCATTTGTGTTATTGTGGCTAAATAGAAAGTGTTTCATGCTAGATTAATTGGCATATGTTGAATTGGTAGTATTTTGTAACAATCTCTGGGTTTAAGTGAAGTATATTAGATTATATGGGGTTAAAAATAGCTTAATTATATTTCCCTGGAAATCCCATAGATTTATTAGGATTTGGTTATATTGTTAACTAAGCATTGTCAAGTTAGTAGTCCATATAATGGTATTGGAGCAAGTGTTGCCGGCTAATTATAAATTGTCTTGTAAGTTTTATGGTAAGGTGTGATTTTAATAAGCGATTCATTTTGAGTAAGGTTAATTTATAGAAATATTTATTTTATAGCTTGCTTTGTATAGAAAATTGTAACAGCATATACATATATAATTGATTCGTAATCTATTCTCTACATAAATATATTCGTTGTGTGTTTTAATAAGGATTAACTGATCAGAACTTTGGAAATATTGTTACGTAAATATATAATATGTTTAGAAATTATCACTGAAATAAAGTATAATTAGTATTGTAACCTAGGTTATATCTAACACGTTGGAATACACTGCTGAGATAATATTTATAGTGATATAATAGTATCAACATTACATTCTACGCCTTATGGTTCTGATACCATCCTTCCTTTACTAAGAAAGTTTTTTCTTTTATTTACTAGGTGTGGTTTACTTCTTAGCATATTAATAGTTGGTGCAGTTCTGGCCTCAAATTGTAAATTCTTCATATAACTAGTTCATATAGTATTATTTTTGTTTCTTTATCAGTAAAGCATCCATAAGTGGCCTTGATCTTATACAATCCCTATGACAAATAAACTATTTTATTATGCAAGACCGAAGAGAGGCCATATCTGGTTTTATAAGGGACACAAAGAGGACAGCTATTTTGCATGTATAACATGCAATCCTGATGTATATTATTTCATATATATTTTTTCCTTTTTTTACCTGTGAGACATTTTGGCATTGTTTGTCCTCAATAAAAATATAAATAATAAAAACTCACCTGTTCAATTGCTTGGTAACACAAATGTCTAATCAGCCAATCACATGGCAGTAACTTAATGCATTTAGGCATCTAGACGTGGCGAAGAGGACTTGCTGAAGTTTAAACTGAGCATCAGAATGGGGAAGAAAGGGGACAGGCTGGTCTGAGTATTTAAAAAACTGATGATCTACTGGGATTTTCACGCACAACCATCTATAGGGTTTACAGAGAATGGTCAGAAAAGGAGAAAATATCCAGTGAGCGGCAGTTGTGTGGACGAAAATGCCTTGTTGATGTCAGAGGAGAATGGGCAGACTGGTTCGAGATGATAGAAAGGCAACAGTAATGCAAATAACCACTTGTTACAACCAAGGTATGCAGAATACCATCTCTGAACCCACAACACGTCGAACCTTGAAGCAGATGGGCTACAGCAGCAGAAGATCACACCGGGTGCCACTCCTGTCAGCTAAGAACAGGAAACTGAGGCTACAATTCGCACAGGCTCACCAAACTTGGACAATAGAAGAATGGATAAACGTTACCTGGTCTGATAAGTCTCGATTTCATCTGTGACATTCAGATGGTAGGGTCAGAATTTGGCGTAAACAACATGAAAGCATGGATCCATCCTGCCTTGTATTAACGGTTCAGGCTCGTGCTGGTGGTGTAATGGTGTGGGGGATATTTTCTTGCCACACTTTGGGCCCCTTAGTACCAATTGAGCATTGTTTAAACGCCATGGCCTACCTGAGTATTGGTGCTGACCATGTCCATCCCTTTATGATTACAGTGTACCGATCTTCTGATAGCTACTTCCAACAGGATAATGCACCATGTCACAAAGCTCAAATCATCTCAAACTGGTTTCTTGAACATGACTATGAGTTCACTGTACTCCAATGGCCTCCACAGTCACCAGATCTCAATTCAATAGAGCACCTTTGGGATGCGGTGGAACGGGAGATTCGCATCATGGATGTGCAGCTGACAAATCTGCAGCAACTGTGTGATGCTATCATGTCAATATGGACCAAAATGTCTGAGGAATGCTTCCAACACCTTGTTGAATCTATACCACAAAGAATTAAGGCAGCTCTAAAGGCAAAAGGGGGTACTAGCAAGGTGTACCTAATAATGTGGTCGGTGAGTATATATACAGTAGATATATAAAAAAAAAAATATATATATATATATATGTATATATAGATATTCAAACATATGAATATGTACAGATATAAAAATATATAGTAAAAAATACAAAGAAAGTTTTCAGTGAAGAACATTAGAATGTAAAATATTTAGTGTAATAACACAGTAAAACACATTATAAAACATTAAAATTGATTAAAAACTATTTTTCAAGTTTGAAGGTATTTGAGTGGAAAGGCCACCAAAGTGTGTGTGTGTGTCATATATATGTATATACATGTGTATATTTGTGTTTATGTGTACATACGTATAAACACACACATATATAAATATATATATATATATATATTTATTTATATATACACACACATTATAGCCCTTTCCAAATACCTTGTCATATACCATGTGCATTTTAACCCTTTCAAAAAAATGTATTAATATTTATATGAATATTTTTTTAATCAGAAACTGAATATATGTGTTACAATTTTTTTTTTAATGTACTTATGTTGTGCAACTTTTTTAATAACCCATGTAATTTAGTTTACACTCAAGTACAGCTGTTTACTTTAAAATTGTAATATGCAAAAGTAAGCACGGTTGCAATATTGCTTATCGCGACCCGTGCTAACTTTAGCGCATCACTTGTAATCTAGCCCTAAGAATTTTATTATATTTTTTGCAGCCATGTTAACGGTTTATATATTGAGTAATAAAGTAAAAACTAATAAGCTTACAAAATATATCTTTTTTTTTAAAATGATAATACTTACAGTATCATAAGATCCTGAAGGACAGGTCAGATAACTTCCACAGTCACTGCATCTTTGTAAGGGTTTCTATAATAAAACCATGTATATTAGGATGTTAAATATATCAGTTTTTTATTTGTAATGCCAGTTAACATAACCCAAGGCTGCATAGGTATCAAAAGCTAATTTAACTGTCAGTTTGCAGACTTACACATCTAAGGGCTTAGGTATCTGGCCAATCAGTTGCATTGTTGCTAAAGGAGGATAGACCTGTATCACATCTGACCCCTCCCCCCTGCAAAACAGAGCTCACAGTGTTCATGTAAAGGTTATTTATTTACAAATATGGTGCTATGATTTCTAAAATGGCCACCACGGAGTTACTGTACAGAACAAAAAACTGCCACCACATTTTTACAGGAAGGCTACACAAAGTGCATATTCTCTGGTGTGGACTAACAGTCACTCAGCCTTTGTTGATTAACAACCAGAAAGAGCCACTAACGAAACAGAGGAGCTATCACTGCCTTTGCCCTGGGGCCCAGTGAGGTTTAGTTATGCACTGGTTGAAACTCCTGTAATGATTAAAATTACCTGATTCTTCTCTTATGGATGTTAAATGTAACCTCCCACCCAGTCTATCACATAATCATATAAGAGCATTTTCTTTTTGCACATTTATGTACCTTTATGATTCACAAATGGGTTAAATACATAGGTAAAGCATTGCAGGTTCTGAACAAAACACAACTAATAAACCAATAGGGAGTTTTCTATATGCACTGATTGCCACAAATATATTAATCTGTATACTGTGCTTTCAAAAATTCTGTGTATGTATATGTATATGATTGTGTTTTAAAGAATTTCATTGAGAATGAGTTGAGTGGCAAGTGCAATCAATTTTTATCTCCAAAAACCTTTAAGACCAATTTTGCCATTTCTACCTTAGAGAGAGAGCAGAGAGGCACAAAGGATTTATTCAAAGGTCTCAATCACAATTTATAACTGATTTGCTCCCAAAATGAGGTTGGGCTAAATACTAGTGGATCTGTAATTAGCACTCCCGCTAAATCATAAACTTCGCTAGCGTTTTGTGCGTGTTATGTAGAGTGCATTACAAGTTGAAAGTAAAAACGCTGCACTCTCTCAAAACTTAACATGTACAAAAAGCTAGACTTAGATATTGCAATTGCGTGATCCCATTTCCCCCATAGACATCAATGGAGCTGCAAGTTAAAATAAAATAAATAACACCTATACTCGCACGCTAACCCCCATCGCACAAAACCTACTCAGCCCCTAAACTTCCACAACCCCCATTGCAAAACCCCTTCTAAACAACTTAACCCCTGAACCACCACAACCCCATTACAATCAACCCCTACATTATTAGCCCTTAAACCACCACAGCCCCCATTGCTATTAACCTCCTACTCTATTATCCCTAAACAGCCACAATCCCCCCATCACAATATGGCGTTTAATCACAAAAGGCTCACTAGCTGGATTCAGATGCAGCCCATAGAAAGGGGTGCAGGAAGCTATTTGCAGCTTAATCTAAGGTAAGACTTTAAGATAACTAAGGTGTAGACTGTCCCTTTAAGATTATTGGGACCAGTTTTCAAGCATGTATAAGCATATAAATGCCTAAATACACATATATATACACACACACACACACACACACACATATATATACAGTGGGGCAAAAAAGTATTTAGTCAGCCACCAATTGTGCAAGTTCTCCCACTTAAGAAGATGAGAGAGGCCTGTAATTTTCATCATAGGTATACCTCAACTATGAGAGACAAAATGTGTAAACAAATCCAGACAATCACATTGTCTGATTTGGAAAGAATTTATTTGCATATTATAGTGGAAAATAAGTATTTGGTCACCTACAAACAGGCAAGATTTCTGGCTCTCACAGACCTGTATCTTCTTCTTTAAGAGGCTCCTCTGTCCTCCACTCATTACCTGTATTAATGGCACCTGTTTGAACTTGTTATCAGTATAAAAGACACCTGTCCACAACCTCAAACAGTCACACTCCAAACTCCACTATGGTGAAGACCAAAGAGCTGTCGAAGGACACCAGAAACGAAATTGTAGACCTGCACCAGGCTGGGAATACTGAATCTGCAATAGGCAAGCAGCTTGGTGTGAAGAAATCAACTGTGGTAGCAATAATTAGAAAATGGAAGACATACAAGACCACTGATAATCTCCCTTGATCTGGGGCTCCACGCAAGATCTCACCCCGTGGGGTCAAAATGATCACAAGAACGGTGAGCAAACATCCCAGAACCACACGGGGGGACCTAGTGAATGACCTGCAGAGAGCTGGAACCAATGTAACAAAGTCTACCATCAGTAACACACTATGCCGCCAGGGACTCAGATCCTGCAGTGCCAGACGTGTCCCCCTGCTTAAGCCATTACATGTCCGGGCCCATCTGAAGTATGCTAGAGAGCATTTGGATGATCCAGAAGCGGATTAGGAGAATGTCATATGGTCATATGAAACCAAAGTAGAACTGTTTGGTAGAAACACAAATCGTCCTGTTTGGAGGAGAGAGAATGCTGAGTTGCAACCAAAGAACACCATACCTACTGTGAAGCATGGGGGTGGCAACATCATGCTTTGGGGCTGTTTCTCTGCAAAGGGAACAGGACGACTGATCCATGTACATGAAAGAATGAATGGGGCCATGTATCGTGAGATTTTGAGTGCAAACTTCCTTCCATCAGCAAGGGCATTGAAGATGAAACGTGGCTGGGTCTTTCAGCATGACAATGATCCCAAACACACCGCCCGGGCAACGAAGGAGTGGCTTCATAAGAAGCATTTCAAGGTCCTGGAGTGGCCTAGCCAGTCTCCAAATCTCAACCCCATAGAAAACCTTTGGAGGGAGTTGAAAGTCCGTGTTGCCCAGCGACAGCCCCAAAACATCACTGCTCTAGAGGAGATCTACATGCAGGAATGGGCCAACATACCAGCAACAGTGTGTGACAACCTTGTGAAGACTTACAGAAAACGTTTGACCTCTGACATTGCCAACAAAGGATATATAACAAAGTATTTAGATGAACTTTTGATATTGACCAAATACTTATTTTCTATCATAATGTGCAAATAAATTATGTCCAATTCAGACAATGTGATTGTCTGGATTTGTTTCCACATTTTGTCTCTCATAGCTGATGTATACCTATGATGAAAATTACAGGCCTCTCTCATCTTCTTAAGTGGGAGAACTTGCACAATTGGTGGCTGACTAAATACTTTTTTGCCCCACTGTATAAATATATATATATATTCACACACATATATACACACGCATACAAACACACACCACCAGCAAAAACAGAATTTATGCTTACCTGATAAATTACTTTCTCCAACGGTGTGTCCGGTCCACGGCGTCATCCTTACTTGTGGGATATTCTCTTCCCCAACAGGAAATGGCAAAGAGTCCCAGCAAAGCTGGTCACATGATCCCTCCTAGGCTCCGCCCACCCCAGTCATTCGACCGACGGACAGGAGGAAATATATATAGGAGAAACCATATGATACCGTGGTGACTGTAGTTAGAGAAAATAATTCATCAGACCTGATTAAAAAACCAGGGCGGGCCGTGGACCGGACACACCGTTGGAGAAAGTAATTTATCAGGTAAGCATAAATTCTGTTTTCTCCAACATTGGTGTGTCCGGTCCACGGCGTCATCCTTACTTGTGGGAACCAATACCAAAGCTTTAGGACACGGATGAAGGGAGGGAGCAAATCAGGTCACCTAAATGGAAGGCACCACGGCTTGCAAAACCTTTCTCCCAAAAATAGCCTCCGAAGAAGCAAAAGTATCAAATTTGTAAAATTTGGCAAAAGTGTGCAGTGACGACCAAGTCGCTGCCTTACATATCTGGTCAACAGAAGCCTCGTTCTTGAATGCCCATGTGGAAGCCACAGCCCTAGTGGAGTGAGCTGTGATTCTTTCAGGAGGCTGCCGTCCGGCAGTCTCATAAGCCAATCGGATAATGCTTTTAAGCCAAAAGGAAAGAGAGGTAGAAGTCTCTTTTTGACCTCTCCTTTTACCAGAATAAACAACAAGGAAGATGTTTGTCTGAAATCTTTAGTAGCCTCTAAATAGAATTTTAGAGCACGGACTACATCCAAATTGTGTAACAAACGTTCCTTCTTTGAAACTGGATTCGGACACAAAGAAGGTACAACTATCTCCTGGTTAATATTTTTGTTAGAAACAACTTTAGGAAGAAAACCAGGCTTAGTACGCAAAACCACCTTATCTGCATGGAACACCAGATAAGGAGGAGAACACTGCAGAGCAGATAACTCTGAAACTCTTCTGGCAGAAGAGATTGCAACCAAAAACAAAACTTTCCAAGATAGTAACTTAATATCTACGGAATGTAAGGGTTCAAACGGAACCCCTTGAAGAACTGAAAGAACTAGATTTAAACTCCAGGGAGGAGTCAAAGGTCTGTAAACAGGCTTGATCCTAACCAGAGCCTGAACAAATGCTTGAACATCTGGCATAGCTGCCAGTCGTTTGTGTAGTAAGACAGATAAAGCAGAAATCTGTCCCTTTAGAGAACTTGCAGATAATCCTTTCTCCAAACCTTCTTGTAGAAAGGATAGAATCTTAGGAATCTTTATCTTGTTCCATGGCAATCCTTTGGATTCACACCAACAGATATATTTTTTCCATATTTTATGGTAAATTTTTCTAGTTACAGGCTTTCTAGCCTGAATCAGAGTATCTATTACAGAATCTGAAAACCCACGCTTTGATAAAATCAAGCGTTCAATCTCCAAGCCGTCAGCTGGAGGGAAACCAGATTCGGATGTTCGAATGGACCTTGAACAAGAAGGTCCTGTCTCAAAGGTAGCTTCCATGGTGGAGCCGATGACATATTCACCAGGTCTGCGTACCAAGTCCTGCGTGGCCACGCAGGAGCTATCAAGATCACCGAAGCCCTCTCCTGATTGATCCTGGCTACCAGCCTGGGAATGAGAGGAAACGGTGGGAATACATAAGCTAGGTTGAAGGTCCAAGGTGCTACTAGTGCATCTACTAGAGTCGCCTTGGGATCCCTGGATCTGGACCCGTAGCAAGGAACCTTGAAGTTCTGACGAGACGCCATCAGATCCATGTCTGGAATGCCCCATAATTGAGTTATTTGGGCAAAGATTTCCGGATGGAGTTCCCACTCCCCCGGATGGAATGTCTGACGACTCAGAAAATCCGCTTCCCAATTTTCCACTCCTGGGATGTGGATCGCAGACAAGTGGCAGGAGTGATCCTCCGCCCATTGAATTATTTTGGTCACTTCTTCCATCGCCAGGGAACTCCTTGTTCCCCCCTGATGATTGATATATGCAACAGTCGTCATGTTGTCTGATTGAAACCTTATGAATTTGGCCTTTGCTAGATGAGGCCAAGCTTTGAGAGCATTGAATATCGCTCTCAGTTCCAGAATGTTTATCGGGAGAAGAGATTCTTCCCGAGACCATAGATCCTGAGCTTTCAGGGGTTCCCAGACCGCGCCCCAGCCCACCAGGCTGGCGTCGGTCGTGACAATGACCCACTCTGGTCTGCGGAAGCTCATTCCCTGTGACAGATTGTCCAGGGTCAGCCACCAACGGAGTGAATCTCTGGTCTTTTGATCTACTTGAATCGTCGGAGACAAGTCTGTATAATCCCCATTCCACTGTCTGAGCATGCACAGTTGTAATGGTCTTAGATGAATTCGTGCAAAAGGAACTATGTCCATTGTTGCAACCATCAATCCTATTACTTCCATGCACTGCGCTATGGAAGGACGAAGAACAGAATGAAGTACTTGACAAGAGCTTAGAATTTTTGATTTTCTGACCTCTGTCAGAAAAATCCTCATTTCTAAGGAATCTATTATTGTTCCCAAGAAGGGAACTCTTGTTGACGGGGACAGAGAACTTTTTTCTTTGTTCACCTTCCATCCGTGAGATCTGAGAAAGGCTAGGACGATGTCCGTATGAGCCTTTGCTTTTGACAGAGACGACGCTTGAATCAGGATGTCGTCCAAGTAAGGTACTACTGCAATGCCCCTTGGTCTTAGACCCGCTAGAAGGGACCCTAGTACCTTTGTGAAAATCCTTGGAGCAGTGGCTAATCCGAATGGAAGTGCCACAAACTGGTAATGCTTGTCCAGAAAAGCGAACCTTAGGAACTGATGATGTTCCTTGTGGATAGGAATATGTAGGTACGCATCCTTTAAATCCACGGTAGTCATAAATTGATTTTCCTGGATAGTAGGTAGGATCGTTCGAATAGTTTCCATTTTGAACGATGGTACCCTGAGAAATTTGTTTAGGATCTTGAGATCCAAAATTGGTCTGAATGTTCCCTCTTTTTTGGGAACTATGAACAGGTTGGAATAAAAACCCATCCCTTGTTCTCTTATTGGAACTGGATGAATCACTCCCATCCTTAACAGGTCTTCTACACAATGTAAGAATGCCTGTCTTTTTATTTGGTTTGAAGATAATTGAGACCTGTGGAACCTTCCCCTTGGGGGTAGTTCCTTGAATTCCAGGAGATAACCTTGAGAAACTATTTCTAGCGCCCAAGGATCCTGAACATCTCTTGCCCAAGCCTGAGCAAAGAGAGAAAGTCTGCCCCCCACCAGATCCGGTCCCGGATCGGGGGCTATCCCTTCATGCTGATTTGGTAGCAGTGGTAGGCTTCTTGGCCTGCTTACCCTTGTTCCAGCCTTGCATTGGTTTCCAGGCTGGTTTGGGTTGTGAAGTATTACCCTCTTGCTTAGAGGATGTAGAATTAGAGGCTGGTCCATTTCTGCGAAAGGGACGAAAATTAGGTTTATTTTTAGCCTTAAAAGACCTATCCTGTGGGAGGGCGTGGCCCTTTCCCCCAGTGATGTCTGAAATAATCTCTTTCAAATCAGGTCCAAATAATGTTTTACCTTTGAAAGGAATGTTAAGCAATTTTGTCTTGGAAGACACATCCGCTGACCAAGACTTTAGCCAAAGCGCTCTGCGCGCCACGATAGCAAACCCTGAATTTTTCGCCGCTAATCTAGCTAATTGCAAAGCGGCATCTAAAACAAAAGAGTTAGCCAATTTAAGTGCTTGAACTCTGTCCATAACCTCCTCATACGAAGATTCTTTATTGAGCGATTTTTCTAGTTCCTCGAACCAGAAACACGCTGCCGTAGTGACAGGAACAATGCATGAAATTGGTTGTAGAAGGTAACCTTGCTGTACAAAAATCTTTTTAAGCAAACCCTCTAATTTCTTATCCATAGGATCTTTGAAAGCACAACTATCTTCGATAGGAATAGTAGTGCGTTTGTTTAGAGTAGAAACCGCCCCCTCGACCTTGGGGACTGTCTGCCATAAGTCCTTTCTGGGGTCGACTATAGGAAATAATTTCTTAAATATAGGGGGGGGGACAAAAGGTATGCCGGGCCTTTCCCACTCTTTATTTACTATGTCCGCCACCCGCTTGGGTATAGGAAAAGCGTCGGGGGGCACCGGAACCTCTAGGAACTTGTCCATCTTACATAATTTCTCTGGAATGACCAAATTGTCACAATCATCCAGAGTAGATAACACCTCCTTAAGCAGTGTGCGGAGATGTTCTAATTTAAATTTAAATGTCACAACATCAGGTTCAGCTTGATGAGAAATTTTTCCTGAATCTGAAATTTCTCCATCAGACAAAACCTCCCTCATGGCCCCTTGAGATTGGTGTGAGGGTATGTCAGAACAGTTATCATCAGCGTCCTCTTGCTCTTCAGTGTTTAAAACAGAGCAATCGCGCTTTCTCTGATAAGTAGGCATTTTGGATATAAGATTTGCTATGGAGTTATCCATTACAGCCGTTAATTGTTGCATGGTAATAAGTATTGGCGCACTAGATGTACTAGGGGCCTCCTGTGTGGGCATAACTGGTGTAGACACAGTAGGGGATGTAGTATTATGTTTACTCCCTTCACTTGAGGAATCATCTTGGGCAATATCATTATCTGTGGCATTACTGTCCTTACTTTGTTTGGACACTATGGCACAATTATCACATAAATTTAAATGGGGAGACACATTGGCTTTCATACATATAGAACATAGCTTATCTGATGGTACAGACATGTTAAACAGGCTTAAACTTGTCAACAAAGCACAAAAAACGTTTTAAAATAAAACCGTTACTGTCACTTTAAATTTCAAACTGAAAACACTTTATTACTGAATATGTGAAAAAGTATGAAGGAATTGTTCAAAATTCACCAAAATTTCACCACAGTGTCTTAAAGCATTAAAAGTATTGCACACCAAATTTCAGAGCTTTAACCCTTAAATTAACGGAACCGGAGCCGTTTTACATTTAACCCCTATACAGTCCCAGCTATATGCTTTGCTGAGACCCAACCAAGCCCAGAGGGGAATACGATACCACAAGACGCCTTCTATAAGCTTTTTCAGTGATTCTTAGCTCCTGACACATGCATCTGCATGCCTTGCTCTCCAAAAACAACTGCGCATTATTGGCGCGAAAATGAGGCTCTGTCTATAACTAGAAAGGCCCCCAACTGAAAAAGGTGTCCAACACAGTGCCTGCCGTTTTCCTAAACGTTTCCCCAAGATTATAACACCAATAATTAGTTAGAATCTGTATAATATGTCTAATAAAGCAATCGTTTTAGCCCAGAAAAATGTCTACCAGTTTTTAAGCCCTTTTTGAAGCCCTTTATTCTTTTATGTTAAACTAAGAAAATGGCTTACCGGTCCCCATGAGGGGAAATGACAGCCTTCCAGCATTACATGGTCTTGTTAGAAATATGGCCAGTCATACCTTAAGCAGAAAAGTCTGCTAACTGTTTCCCCAACTGAAGTTACTTCATCTCAACAGTCCTATGTGGAAACAGCAATCGATTTTAGTAACTGTCTGCTAAAATCATCTTCCTCTTACAAACAGAAATCTTCATCCTTTTCTGTTTCAGAGTAAATAGTACATACCAGCACTATTTTAAAATAACAAACACTTGATAGAAGAATACAACTACATTTAAACACCAAAAAAACTCTTAACCATCTCCTTTGAGATGTTGCCTGTACAACGGCAAAGAGAATGACTAGGGTGGGCGGAGCCTAGGAGGGATCATGTGACCAGCTTTGCTGGGACTCTTTGCCATTTCCTGTTGGGGAAGAGAATATCCCACAAGTAAGGATGACGCCGTGGACCGGACACACCAATGTTGGAGAAATGATTTACGACTCGCTGAAGGCTCAGATGATGATTAGCATTTTTTAGCAATAAAGTATTTTTTAATTAAGGTATGTACATTGTTTTCTTAGACATAATGCTATTGCACACTTGATAGATTATAGTATAGTGTAAACATAACTTTTATATGCACTGAAAAATTTGCTTTACTGCGGTGGTCTGGAACCAAACCTGCAATTTCTCCGAGGTATGCCTGTATGCAGCCACTTGCAATTATGTGTAATGTTTGTTGTAGTAAAGTCAATATGAATAAACCTTTTTACTTACTTCTATTTCTTTTTCTGTAAAGTTATCACATCGAGCTCCAATATTTGGTGGTTCTAATAACTGGTCAATTCCATGAGCAATTCCATATTTAAATTCCATATTCCTCTGGACAATTCTTGCATCATTCTCATTCACAATAATTTCTCCCTGTGTGAAATGTATAAAAAAAGAATAATGTCTGAAACCAATAACATTTTCATTTGTATCTGGTTATTCTTATCTTTTTATAGGGAAATGAATATTAAACACAGCAACACACAGTGGTGGATTCAAATATTTTATATTGTGCTGATGAAAAGACCACTAGCCACACCCCAGACCAATGTCACGCCTATAAATGCCATGCCCCCCCCAACCACTGTCACACCTATAAATGCCAAGCCACCCCCCCCCAGACCACTGTCACGCCTATAAATGCAAAGCCACACCCCCAGACTGCTCAGCTCTACTCAAGGAACAACCTCACATATTCCATATATAGCTGGTGTGCTCAGTCACAGTGGTACAGAAATAATATGACCGATGATAATGATAAACAAATAGTAAAGTTAAAGGGCCACTAAACCCAAAATCTTTTTTTCATGATTCAGATAGAGAATACAAATGTAAACAACATTACAATTTACTTCTATTATTTATTTTGCTTCATTTTTTAGATATCCTTAGTTGAAGAAAAATCAATGCACATGGGTGAGCCAATCACACGAGGCTTCTATGTGCAGCAACCAATCAGCAGCTACTGAGCATATCTAGATATGCTTTTCAGCAAAGAATATCAAGAGAATAAAACAAATTAGATAATAGAAGTAAATTAGAAAGATGTTTAAAATTGCATTCTCTTTCTAAATCATGAAAGAAAAAATGTGGGTTTAATGTCCCTTTAAGATAGCATTATAAGCTATATTGAAAATCAAGATTATTGGCTGATGCTTGATGTATGGCATCTGCTATTCAAAATCATGTGACACAGCATAAATAACTGGCGTACAAGGAATTAGGCAGAAATATAATATTATGCAGAAACACAACTTATACCATTAACCATTCTGATGTACATATCCATTCATCTAGTGTTGCTGGAAGGGAAAAATATAAGTTGTACAAGGGATCCTGCGCAACATATTTAAAATCCAATTCTGGGCAGAAATGTATACGCTGTACTGTAATGTGTACTCACTTTTTCCTTCCCAGTAATACACTGGAGTGTATTAAATATTTACATATAGCTCCTTTATTTTTATTTTGTCATTTGAAATAGCTATCTCGCCTATTAAAACCTCCACTGAAAAAAACATAAATTATGCTTACCAGATCATTTCCTTTCCTTCTGTATGAGGAGAGTCCATGGCTTCATTCCTTACTTACTGAACCTGGCCACCATGAGGAGGCAAAGACACCCCAGCCAAAGGCTTAAATACTTCCCCACTCCCCTCATCCCCCAGTCATTCTGCCGAGGGAACAAGGAATAGTAGGAGAAATTTCAGGGTATAAATGGTGAGAGAAGAACAAAACAAAATTTAGGTCCGCCCAACGGAGAAAACGGGCGGGGGCCGTGGACTCTCCTCATACAGAAGGAAATTATCTGGTAAGCATAATTTATGTTTTCCTTCTTAATATGAGGAGAGTCCACAGCTTCATTCCTTACTTGTGGGAAACATATACCCAAGCTCTAGAGGACACTGAATGAAAATGGGAGGGCAAAAAGAGAGGTGGACCCTATTCTGAGGGCACCACAGCCTGCAAAACCTTTCTCCCAAAAGCTGCTTCAGCTGAGAAAAACATAAAACTTGTAAAATTTTGAAAAAATATGTAAGGAGGACCAGCCTTACAAATCTGCTCCATAGAGGCCTCATTCTTGAAAGCCCAAGAGGAAGCCACTGCTCTAGACAAAGGAGCCTTAATCCTCTGAGGAGGCTTATGTCCCGGTGTTTCATATGCTAAGCGAATAATGCTACTCAACCAAAAAGATAAGGAAGTGGATGAGGTTTTCTGCCCCTTACGCTTTCCAGATTAGACAACAAACAAAGAAGAAGTCTGTCTAAACTCCTTAGTAGCTTGAATATAGAACTTCAAGGCCCGAACCACATTCAAATTATGAAGTAACCGCTCCTTCGAAGAAGAAGGGTTAGGACACAAGGAAGGAACAACAAACTCCTGATTGATGTTGCGATCAGAAACAACCTTAGGAAGAAAACCTAACCCAGTATGAAGAACAGCCTTATCAGCATGGAATACTAGGTAAGGGGGCTCACATTGCAAGGCAGCCATCTCAGATACTCTGTGTGCCGAAACAATAGCCAGTAAAAAAAGAACCTTCCAAGATAGTAATACAGGTCTGATTCTCGTCAGAGCCTGAACAAAAGACTGGACATCTGGAAGCTCAGCGAGCCTCTTGTGCAGTACAACAGGGCCGAAAATCTGTCCCTTAAGGGAGCTAGACGAAAGGCCCTTCTCCAGATCATCCTGGAGAAAGGAAAGAATCCTGGAAACCCTGGCCTTATGCCAGGGAAATCCACACTCTTCACACCAGAATAAGTAGGTCCTCCACACCTTATGATAGATGCGACGAGTAACCAGCTTACAAGCTTGAATGAGAGTATCAATAACTCTCTCAGAAAAACCTCTCTTGGCTAGGACTAAGCGTTCAATCTCCACACAGTCAGCCTCAGAGAATCTAGATTTTGATGAACAAAAGGACCTTGTTCCAGCAGATACCTGCAACAAGTTAATCTCCATGGAGGAGATGAGGACATCCCCACCAGATCCGTGAACCACATCCACTATGGAGCAATTAGAATCATAGATGCTCGCTCCTGCTTGATGCGGGCCACCACACGAGGTAGGAGTGGTAATGGCAGTTAAATGTCGATCAGACTAAAGCTCCAAGGCACTGCTAATGCATCTATTAGCTCCCCCTGAGGATCCCTGGACTGCGACCCATATATGGGTAGCTTGGAATTGAGCCGGGACACCATGAGATCGATCTCTGGTGTCCCCCATCTGCTGCAAATCTCCGCAAACACCTCGGGATGGAGAGACCATTCCCCCAGATGAAAGGATTGTCTGCTGAGGAAATCCGCTTCCCAGTTGTCCACACTCGGAATGTGGATCGCTGACAGTGAGCAGTTGTGGGCCTCCACCTATTCCAGAATCCAGATACTTCCATCATTGCTAGGAAGCTCCTCATTCCCCTCTGATGGTTGATGTAAGCCACCAAGGTTATTGTCCGATTGGAATCTGATAAACTCGGCCGAACCCAGAAGGGGCCAAGCCTTCAGAGCATTGAAGATCGCTCGAAGTTTCAAGATGTTGATCGGGAGGAGGGATTCCACTTGAGTCCACAGGCCCTGTGACTTCCTGGCACCCCAAACAGCTCCCCATCCTGTGAGACTTGTGGCCCTAGTTACAATCTCCCAGGATGGTCTCAAGCAGGACGTTTCTTGGGACAGGTGATCTGGATAGAGTCACCAGGAGAGTGATTCTCTCGACCGGCTGTCCAGAGAAATCTGTTGAGACAGATGTGAATGATTGCCATTCTACTATCTCAGCATGCACAGCTGACGAGGTCTGAGATGGAATCTGGCAAAGGGGATGATGTCCATGCAGGACACCATGAGCCCAATTACCTCCATACACCAAGCCACAGAGGGCCTAAAGGAGGTCTGGAGGGCAAGACAATTGGAAGTCTCTGTTCTGTAAGAAATATCCTCATGGATATGAAGTCTATTATTTTACCCAGTAACTCCACCATGGTACTGGGAATAAAAGAACTCTTTCTTCCATCCATGAGATCAAAGAAGAGAAAGAAGGGCTTTTGATTGGTCCTCTGCCAGATGACAGGACGGTGTTTGAACCAAAATATCGTCTAAGTACGGCACCACTGCAATCCCTCTGGTTCTAGCCACTGAGAGCACTGCCCTTAGAACCTTCGTAAAAACTCTTGGGGCAGTAGCTAGACCAAACGGAAGTGCAATAAACTGGAAGTGCTGGTCCAGGAACGCAAATATTAGGAACTTGAAGTGTTCCTTGTGTATAGGGACATAAAGGTAGGCATCCTTCAGGTCTATCATGGTCATAAATTGCCCTTCCTGGACTAAAGGAAGAATGGACCTTATTGTCTCCATCTTGAACGAGGGGACAGACAGGAATTTGTTTAACCCCTTTGCGACTCAGGACGTGCCAGGAACGTCCTACCAAAAAATACCCTTAACGACCAAGGATGTTCCTTGCATGTCCTCAGGGGTTTCAAGCGGCTGGACGCGATCCGGATCACTTTCAACAGTTTTCAAGGTATTCCCGTGATGCCTCGATATTGAGGCATCACTGCAATACCTTTTTTGGCACACCGATGCAGAGAGGGCCACTCTGTGGCCCTCTCTGCATCGGCCAGCGATGGTGGTGATCGTTGGTGGGTGGGAGCAGCTGCAGGGAGGCGGGTGGGCGACCCATCGCTCAATCACTTCCTGCAACGAGTGTCGCATCAGTCCCGGGAGCATGCACGGGAGCGGAGGCGGTGCGCGTGTGTGTGTGCGCGCACCCTTGAACTGCACTTATGTGCATCGATTTGCGATCCATTTGCAGGCTTTTGTTGGGAGTGGGTGTTGGGAGAGAGAGGGGGAAGTTAGGTTTTAAAAGGGATCTGGGAGGGGAGGGGTGGGGGTATTGAGGGGGGCAGCTACAATACAGAAAACAAAATAATGGGCAAATTATTTTGAAAAGTGGGTACTGGCAGACAGCTGCCAGTACCCAAAATGGCACAAAATATTGAGAGGGGGGAGGGTTAGAGAGCTGTTTGGGGGGCTCAGGGAAGTTGGGTGGTAAGGGGGGATCCTACACTGCAGAAAATATATAATTTTAAAAAATAATAAAAAAAAACAAACACAAACTTTTTTTTTATACTGGCAGACTTTCTGCCAGTACTTAAGATAGTGGGGACAATTGTGGGGTGGGGAGGGAAGAGAGCTGTTTGGGAGGGATCAGGGGGTGGGATGTGTCAGGTGGGAGGCTGATCTCTACATTAAAGCTAAAATTAACCCTTTAAGCTCTCTACAAGCTACCTAATTAGCCCTTTCACTGCTGGACATAATACAAGTGTGGTGCTCAGCGGCATTTAGCGTCCTTCTAATTACCAAAAAACAATGCTAAAGCCATATATGTCTGCTATTTCTGAATAAAGGGGATCCCAGAGAAGCATTTACAACCATTTGTGTCATGATTGCACAAGCTGTTTGTAAATAATTTTAGCGTGAAACCTAAAGTTTGTGAAAAAGTGAAAAAAAAAATATTTGATAGCATTTGGCGGTGAAATGGTGGCATGAAATATACCAAAATGGGCCTAGATCAATACGTTGGGTTGTCTACTACACTACACTAAAGCTAAAATTAACCCTACAAGCTCCCTACTAGTTACATAATTAACCCCGTCACTGCTGGGCATAATACAAGTGTGGTGTGGTGTGTGGTTTCCGAACAGAGAGGATCCCAGAGAAGCATTTACAACCATTTGTGCCATAATTGCACAAGCTGTTTGTAAATAATTTCAGTGCGAAACCTAAAGTTTTTGAAAAAGTTTGTGAAAAAGTAAACAATTTTTTTTATTTGATCGCATTTGGCGGTCAAATGGTGGCATGAAAAATACCAAAATGGGCCTAGATCAATACTTTGGGTTGTCTTCTAAAAAAATATATATACATGTAAAGGGATATTCAGGGATTCCTGATGGATATCAGTGTTCCAATGTAACTATCGCTAATTTTGAAAAAAAAGGTTTGTAAATAGAAAAGTGCTACTTGTATTTATTGCACTATAACTTGCACACAAAAAAAGCAAAGAACATGTAAACATTGGGTATTTCTAAACTCAGGAAAATTTTAGAAACTATTTGGCATGGGTGTTTTTTGGTGGTTGTAGATGTGTAACAGATTTCTGGGGTCAAAGTTAGAAAAAGTGTGTTGTTTTCCATTTTTTCATGATATTTTATAATTTTTTAATAGTAGATTATAAGATAAGATGAAAATAATGGTATCTTTAGAAAATCCATTAAATGGTGAGAAAAATGGTATATAATATGTGTGGGTACAGTAAATGAGTAAGAGGAAAATTACAGCTAAACACAAACACCACAGAATGTAAAAATAGCCCTGGTCCCAGACGGTCAACTAATGGAAAAGTGTTCTGGTCATGAAGGGGTTAAACACTTTAGGTCCAGAATTGGATGCAAAGTACCCTCTTTCTTTGGGACCTCAAACAGGTTTGAGTAGTATCCCAGACCTCTTTCTGCTGGAAGTACCAGTACGCAGAGATCCCTCACACACCCTAGAAAGGCTTCTCTCTTTTCTGGCCTTGAAGACAGGTTTGATAAGAGGAATCTGCCCCTGGGAGGATGAAACTTGAAACCTATCCTGTATCCCTGAGCAATGACCCCCAGTGCCCATGGGTCTAGCACGTCCCCAAACCAAGCTTCTGAAAAGAGTGACAGTCTGCCCCCTACCAGATCCAAAGCCAGATCAGGGGCCACCCCTTCATGCTGACTTTTACTTTGCGGGCTTCTTATTCTGCTTGGATTTATTCCAGGACTGAGGAGGTTTCCAAGTTCCCTTGGACTGCTCTGGCTTTGCAGAGGGCTGCTGACGTTGGGATTTGTCCAAACGAAAGGTACAAAAATTAGGACCTTGTCCCTTAGGTTTGTTCTTCTTGATCCTGCTGTAAAAAGGCCCCTTTGCCTTCAGTAATCATGGATATGATAGAGTCCAGGCTTGGACCAAAAAAAATCTTTCCCTTAAATGGGAGGAAAAGAAGTCTAAACTTCAAAGTCATGTCCGCAGACCAAGACTTCAGCCAGAGTGCCCTACAGGCTAGAACAGAAAAACCTGAAGCATTGTCGTTCAGGCGAATAATATGCATATTTGCATCACAAATAAAAGAATTAGCTACCCTTAAGGCCTTAATTCTTTCTTGGATCGTGTCTAGGGGACCCTCCACCTCAATCAACTCAGATAAGGGGTCGCACCAGTAGGCAGCCGCTCCCACAACCGCAGGCCTTAAGGGTAGCTGTGTGTATTTTAGACATGTGCGGTTCGATTCGTTCAGAATCGAAATTCGGACGAATTTGTTAAATTCGGAGATTCGGATCGATTCGAATTTGTGAATTACGGTAGTACCGAATCTACCGAATAAATCCGAATTAGTTCGGACTAATTCGTTACATGCCGATGGCCATGGATTACACTAGTATTGTACATTATATTAGGTTATATCACTCTGCTATGGGTTACACCTAATATACAGTACATAATACTAGTCTAATACACAGCACATCCCACCTAACACATACCGAAATTCCGAATTTCCGAATCGAACCAAACCGAATCCAGCCAAATTTATTTGAATCCGAATGAATCCGAAACAAATTCATTTGAATTTTTCCGAATTTGAATCGATCCAAACCGAAATTCGAAAACATCCAAATCGAACCGAAACGAATTTTTCAGCCATGCACAAGTCTAGTGTATTTAGTCTCCCTATGGGAAAAAGGGGAAACCAGGTGGTAAATCACTATAGAACAGGCTAACAATGGGATTGAGCCGGTTGTTCGTTCCTGTGAGTGTGCTTCTCTTTGTGTGTATTTAGTCTCCCTATGGGAAAAAGGGGAAACCAGACGTGGACTCCTTGCTCAGTGTGCTTAGAGGAGCATGGTTACACCTCACTGACGAGGCCCAATGAAGGCCAAAACGATCATCTGGGGTTGCTGTGTTCCTTGTACAGAGAGGAATTGCCTGGTATTTCGGTGCTAGACTGAACGTAATAGGCGGGATCAGACTGATATGCTACAGGAAAGTTCTACTTTGTGAAAAGCATTACTGGGCTAAAAGAAGCTGCATCCAGGTGGTACATCGCTATAGAACAGGCTAACAATGGTATTGAGCCAGTTTGTTCCTGTGAGTGTGCTTCTCTCTGTGTGTATTTAGTCTCCCTATGGGAAAAAGGAGCTACCAGACGTCGACCCCTTGCTCAGTGTGCTTAGAGGAACATGGCTACACCTCACTGACGAGGCCCAATGAAGGCCGATACGATCGTCTGGGGTTGCTGTGTTCCTTGTTCAGAGAGGAATTGCCTGGTATTTCGGTGCTGGACTGACCGTAATAGGCGGGATCAGACTGATATACTACAGGAAAGTTCTACTCTGTGAAAAGCATTACTGGGCTAAAAGAAGCTGCACCCAAGTGGTAAATCGCTATAGAACAGGCTAACAATGGTATTGAGCTGCTTGTTCTTTCCTGTGAGTGTGTTTCTCTGTGTGCGTATAGTAGTGAAGAAAAGGGATGTACTCGCCAGGATTTTCAAAGTTAACATTTAATGTAATGTTTCGGGGGGTTACCCCCTTCGTCAGACAATACAAAATAACAATCCTATTCGTCAGTATTGTCTGACGAAGGGGGTAACACCCCAAAACATTAAATGGTAACTTTGAAAATCCTGGTGAGTGCATCCCTTTTTTTCACTACTATCAATACTTTGGAAGCACCCTGGGTGGATGAAATGTTAACCGTGAGTGCTGACCTGCCTGCTGTTTATATATATATATATATATATATATATATATATATATATATATATATATATATATATATATATATAAATATATATATAAAGAAATAAAATAAAGTCTTTTTATATACAGAGGTAGATTAGATAAGAAGGTATGCTGCTTCTGGAGGCTCAGCCCATTTAAATGGAAAGGTTTTTGAGAACAATGGGTTGAGGTTTCAATGAGCAAAACACCTTTTTTCAAATACAAAAAAAACTTAAGGAGCAATTTTATATACATTTAAAACTCTGAAGTTGGTATAACAATTTACTAGAAACATGTAAAGGGAAATACAATTTTATAGTACTGTTTCCTTTAACATTGGCCTCGGAAACATCATTGGTATTGAGATCTGATCTTCCTCAGTTTTCTCAAGGTCAGGATGATGTCTTTGACTAATTTTCTTCTATAAGTAGATTTATAGGATATGTTGTCCAAATGTTGAATCACTTGACAGTGATACAGCATATCTGTAAAAGCTGAAAATATCACATGAAAATCTCTATCTAAAAAGGGAGATCTTTTACCTCAAAATGTCCTCAGTAGCCACATCCTATTTTAATTTTACTGTAACTAACCAATTAGGATCTCAGAACTTGCAAAGGACTGTGGGTGTGGCATGTGCACGCACAGTCACTTTATTTAACTCCTCAGTTTAAGGAAGTTTACTATGATATTTTTAGAGATTATGGTGGAATTGCATGGGATCACAGCACAGAATGCAGCACTTTTGATTAGCTGATTGGCTGATTTATTTCACCAAGCAGATAACAGTAAAAAGAGCAGCTGAAGAATAATTGCTCAAAGAGCACTTACTCAGGTGAGCTGAAGATTTTTTTTTTTATTAAATAGAGATGTTCATGTGATATTTTCTAGTCAGCTTTTTACTGGTATGCAGCATCATTTACAAGTGATTTAGCATATGGGTAACATGTCACTTTAATGAGAAATAAAAACCTTTTAAGTGACTTATGTATGACAACAAATTTGAGGCCAGGGGGCCTATTTAAGAAAGTGCGAGCGGACATGATCCGATATTGCGGATCATGTCCACTGCACATAGATAAATGCCGACAGCATACGCTGTCTGCATTTATCATTGCACCAGCAGTTCTGGTGAACTGCTGGTGCAACGCCGCTCCCTGCACATTCGTGGCCAATCGGCCTCTAGAAGGGGGTGTCAATCAACCTGATCGTATTCGATCGGGTTGATTTCCGGCGATGTCTGTCCACCGCTTCAGAGCAGGCGGATAGGTTATGGAGCAGCGGTCTTTAGACCGCTGCTTCATAACGTGCGTTTCTGGCGAGCCATACAGAGCTTGATAAATATGCCCCCAGATCTGAAGGTTAAAAGGAATCCTGACAACATTCCTTCAATTCTTTCAAAGAACTTAGGCTCTCTAAGGCATACACCAGCCATATTTACTAGCTTTAGTGTTGTAGGTCAATTATGAGAAGCCGTTCAAGTGGATATCATTGGGAACAAATGCAAGAGAAAGTGAATAGGGCAGGTGGTTATCTTCTGGTAGCTGTAATGCTTGAAGCAGAAAATAAGTAATAAAATACTGTTGGCTTGGGAGCAGCCAGAGGACTAAAATAAATAGAGGAAGACACAGCGTCAGTTCCAAGGGGTACAAAATGTAAAATAAAGATTTAAACTAGCAATACTGAATACATTTAAAGAGGCAATACATACGTAAAGGCAAACATTATCTTCATTAGAGTTAAAATAGTTCACATTTACTGTCCCTTAAAGTGATGGTAAATCTAAGCGTTTAACAAACGGTAGGATTTACCATCACTCAAAATAAACTCTAGTTTCTGTCATCACTTACAAAAACATGTGTGCTAAACTCACCCTTTCTGTGCTGAAGTAAATCACTAAACTCAGCGTCTCCGGCCACCCACGGCACAGCGCTCTTTACCAATGGGGTGACATTTCCACCTCTAAACCTACTGCCATGCTGACACGCACAACTATAGGTTTAGAGGGGGAAACATCACACCATTGAAGAAGAGCGCTTTGCTGTGGGTGGCCGAAGGCACTGAGTTTAGCGATTTACTTCAGCACAGAAAGGAGTTTTTTAGTAAGTGATGACAGAAACTAGAGTTTATTTTTAGTGATGGTAAAGGCTTGGATTTACCATCACTTTAAGAGCTGAGAGATCTTACTGTAGGAAAAATAGTTACTGTGATCCAGAGACTGGGAGGAGAGGAGGAGCTGTCCAATGCTTATTTCAGGTACCAACCTAGGGGAAGGGCATCTGGAACACTCTGTGTATATTGCATCCGGGTTCTCTTACAGTGAGTCCCCACTGTAGACAAGGAGTGAGGAGGTATATACATTCCCATGGATTGTAGAGATGGTGGTATGATGTCAAGATTGTCATTCACGTCAGACATCCCAAGAATAGAATGGAATGAACTCAGGTGAGCCATTTGCACGAAACATGTTTTTTGGAAAGATTAATGATCTTTAATTCCTTCTGACTGTTGTACAGTTCTGATCTACAACTACAGTACATTGTTGGCTGAAGTTATGGCTGACTAAGGCCTAGATTTAGAGTTTGGCGGCAGCCGTGAAAACCAGCGTTAGAGGCTCCTAACGCTGGTTTTAGGCTACCGCCGGTATTTGGAGTCATTCAAAAAAGGGTCTAACGCTCACTTTTCAGCCGCGACTTTTCCATACCGCAGATCCCCTTACGTAAATTGCGTATCCTATCTTTTCAATGGGATCTTTCTAACTCCGGTATTTAGAGTCGTGGCTGAAGTGAGCGTTAGAAATCTAACGACAAAACTCCAGCCGCAGAAAAAAAACAGGAGTTAAGAGCTTTTTGGGCTAACACTGGTTCATAAAGCTCTTAACTACTGTGCCCTAAAGTACACTAACACCCATAAACTACCTATGTACCCCTAAACTGAGGTCCCGCCACATCGCCGCCACTCGATTAATTTTTTTTAACCCCTAATCTGCCGACCGCCACCTACGTTATACTTATGTACCCCTAATCTGCTGCCCCTAACACCGCCGACCCCTGTATTATATTATTAACCCCTAATCTGCCCCCCACAACGTCGCCGCCAACTACCTACAATAATTAACCCCTAATCTGCCAACCGCAAAGCTCCGCTACTTAAGTTATCCTTCTGTACCCCTAATCTGCTGCCCCTAACACCGCCGACCCCTATATTATATTTATTAACCCCTAATCTGACCCCCTCAACGTCGCCTCCACCTGCCTACACTTATTAACCCCTAATCTGCCGAGCGGACCACACCGCTACTATAATAAAGTTATTAACCCCTAATCCGCCTCACTAACCCTATAATAAATAGTATTAACCCCTAATCTGCCCTCCCTAACATCGCCGACACCTAACTTCAATTATTAACCCCTAATCTGCCGACTGGAGCTCACCGCTATTCTAATAAATGTATTAACCCCTAAAGCTAAGTCTAACCCTAACACTAACACCCCCCTAAATTAAATATAATTTTAATCTAACGAAATTAATTAACTCTTATTAAATAAATTATTCCTATTTAAAGCTAAATACTTACCTGTAAAATAAATCCTAATATAGCTACAATATAAATTATAATTACATTGTAGCTATTTTAGGATTAATATTTATTTTACAGGCAACTTTGTAATTATTTTAACCAGGTACAATAGCTATTAAATAGTTAAGAACTATTTAATAGTTACCTAGTTAAAATAATAACAAAATTACCTGTAAAATAAATCCTAACCTAAGTTACAATTAAACCTAACACTACACTATCATTAAATTAATTAAATAAAATATCTACAATTACCTACAATTAAACCTAACACTACACTATCAATACATTAATTAAATACAATATCTACAAATAACTACAATGAAATAAACTAACTAAAGTACAAAAAATAAAAAAGAACTAAGTTACAAAAAATAAAAAAATATTTACAAACATAAGAAAAATCTTACAACAATTTTAAACTAATTACACCTACTCTAAGCCCCCTAATAAAATAACAAAGACCCCCCAAAATAAAAAAATGCCCTACCCTATTCTAAATTACTAAAGTTCAAAGCTCTTTTACCTTACCAGCCCTGAACAGGGCCCTTTGCGGGGCATGCCCCAAGAAGTTCAGCTCTTTTGCCTGTAAAAATAAAACATACAATACCCCCCCCAACATTACAACACACCACCCACATACCCCTAATCTAACCCAAACCCCCCTTAAATAAACCTAACACTAAGCCCCTGAAGATCTTCCTACCTTATCTTCTCCATACCAGGTTCACCGATCGGTCCAGAAGAGCTCCTCCGATGTCCTGATCCAAGCCCAAGCGGGGGGCTGAAGATGTCCATGATCCGGTAGAAGTCTTCATCCAAGCGGGGCAGAAGAGGTCTTCCATCCGATTGAAGTCTTCATCCAAGAGGCATCTTCTATCGTCATCCATCCGGAGCGGAGCGGCAGCATCCTGAAGACCTCCGACGCGGAACATCCATCCTGGCCGACGACTGAACGACGAATGACGGTTCCTTTAAATGACGTCATCCAAGATGGCGTCCCTCGAATTCCGATTGGCTGAGAGGATTCTATCAGCCAATCGGAATTAAGGTAGGAATATTCTGATTGGCTGATGGAATCAGCCAATCAGAATCAAGTTCAATCCGATTGGCTGATCCAATCAGCCAATCAGATTGAGCTCGCATTCTATTGGCTGATCGGAACAGCCAATAGAATGCGAGCTCAATCTGATTGGCTGATTGGATCAGCCAATCGGATTGAACTTGATTCTGATTGGCTGATTCCATCAGCCAATCAGAATATTCCTACCTTAATTCCGATTGGCTGATAGAATCCTATCAGCCAATCGGAATTCGAGGGACGCCATCTTGGATGACGTCATTTAAAGGAACCGTCATTCGTCGTTCAGTCGTCGGCCAGGATGGATGTTCCGCGTCGGAGGTCTTCAGGATGCTGCCGCTCCGCTCCGGATGGATGACGATAGAAGATGCCTCTTGGATGAAGACTTCAATCGGATGGAAGACCTCTTCTGCCCCGCTTGGATGAAGACTTCTACCGGATCATGGACATCTTCAGCCCCCCGCTTGGGCTTGGATCAGGACATCGGAGGAGCTCTTCTGGACCGATCGGTGAACCTGGTATGGTGAAGATAAGGTAGGAAGATCTTCAGGGGCTTAGTGTTAGGTTTATTTAAGGGGGGTTTGGGTTAGATTAGGGGTATGTGGGTGGTGGGTTGTAATGTTGGGGGGGGGTATTGTATGTTTTTTTTCACAGGCAAAAGAGCTGAACTTCTTGGGGCATTCCCCGCAAAGGGCCCTGTTCAGGGCTGGTAAGGTAAAAGAGCTTTGAACTTTAGTAATTTAGAATAGGGTAGGGCATTTTTTTATTTTGGGGGGCTTTGTTATTTTATTAGGGGGCTTAGAGTAGGTGTAATTAGTTTAAAATTGTTGTAAGATTTTTCTTATGTTTGTAAATATTTTTTTATTTTTTGTAACTTAGTTCTTTTTTATTTTTTGTACTTTAGTTAGTTTATTTCATTGTAGTTATTTGTAGATATTGTATTTAATTAATGTATTGATAGTGTAGTGTTAGGTTTAATTGTAGGTAATTGTAGATATTTTATTTAATTAATTTAATGATAGTGTAGTGTTAGGTTTAATTGTAACTTAGGTTAGGATTTATTTTACAGGTAATTTTGTTATTATTTTAACTAGGTAACTATTAAATAGTTCTTAACTATTTAATAGCTATTGTACCTGGTTAAAATAATTACAAAGTTGCCTGTAAAATAAATAATAATCCTAAAATAGCTACAATGTAATTATAATTTATATTGTAGCTATATTAGGATTTATTTTACAGGTAAGTATTTAGCTTTAAATAGGAATAATTTATTTAATAAGAGTTAATTAATTTTGTTAGATTAAAATTATATTTAATTTAGGGGGGTGTTAGTGTTAGGGTTAGACTTAGCTTTAGGGGTTAATACATTTATTAGAATAGCGGTGAGCTCCAGTCGGCAGATTAGGGGTTAATGTTTGAAGTTAGGTGTCGGCAATGTTAGGGAGGGCAGATTAGGGGTTAATACTATTTATTATAGGGTTAGTGAGGCGGATTAGGGGTTAATAATTGTAGGTAGGTAGGGGCGACGTTGTGGGGGGCAGATTAGGGGTTAATAAATATAATATAGGGGTCGGCGGTGTTAGGGCAGCAGATTAGGGGTACATAGGGATAATGTAAGTAGCGGCAGTTTACGGAGCGGCAGATTAGGGGTTAATAATAATATGCAGGGGTCAGCGATAGCGGGGGCGGCAGATTAGGGGTTAATAAGTGTAAGGTTAGGGGTGTTTAGACTCGGGGTACATGTTAGGGTGTTAGGTGCAGACGTAGGAAGTGTTTCCCCATAGCAAACAATGGGGCTGCGTTAGGAGCTGAACGCGGCTTTTTTGCAGGTGTTAGGTTTTTTTTCAGCTCAAACAGCCCCATTGTTTCCTATGGGGGAATCGTGCACGAGCACGTTTTTGAGGCTGGCCGCGTCCATAAGCAACTCTGGTATCAAGAGTTGCAGTAGCGTTAAATATGCCTGTACGCTCCCTTTTTGGAGCCTAACGCAGCCATTCTGTGGACTCTCAATACCAGAGTTATTTTAAAGGTGCGGCCAGAAAAAAAGCCAGCGTTAGCTACGCGGGTCGTTACCGACAAAACTCTAAATCTAGCCGTAAGGAAGGCCATCCAGTTATTAAAGGGTCATGAAACACAAAATTGTTCTGTCATGATTCAGATAGAAGTAAATTGTAAAGTTTTTTTTTTTTTTAAATGGTATGCTCTATATGAATGAAAATGAAGCAAATTAGATCTTAAAATTGTATGCTTTAAGATCTAATTTACTTCATTTTCCCGGTATCCTTTGTTGAAGAAATGCACCACTGGAAGCTAACTTAACGCATCAGGTGAGCCAATGACAATATATGTGCAGCCACCAATCAGCAGCTCTTGAACCTATCTAGGTATGCTTTTCAGTAAAGGATACCAAGAGAAAGGAACAAACAGAATAACACAGGTAAATAAAAAATAAATATTTGTTGCCAAGGATGTTTTAACAAATTTAGGATATTTTGGGGGCGCTGAATCAAAAAACTACATCAGTTTTGCTGAATTGGCTCTAGTTTTCGAGAAAATGGATACTCCTCAAATTATGAATTTACCACCAATACGATCTGTAGCTGCTGACATATGCAGCATGGTTTGGTCTGTCTTTTTACTCTGTAGCATTGTTTTTATCTAATGTAATATTTAATCTAATCTTATCCTTAAAGGGACACTGAACCCAAATGTTTTCTTTCGTGATTCACATAGAGCATGCACTTTTAAGCAACTTTCTAATTTACTCCTATTATTAATTTTTCTTCGTTCTCTTGTTATCTTTATTTGAAAAAGAAGGCATCTAAGCTATTTGTTAGGTTCAGAACCCTGGAAAGCACTTGTTCATTGGTGGATGAATTTATCCACCAATCAGCAAGAACAACCCAGGCTGTTCACCAAAAATGGGCCGGCATCTAAACTTAGATTATTGCATTTCAAATAAAGATACCAAGAGAATGAAGAAAATTTGATAATAGGAGTAAATTAGAAAGTTGCTTAAAATTGTATGCTCTATCTGAATCACAAATGAAAAAATTTGGGTTCAGTGTCCCTTTAACATTGTTTTGCAAGATTATCCGTTGCAAATAATTTCATATTCTACTAGAAGTCTGAAATGTATTTTATTGCACAATGGTAATCGCTATGCATCTCTTCCAATTGCTCACTCAACAAAACTTGAAGAAGAATAAGAACATATCAAAATGGTCTCACTATCATAAGCACCAGTGGTCTATTTGTATTGATCAAAAGATGGTGAACTTATTGCTTAGGCAACAAAGTGGACCCTTGTTTCATCTGCTAGTAGGGCAAAGCAAGATCATTGGAAAAAAGTAACATGGCCTTCAAGGGAAGACATGACTGTATGAGCACCGAACATCATTAACCCCTTAATGACCAGCAACGTACCTTGTACGTCGCTGGTCTTTGAATGGGGATTGGATTTTTGATAGCGCGGTCTCAATGCTAGACCCGTCCTACTATGACCGGAAAAACCTTTAAAGGGATATGAAACTTAAATGCTTTCTTTCATGATTCAGACAGAGCATGCAATTTTAAGCAACTTTCTAATTAACTACTATTATCATTCTTCCTTCGTTCTCTTGGTATCTTTATTTGAAAAAGCAGGAATGTAAGCTTTGGAGACGGGACAATAATTTTTATTCAGCACCCTGGGTAGTGCTTGCTGATTGGTGGCAACATTCACTATCATGAAATAAATTAATTTATTCTGTAAGCATACATTTTGTTTTCTTTCATAAGATGGTGAGAGTCCACGAGCCATCAAATGTGCGACCCTATACCAAAGCTGTAATGTCCACAAGACCCCAATGAAATCGGGCAGAAAAACAGTTAAGACACTAAACAGTCACAGCAGCCTGCTGAACATTCCTACTAAAAGCAGCCCCAGAAGAGGAAAATGTGTCAAAATAGTAAAATTTGGTAAAAGTATACAACAAAAGTCTGCTTTACGTATTTGTTCAAAAGAAGTTTCATTCCTAAAATTCCAAGAATTGGAAACTGCACTAGTAGAATAAGCAGTAATGTGCTCTGGGGGAGACTTTGCCACTACCAAGAATGCTTTGAGAATCAAAGCTTTGAGTCTACCTGCACTAAGCTTTTTTGTTTTGTGGCAGGAAAGCTCATTAACCTCCAGTGACTGTTGATTGAATAATCACATCCAGTCCAGGTACAAATACAAATTATCTCTCTATTTTCTTTTCTTCTTTTTTGTGTATCCAAAGAAAATTTTACCCTGGAAAGAAAGGAAATGATTCTGCTCTTTGATACCAAATCAGCAGACCATGACTTGAGCCATAATGCTATTCTAGCCAGAAAAGTAATTGCATCACTTTTTGCATTAATGCACGCCATTTCAACAGCTGCATCAGAAATGAAACACTACAGTTTTAACCAACCTCAAGAGATCCTGAATTTCTTCAAGGGAAGATTCTTGTGAAATAAGGCCAGAAATGTTGTCCGACCAGACTGTAGTGGCTGCAGAGACACATCTGGGCAAAACATACAGCCTGCCAGATGGAGGGATTGTCTCTGAGGGTTTTTTATCCATTGGATCCTTGAAAGAGGTACTGTCCTCTAAAAGAATGATAGTCCACTTACACAGAGTGGATATAGGGAACAAAATGAACACCAGGGTTTGTTCCATTCCTTAGTAATTAGGTCAGAAACCAAATCAGACACAGGGAAGGTAGATGGATTTATTGGAGCTGCCTTAAAGAATGTATCATTCCTATTAACAGATTGGGGCCTATCTATCAAGCACCAGTTACGAAGCAGCGGTCTAAAGATGCAATCAGCCAATAGGATTTTTTCACCTTTAATACCGATTGGCTGATAGAATTCTATCAGCCAATCGGAATTCAAGGGACGCCATCTTGGATGATGTCATTTAAAGGAACCTTCATTCAGCAAGAAGACTTTGATTGAAGAGGATGCTCCGCGCCGGATGTCTTGAAGATGGAGCCGCTCTGCGCCGGATGGATGAAGATAGAAGATGCCGTCTGGATGAAGACTTCTGCAGGTTTAGATGAAGACTTCGGCCGCTTGGATGAAGACTTCGGCCGCTTGGATGAAGACTTCTGCCGCTTCGTTGAGGATGGATGTCGGGTCTTCAAAACTGTAAGTGGATCTTCGGGGGTTAGTGTTAGGCTTTTTTAAGGGTTTATTGGGTGGGTTTTAGATGAGCGCTTTTTGGCAATTGAAAAATAGCTAAATGTCCTTTTAAGGACAATGCCCATCCAAATGCCCTTTTCAGGGCAATGGGGAGCTTAGGTTTTTTTAGTTAGGATTTTATTTGGGGGGTTGGTTGTGTGGGTGGTGGGTTTTACTGTTGTGGGGGTGTTTGTATTTTTTTACAGGTAAAAGACCTGATTTCTTTGGGGCAATGCCCCGCAAAAGGTCCTTTTAAGGGCTATTGGTAATTAGTTTACCCATGGGTTTTTTTTATTTTGGGGGGGCTTTTTTATTTTGATAGGGCTATTAGATTAGGTGTAATTAGTTTAAATATCTGATAAAACATTTTCTTTCATGTAATTAGCAAGAGTCCATGAGCTAGTGACGTATGGGATATACATTCCTACCAGGAGGGGCAAAGTTTCCCAAACCTCAAAATGCCTATAAATACACCCCTCACCACACCCACAAATCAGTTTTACAAACTTTGCCTCCTATGGAGGTGGTGAAGTAAGTTTGTGCTAGATTCTACGTTGATATGCGCTCCGCAGCAGGTTGGGGCCCGGTTTTCCTCTCAGTGTGCAGTGAATGTCAGAGGGATGTGAGGAGAGTATTGCCTATTTGAATTCAATGATCTCCTTCTACGGGGTCTATTTCATAGGTTCTCTGTTATCGGTCGTAGAGATTCATCTCTTACCTCCCTTTTCAGATCGACGATATACTCTTATATATACCATTACCTCTACTGATTCTCGTTTCAGTACTGGTTTGGCTTTCTACTACGTGTAGATGAGTGTCCTGGGGTAAGTAAGTCTTATTTTCTGTGACACTCTAAGCTATGGTTGGGCACTTTTATATAAAGTTCTAAATATATGTATTCAAACATTTATTTGCCTTGATTCAGGATGTTCAACGTTCCTTATTTCAGACAGTCAGTTTCATATTTGGGATAATGCTGAATTTTTCATTTTTTTCTTACCTTAAAAATTGACTTTTTTTCCTGTGGGCTGTTAGGCTCGCGGGGGCTGAAAATGCTTCATTTTATTGCGTCATTCTTGGCGTGGACTTTTTTGGAGCAAAAATATTTTTCTATTTCCGGCGTCATACGTGTCGCCGGAAGTTGCGTCATTTTTTTGACGTTTTTTTGCGCCAAAAGTGTCGGCGTTCCGGATGTGGCGTCATTTTTGGCGCCAAAAGCATTTAGGCGCCAAATAATGTGGGCGTCTTTTTTGGCGCTAAAAAATATGGGCGTCATTATTGTCTCCACATTATTTAAGTCTCATTATTTATTGCTTCTGGTTGCTAGAAGCTTGTTCACTGGCATTTTTTCCCATTCCTGAAACTGTCATTTAAGGAATTTGATCAATTTTGCTTTATATGTTGTTTTTTTCTATTACATATTGCAAGATGTCCCAGATTGACCCTGAGTCAGAAGATACTACTGGAAAATCACTGCCTGGTGCTGGATCTACCAAAGTTAAGTGTATCTGCTGTAAACTTGTGGTATCTGTTCCTCCAGCTGTTGTTTGTAATGAATGTCATGACAAACTTGTTAATGCAGATAATATTTCCTTTAGTAATACTACATTACCTGTTGCTGTTCCATCAACATCTAATACTAGTGTTCCTGTTAACATTAGAGATTTTGTGTCTAAATCCATTAAGAAGGCTATGTCTGTTATTCCTCCTTCTAGTAAACGTAAAAGGTCTTTTAAAACTTCTCATTTTTCAGATGAATTTTTAAATGAACATCATCATTCTGATTCTGATAGTGGTTCCTCTGGTTCAGAGGATTCTGTCTCAGAGGTTGATGCTGATAAATCTTCATATTTATTCAAAATGGAATTTATTCGTTCTTTACTTAAAGAGGTTTTAATTGCATTAGAAATAGAGGATTCTGGTCCTCTTGATACTAAATCTAAACGTTTAAATAAGGTTTTTAAATCTCCTGTAGTTATTCCAGAAGTTTTTCCTGTCCCTGATGCTATTTCTGAAGTAATCTCCAGGGAATGGAATAATTTGGGTAATTCATTTACTCCTTCTAAACGTTTTAAGCAATTATATCCTGTGCCATCTGACAGATTAGAGTTTTGGGACAAAATCCCTAAAGTTGATGGGGCTATCTCTACTCTTGCTAAACGTACTACTATTCCTACGGCAGATAGTACTTCCTTTAAGGATCCTTTAGATAGGAAGATTGAATCCTTTCTAAGAAAAGCTTACTTATGTTCAGGTAATCTTCTTAGACCTGCTATATCTTTAGCGGATGTTGCTGCAGCTTCAACTTTTTGGTTAGAAGCTTTAGCCCAACAAGTAACAGATCATAATTCTCATAGCATTGTTAATCTTCTTCAACATGCTAATAACTTTATTTGTGATGCCATCTTTGATATCATTAGAGTTGATGTCAGGTATATGTCTTTAGCTATTTTAGCTAGAAGAGCTTTATGGCTTAAAACTTGGAATGCTGATATGTCTTCTAAGTCAACTTTGCTTTCCCTTTCTTTCCAGGGTAATAAATTATTTGGTTCTCAGTTGGATTCTATTATCTCAACTGTTACTGGAGGGAAAGGAACTTTTTTACCACAGGATAAAAAATCTAAGGGTAAATTTAGGTCTAATAATCGTTTTCGTTCCTTTCGTCACAATAAAGAACAAAAGCCTGATCCTTCATCCTCAGGAGCGGTATCAGTTTGGAAACCATCTCCAGTCTGGAATAAATCCAAGCCGTTTAGAAAACCAAAGCCAGCTCCCAAGTCCACATGAAGGTGCAGCCCTCATTCCAGCTCAGCTGGTAGGGGGCAGATTACGATTTTTCAAAGAAATTTGGATCAATTCAATTCACAATCTTTGGATTCAGAACATTGTTTCAGAAGGGTACAGAATTGGCTTCAAAATAAGGCCTCCTGCAAAGAGATTTTTTCTTTCCCGTGTCCCAGTAAATCCAGCGAAGGCTCAAGCATTTCTGAAATGTGTTTCAGATCTAGAGTTGGCTGGAGTAATTATGCCAGTTCCAGTCCTGGAACAGGGACTCGGGTTTTATTCAAATCTCTTCATTGTACCAAAGAAGGAGAATTCCTTCAGACCAGTTCTGGATCTAAAAATATTGAATCGTTATGTAAGGATACCAACATTCAAAATGGTAACTATAAGGACTATCCTGCCTTTTGTTCAGCAAGGGCATTATATGTCCATAATAGATTTACAGGATGCATATCTGCATATTCCGATTCATCCAGATCACTATCAGTTTCTGAGATTCTCTTTCCTAGACAAGCATTACCAATTTGTGGCTCTGCCGTTTGGCCTAGCAACAGCTCCAAGGATTTTTACAAAAGTTCTCGGTGCCCTTCTGTCTGTAATCAGAGAACAGGGTATTGTGGTATTTCCTTATTTGGACGATATCTTGGTACTTGCTCAGTCTTCACATTTAGCAGAATCTCATACGAATCGACTCGTATTGTTTCTTCGAGATCATGGTTGGAGGATCAATTTGCCGAAAAGTTAATTGATTCCTCAGACAAGGGTAACCTTTTTAGGTTTCCAGATAGATTCAGTGTCCATGACTCTGTCTCTGACAGACAAGAGACGTCTAAAATTGGTTTCAGCCTGTCGAAACCTTCAGTCTCAATCATTCCCTTCGGTAGCCTTATGCATGGAAATTCTAGGTCTTATGACTGCTGCATCGGACGCGATCCCCTTTGCTCGTTTTCACATGCGACCTCTTCAGCTCTGTATGCTGAACCAGTGGTGCAGGGATTTCACAAAGATACATCAATTGATATCTTTAAAACCATTTGTACGACACTCTCTGACGTGGTGGACGGATCACCAACGTTTAGTTCAGGGGGCTTCTTTTGTTCTTCCAACCTGGACTGTGATTTCAACAGATGCAAGTCTGACAGGTTGGGGAGCAGTTTGGGGGTCTCTGACAGCACAAGGAGTTTGGGAATCTCAGGAGGTGAGATTACCAATCAATATTTTGGAACTCCGTGCAATTTTCAGAGCTCTTCAGTCATGGCCTCTTCTAAAGAGAGAATCGTTCATTTGTTTTCAGACAGACAATGTCACAACTGTGGCATATATCAATCATCAAGGAGGGACTCACAGTCCTCTGGCTATGAAAGAAGTATCTTGAATTCTGGTTTGGGCGGAATCCAGCTCCTGTCTAATTTCTGCGGTTCATATCCCAGGTATAGACAATTGGGAAGCGGATTATCTCAGCCGCCAAACGTTACATCCGGGCGAATGGTCTCTTCACCCAGAGGTATTTCTTCAGATTGTTCAAATATGGGGACTTCCAGAAATAGATCTGATGGCTTCTCATCTAAACAAGAAACTTCCCAGGTATCTGTCCAGATCCAGGGATCCTCAAGCGGAAGCAGTGGATGCATTGTCACTTCCTTGGAAGTATCATCCTGCCTATATCTTTCCGCCTCTAGTTCTTCTTCCAAGAGTAATCTCCAAGATTCTGATGGAATGCTCGTTTGTTCTGCTGGTGGCTCCAGCATGGCCTCACAGGTTTTGGTATGCGGATCTTGTCCGGATGGCCTCTTGCCAAACGTGGACTCTTCCGTTAAGATCAGACCTTCTGTCGCAAGGTCCTTTTCTCCATCAGGATCTCAAATCCTTAAATTTAAAGGTATGGAGATTGAACGCTTGATTCTTAGTCAAAGAGGTTTCTCTGACTCTGTGATTAATACTATGTTACAGGCTCGTAAATCTGTATCTAGGAAGATATATTATAGAGTCTGGAAGACTTACATTTCTTGGTGTCTTTCTCATCATTTTTCCTGGCATTCTTTTAGAATTCCGAGAATTTTACAGTTTCTTCAGGATGGTTTGGATAAAGGTTTGTCTGCAAGTTCCTTGAAAGGACAAATCTCTGCTCTTTCTGTTCTTTTTCACAGAAAGATTGCTAATCTTCCTGATATTCATTGTTTTGTACAAGCTTTGGTTCGTATAAAACCTGTCATTAAGTCAATTTCTCCTCCTTGGAGTTTGAATTTGGTTCTGGGGGCTCTTCAAGCGCCTCCATTTGAACCTATGCATTCATTGGACATTAAATTACTTTCTTGGAAAGTTTTGTTTCTTTTGGCCATCTCTTCTGCTAGAAGAGTTTCTGAATTATCTGCTCTTTCTTGTGAGTCTCCTTTTCTGATTTTTCATCAGGATAAGGCGGTATTGCGAACTTCTTTTCAATTCTTACCTAAGGTTGTGAATTCTAACAACATTAGTAGAGAAATTGTGGTTCCTTCATTATGTCCTAATCCTAAGAATTCTAAGGAGAAATCATTGCATTCTTTGGATGTAGTTAGAGCTTTGAAATATTATGTTGAAGCTACTAAGAATTTTCGAAAGACTTCTAGTCTTTTTGTTATCTTTTCCGGTTCTAGGAAAGGTCAGAAGGCCTCTGCCATTTCTTTGGCATCTTGGTTGAAATCTTTAATTCATCATGCTTATGTCGAGTCGGGTAAAACTCCGCCTCAAAGGATTACAGCTCATTCTACTAGGTCAGTTTCTACTTCCTGGGCTTTTAGGAATGAAGCTTCTGTTGATCAGATTTGCAAAGCAGCAACTTGGTCTTCTTTGCATACTTTTACTAAATTCTACCATTTTGATGTGTTTTCTTCTTCTGAAGCAGTTTTTGGTAGAAAAGTACTTCAGGCAGCTGTTTCAGTTTGATTCTTCTGCTTATAATTTCAGTTTTTTTCAGTTTAAGATTTAAACTTTATTTGGGTGTGGATTATTTTCAGCGGAATTGGCTGTCTTTATTTTATCCCTCCCTCTCTAGTGACTCTTGCGTGGATGATCCACATCTTGGGTAGTCATTATCCCATACGTCACTAGCTCATGGACTCTTGCTAATTACATGAAAGAAAACATAATTTATGTAATAACTTACCTGATAAATTCATTTCTTTCATATTAGCAAGAGTCCATGAGGCCCACCCTTTTTTGTGGTGGTTATGATTTTTTGTATAAAGCACAATTATTCCAATTCCTTATTTTTTATGCTTTCGCACTTTTTTTCTTATCACCCCACTTCTTGGCTATTCGTTAAACTGATTTGTGGGTGTGGTGAGGGGTGTATTTATAGGCATTTTGAGGTTTGGGAAACTTTGCCCCTCCTGGTAGGAATGTATATCCCATACGTCACTAGCTCATGGACTCTTGCTAATATGAAAGAAATGAATTTATCAGGTAAGTTCTTACATAAATTATGTTTTTTTTTATTTTGTGTAATTTAGTGTTTGTTTGTTTTTGTAATTTAGGTAATTTTATTTAAAGGGACATAATATTCATATGCTAAATCACTTGAAACTGATGCAGTATAACTGTAAAAAGCTGACAGGAAAATATAACCTGAGCATCTCTATGTAAAAAAAGAAGATATTTTATCTCACAATTTCCTCAGCTCAGCAGAGTAAGTTCTGTGTAAAAAGTTATACTCAGCTGCTCCCAGCTGCAGGTAAAAAAAAAATAAAAAAAATTAAGAAATGAACAGCAGCCAATCAGCATCAGCAGTGCTGAGGTCATGAACTCTTTTACTGTGATCTCATGAGATTTGACTTAACTCTCATGAGATTTTATTGTAAACTTCCTTACACTGAATAGGGAAATAACATGAGAGTGCACGAGGCTCATCCCTTCGGCTGTCCGGGGCAGACATACTGATTTGCTGCTTAGAAGTCCTTTACAATGGGATGTGGCTACTGAGGAACTTTTGAGGTAAAATATCTTTCTTTTTTACATAGAGATCTTCAGGTGATATTTTCTAGTCAGCTTTTTACAGCTATACTGCATCACTTTCAAGTGTTTAAACATTTGGGTATTATGGCCCTTTAATTTAGGTAGTTTATTTAATTTTAGTGTAAGGTTAGGTGTTAGTGTAACTCAGGTTAGGTTTTATTTTACAGGTACATTTGTATTTATTTTAACTAGGTAGTTAGTAAATAGTTAATAACTATTTAGTAACTATTCTACCTAGTTAAAATAAAAAACAAACTTGCCTGTAAAATAAAAATAAACCCTAAGCTAGCTACATTGTAACTATTAGTTATATTGTAGCAAGTGTAGGGTTTATTTTACAGGTAAATATTTAGTTTTAAATAGGAATTATTTAGTTATTAATAGTAATTTTTATTTAGATTTATTTTAATTATATTTAAGTTAGGGGGTGTTAGGGTTAGACTTAGGTTTAGGGGTTAATAAATATAGTATAGTGGTGGCGACGTTGGGGCGGCAGATTAGGGGTTACTAAATGTAGGTAGGTGGCGGCGATGTTAGGGGTGGCAGATTAGGGGTTAATAATATTTAACTAGTGTTTGTGGTGTGGGAGTGCGGCGGTTTAGGGGTTAATACGTTTATTATAGTGGCGGCGATGTCCGGAGCGGCAGATTAGGGGTTAATAAGTATAATGTAGGTGTCGGAGATGTCGGGGCGGCAGATTAGGGGTTAATAAGTGTAGGTAGGTGGCGGCGATGTTAGGGGCGGCAGATTAGGGGTTAATAAGTGTAGGTAGGTTGCGGCGACATTGGGGGAGGGAGATTAGGGGTTAATAAATATAATGTAGGTGTCGGTGATGTTGGGGGCAGCAGATTAGGGGTTAATAAGTATAATGTAGGTGTCGGCGATGTCCGGAGCGGCAGATTAGGGGTTAATAAGTATAATGCAGGTGTCAGCGATGTCGGGGGGTAGATTAGGGGTTAATAAGTGTAAGATTAGGGGTGTTTAGACTTGGGGTTCATGTTAGGGTGTTAGGTGTAAACATACATTTTGTTTCCCCATAGGAATCAATGGGGCTGTGTTACTGAGCTCTATGCTGCTTTATTGCGGGTGTTAGACTTTTTTTCAGCCGGTTCTCGCCATTGATGTCTATGGGGAAATCGTGCACCCTTTTCAGGGCAATGGGGAGCTTAGGTTTTTTAGTTAGGTTTTTATTTGGGGGGTTGGTTGTGTGGGTGGTGGGTTTTACTGTTGGGGGGGTGTTTGTATTTTTTTACAGGTAAAAGAGCCCTTTTAAGGGCTATTGGTAGTTTAGTTTAGGCTAGGGTTTTTTTTATTTTGGGGGGGCTTTTTTAGTTTGATAGGGCTATTAGATTAGGTGTAATTAGTTTAAATATCTGATAATTTCTTTTTTTATTTTGTGTAATTTAGTGTTTGTTTGTTTTTTTGTAATTTAGGTAATTGTTTTTAATTTAGATAATTGATTTAATTTTAGTGTAAGGTTAGGTGTTAGTGTAACTCAGGTTAGGTTTTATTTTACAGGTAAATTTGTATTTATTTTAACTAGGTAGTTAGTAAATAGTTAATATCTATTTAGTAACTATTCTACCTAGTTAAAATAAATACAAACTTGCCTGTAAAATAAATATAAACCCTAAGCTAGCTACAATGTAACTATTAGTTATATTGTAGCTAGTTTAGGGTTTATTTTACAGGTAAGTATTTAGTTTTAAACAGGAATTATTTAGTTATTAATAGTAGGTTTTATTTAGATTTATTTAAATTATATTTAAGTTAGGGGGTGTTAGGGTTAGACTTAGGTTTAGGGGTTAATAAATTTAGTATAGTGGCAGAGACGTTGGGGGTGGCAGATTAGGGGTTAATAAATGTAGGTAGGTGGCGGCGATGTTAGGGGCGGCAGATTAGGGGTTAATAATATTTAACTAGTGTTTGCGAGGTGGGAGTGCAGCGGTTTAGGGGTTAATATGTTTATTCTAGTGGTGGCGATGTCCAGAGCGGCAGATTAGGGGTTAATAATTTTATTTTAGTGTTTGTGATGCGGGAGGGCCTCGGTTTAGGGGTTAATAGATAGTTTATGGGTGTTAGTGTACTTTTTAGCACTTTAGTTATGAGTTTTATGTTACGGCGTTGTAACTACTGACTTTTAGTTTAAGGTATCGATCTTGGCGGTATAGGGGGTACCGCTCACTTTTTGGCCTCCCAGGCAGACTCGTAATACCGGCGCTATGGAAGTTCCATTGAAAAAAGACTTTACGCAAATTGCGTAAGTTAATTTGCGTTAAGGCCAAAAAAGTGTGCGGTGCCCTTAAACCTGCAAGACTCGTAATACCAGCGGTAGTGAAAATGCAGCGTTATGAGGCTTAACGCTGCTTTTTCACTCATACCGCAAAACTTGTAATCTAGCCGTTAGTTTTCAAGAGCACTAGATGTCAGCAGTGTTTGCTGCCATGTAGTGCTCCAGACACGTGCACGCTACCTACCTAGCAGGTAGATTACGAGTTTTGCGTTACGGATTTTAATGCTGAAAAAATGGCAATTTCAGCGTAATGGCAGTAACACACTATTACGAGTTGTGTCGGTATAGCTATACCGCAAGCATTTTAGCCTGTAACGCAACGTCCATTTGCGTGGGATTTTCATAGCGCCGGTATTACAGGTTGTGCGTTGAGGCTAAAATGCTTGTGTTACAGCCTATACCGACATGATCCATGCCACCATCTGAGAGCAGTAGTTATGATTTTTGGAGTAACAAAAATGTTTCACAAAACTCATAACTAAAATGTTACAAAGTGCACTAACACCCATAAACTACGTATTAACCCCTAAACCACCACCCTCCCGCATCACAAACACTATATTAAACTTATTAACCCCTAACCCGCCGCCCATCCACATTGCGACTATTAAATATATTTATTAACCCCTACTCTGTCATCTCCCGACATCGCCGACACTATAATAAAGCTATTAACCCCTAATCCACCGCTCCCGACACTATACTAAAGCTATTAACACCTAAACCTCCAGCCTCCCACATCTCTGCAACTAAATAAACCTATTAAGCCCTAAACCGCCGGCCTCCCACACCGCTTAAAGGGACACTGAACCCTAATTTTTTTCTTCTGTGATTTAGATAGAGCATGCAATTTTAAGCAACTTTCTAATTTACTCCTATTATCATTTTTTCTTCGTTCTCTTGTTATCTTTATTTGAAAAAGAAGGCATCTAAGCTTTTTTTCTTGGTTCAGAACTCTGGACAGCACTTTTTGATTGGTGGATGAATTTATCCACCAATCAGCAAGGACAACCCAGGTTGTTCACCAAAAATGGGCCGGCATCTAAACTTACATTCTTGCATTTCAAATAAAGATACCAAGAGAATAAAGAAAATGTGATAATAGGAGTAAATTATAAAGTTGCTTAAAATTTCATGCTCTATCTGAATCACAAAAGAAAAAATTTGCGTTCAGTGTCCCTTTAACACTAAATTAAACTATTAACCCCTAAACCTAACACCCCCCACACTTTAAATTAAAATTACAATATAACTATATTTAAATAGATAAAAACTTAACTGTGAAATAAAAATAAACCTACCATAAAACTATAAATTAACCTAACCTTACTATTCTAATAAAATAAAAAAAAATACTACCAATTAAAAAATCTAAATTACAAATTTAAAAAAACCTAACACTACAAAAAAAATTAAAAAATCTAAAATTACAAAAAATAATAAACTAAATTATCAAAAATAAAAACAATTACACCTAATCTAATAGCCCTATAAAAAACAAAAAAGCCCCCCCAAAATAAAAACACCCATAGCCTACAATAAACTACCAATAGCCCTTAAAAGGGTCTTTTATAGGGCATTGCCTTAAGTTAAACAGCTTTTTTACCTGTAAAAAAATACAAAGTCCACCCAATAGTGAAACCCACCACCCAACCAACCCCCCAAATTAAAAAAAACTAACTCTAAAAAAAAAAAGGAATCTACCCATTGCCCCTAAAGGAGCATTTGTATGGGTATTACCCTTAAAAGGGCATTCAGCTCTTTTTCACTACCCTTAAAGGGGCATGTAGCTCTTTATAAAATTGCCCAAACCCTAATCTGAACCCCCCCCCCAAAAAAAGACCTAATACTAACCTCAGAATATCTACTCACGGTTCCTGAAGTCGGACATCCATCTCCATCCAGGCGGCGAGAAGTCTTCATCCAGGCGGCAACATCTTCATCCATCGCGGAGGTGTCTTCTATCTGCATCCCGGTGGCGCGGAGTGGAGCCATCGAGTGCGGAGCATCCTCTTCATACGGTCCCCGCCGTACACTGAATCTTCAATGCAAGGTAGCCGTTTCAAAATGGCGTACCTTGCATTCCTATTGGCTAATTTGATTCTTCAAATTCAAATCAGCCAATAGGATTAGAGCTACTGAAATCCTATTGGCTGTTTAGAGCAAAACTCGTAATCTAGGTGTAGGTATGCTCTTCAACAAAGAATATCATAAGGAAGAAGCAAATTTGATTTAATTATTGAAATAAATTGGAAAGTTTTAAAAATTGTACTGTCTGAATGGCAAAAGAAAAGTTTTGAGCTTTCTGTCCCTTTTAAGCAAACAGTTTATGTTTATTGTTGTTAGTTGTCGATCTGATTATATTTTATGAACTATTTATGCTGAAATCCTGGTAATTACAGAAGTTCATATAGTTTTTCTTGCCACTGTAAATAAAACATTCAGGGCCAGATTATGGGTGGAGCACAAAAGTTTGCGCGCAAGCGATAAGGGGTTTATCGAGGGTGTTGTGCTCGTCAGGCTTATTGCTCTAAGTTGAAAGTAAACGTGATCAATTAAGTGCAATCATGATTTACGCTAGAATGATTACCGTGACTTCAGAGCTCTTGTTAACTGTTTTACAAAACTAAAAAGTGTCACAAAACACATTAAAAAACATAATTTATGCTTACCTGATAAATTCCTTTCTTCTGTAGTGTGATCAGTCCACGGGTCATCATTACTTCTGGGATATTAACTGCTCCCCTACAGGAAGTGCAAGAGGATTCACCCAGCAGAGCTGCATATAGCTCCTCCCCTCTATGTCACTCCCAGTCATTCGACCAAGGACCAACGAGAAAGGAAAAGCCAAGGGTGAAGTGGTGACTGGAGTATAAATTAAAAAATATTTACCTGCCTTAAAAACAGGGCGGGCCGTGGACTGATCACACTACAGAAGAAAGGAATTTATCAGGTAAGCATAAATTATGTTTTCTTCTGTTAAGTGTGATCAGTCCACGGGTCATCATTACTTCTGGGATACCAATACCAAAGCAAAAGTACACGGATGACGGGAGGGATAGGCAGACTCTTTATACAGAAGGAACCACTGCCTGAAGAACCTTTCTCCCAAAATTAGCCTCCGATGAAGCAAAGGTGTCAAATTTGTAAAATTTGGAAAAAGTATGAAGCGAAGACCAAGTTGCAGCCTTGCAAATCTGTTCAACAGAGGCCTCATTCTTGAAGGCCCAAGTGGAAGCCACAGCTCTAGTAGAATGAGCTGTAATTCTTTCAGGGGGCTGCTGTCCAGCAGTCTCATAAGCTAAACGAATTATGCTACGAAGCCAAAAAGAAAGAGAGGTAGCGGAAGCTTTTTGACCTCTCCTCTGCCCAGAGTAAATGACAAACAGAGAAGACGTTTGTCGGAATTCCTTAGTTGCCTGCAAGTAAAATTTTAGAGCCCGGACTACATCCAGGTTGTGCAGTAGACGTTCCTTCTTTGAAGAAGGATTTGGGCATAAAGAAGGAACAACAATCTCTTGATTGATATTCCTGTTAGTAACTACCTTAGGTAAGAACCCAGGTTTAGTACGCAGGACTACCTTATCCGAATGAAAAATCAAATAAGGAGAATCACAATGTAAGGCTGATAATTCAGAGACTCTTCGAGCCGAGGAAATAGCCATTAAAAATAGAACTTTCCAAGATAACAACTTTATATCAATGGAATGAAGGGGTTCAAACGGAACGCCCTGTAAAACATTAAGAACAAGGTTTAAACTCCATGGTGGAGCAACAGTTTTAAACACAGGCTTAATCCTGGCCAAAGCCTGACAAAAAGCCTGGACGTCAGGAACTTCTGACAGACGTTTGTGTAACAGAATGGACAGAGCTGAGATCTGTCCCTTTAATGAACTAGCAGATAAACCCTTTTCTAAACCTTCTTGTAGAAAAGACAATATCCTAGGAATCCTAACCTTACTCCAAGAGTAACCTTTGGATTCACACCAATGTAGGTATTTACGCCATATCTTATGGTAAATCTTTCTGGTAACAGGTTTCCTAGCCTGTATTAAGGTACTAATAACTGACTCAGAAAACCCACGTCTTGATAAAATCAAGCGTTCAATTTCCAAGCAGTCAGCTTCAGAGAAGTTAGATTTTGATGTTTGAAGGGACCCTGTATCAGAAGGTCCTGTTTCAGAGGTAGAGACCAAGGCGGACAGGATGACATGTCCACCAGGTCTGCATACCAAGTCCTGCGTGGCCACGCAGGTGCTATTAGAATCACTGATGCTCTCTCTTGTTTGATTCTGGCTATCAATCGAGGAAGCAACGGGAAGGGTGGAAACATGTAAGCCATCCTGAAGTCCCAAGGTGCTGTCAGAGCATCTATCAGGACTGCTCCTGGATCCCTGGATCTGGACCCGTAACGAGGAAGCTTGGCGTTCTGTCGAGACGCCATGAGATCTATCTCTGGTTTGCCCCAACGTCGAAGTATTTGGGCAAAGACCTCCGGATGAAGTTCCCACTCCCCCGGATGAAAAGTCTGACGACTTAAGAAATCCGCCTCCCAGTTCTCCACTCCCGGGATGTGGATTGCTGACAGGTGGCAAGAGTGAGACTCTGCCCAGCAAATTATCTTTGATACTTCCATCATAGCTAGGGAGCTTCTTGTCCCTCCCTGATGGTTGATGTAAGCTACAGTCGTGATGTTGTCCGACTGAAACCTGATGAACCCCCGAGTTGTCAACTGGGGCCAAGCCAGGAGGGCATTGAGAACTGCTCTCAATTCCAGAATGTTTATTGGCAGGAGACTCTCCTCCTGACTCCATAGTCCCTGAGCCTTCAGGGAATTCCAGACGGCACCCCAACCTAGAAGGCTGGCGTCTGTTGTTACAATTGTCCAGTCTGGTCTGCTGAATGGCATCCCCCTGGACAGGTGTGGCCGAGAAAGCCACCATAGAAGAGAATTTCTGGTCTCTTGATCCAGATTCAGAGAAGGGGATAAGTCTGAGTAATCCCCATTCCACTGACCTAGCATGCACAGTTGCAGTGGTCTGAGGTGTAAGCGTGCAAAGGGTACTATGTCCATTGCCGCTACCATTAAGCCGATTACCTCCATACATTGAGCCACTGACGGGTGTTGAATGGAATGAAGAGTGCGGCAAGCACTTTGAAGTCTTGTTAGCCTGTCCTCTGTCAGGTAAATCTTCATTTCTACAGAATCTATAAGAGTCCCCAGGAAGGGAACTCTTGTGAGTGGAACGAGTGAACTTTTCTTTTCGTTCACCTTCCATCCATGTGACCTTAGAAATGCCAGCACTAACTCTGTATGAGATTTGGCAGTTTGAAAGCTTGAAGCTTGTATCAGAATGTCGTCTAGGTATGGAGCTACCGAGATTCCCCGCGGTCTTAGTACCGCCAGAAGAGCACCCAGAACCTTTGTGAAGATTCTTGGCGCTGTAGCCAATCCGAATGGAAGAGCCACAAACTGGTAATGCCTGTCTAGGAAGGCAAACCTTAGGTACCGGTAATGATCTTTGTGAATCGGTATGTGCAGGTAAGCATCTTTTAAATCTACAGTGGTCATGTACTGACCCTCTTGGATCATAGGTAAAATTGTCCGAATAGTCTCCATCTTGAACGATGGAACTCTTAGGAATTTGTTTAGGATCTTTAAGTCCAGGATTGGTCTGAAAGTTCCCTCTTTTTTGGGAACCACAAACAGATTTGAGTAAAACCCCTGTCCCTGTTCCGATCGTGGAACTGGATGGATTACTCCCATTAACAAGAGCTCTTGTACGCAGCGTAGAAAAGCCTCTTTCTTTGTCTGGATTGTTGACAATCTTGACAGATGAAATCTCTCTCTTGGAGGAGAGTATTTGAAGTCCAGAAGGTATCCCTGAGATATTATCTCTAGCGCCCAGGGATCCTGAACATCTCTTGCCCAAGCCTGGGCGAAGAGAGAAAGTCTGCCCCCCACTAGATCCGATCCCGGATCGGGGGCCCTCAATTCATGCTGTTTTGGGGGCAGCAGCAGGTTTCCTAGTCTGCTTGCCCTTGTTCCAGGACTGGTTAGGTTTCCAGCCTTGTCTGTAGCGAGCAACAGCTCCTTCCTGTTTTGGTGCAGAGGAAGTTGATGCTGCTCCTGCTTTGAAATTACGAAAGGAACGAAAACTAGACTGTCTAGTCTTGGCTTTGGCTTTGTCCTGAGGCAGGGCATGGCCTTTACCTCCTGTAATGTCAGCGATAATCTCTTTCAACCCGGGCCCGAATAAGGTCTGCCCTTTGAAAGGTATATTAAGCAATTTAGACTTAGAAGTAACATCAGCTGACCAGGATTTTAGCCACAGCGCCCTGCGTGCCTGAATGGCGAATCCTGAATTCTTCGCCGTAAGTTTAGTAAGATGTACTACGGCCTCCGAAATGAATGAATTAGCTAGTTTAAGGACTCCAAGCCTGTCCGTAATGTCGTCCAGAGTAGCTGAACCAATGTTCTCTTCCAGAGACTCAATCCAGAATGCCGCTGCAGCCGTGATCGGCGCAATGCATGCAAGGGGTTGCAATATAAAACCTTGTTGAACAAACATTTTCTTAAGGTAACCCTCTAACTTTTTATCCATTGGATCTGAAAAAGCACAGCTATCCTCCACCGGGATAGTGGTACGCTTAGCTAAAGTAGAAACTGCTCCCTCCACCTTAGGGACCGTTTGCCATAAGTCCCTTGTGGTGGCGTCTATTGGAAACATTTTTCTAAATATCGGAGGGGGTGAGAACGGCACACCGGGTCTATCCCACTCCTTAGTAACAATTTCAGTAAGTCTCTTAGGTATAGGAAAAACCTCAGTACTCGTCGGTACCCGCAAAATATTTATCCAACCTACACATTTTCTCTGGTATTGCAACTGTGTTACAATCATTCAGAGCCGCTAACACCTCCCCTAGTAATACACGGAGGTTTTCCAGTTTAAATTTAAAATTTGAAATATCTGAATCCAGTCTGTTTGGATCAGAACCGTCACCCACAGAATGAAGTTCTCCGTCCTCATGTTCTGCCACCTGTGACGCAGTGTCTGACATGGCCCTAATATTATCAGCGCACTCTGTTCTCACCCCAGAGTGATCACGCTTACCTCTTAGTTCTGGTAATTTAGCCAAAACTTCAGTCATAACAGTAGCCATATCCTGTAATGTGATTTGTAATGGCCGCCCAGCTGTACTCGGCGCTACAATATCACGCACCTCCCTCTGAGCGGGAGATGTAGGTACTGACACGTGAGGCGAGTTAGTCGGCATAACTCTCCCCTCGTTGTTTGGTGAAATTTGTTCAATTTGTACAGATTGATTTTTATTTAAAGTAGCATCAATACAGTTAGTACATAAATTTCTATTGGGCTCCACTTTGGCATTGCAACAAATGACACAGGTATCATCTTCTGAATCAGACATGTTTAACACACTAGCAAATAAACTTGCAACTTGGAAATACAATTCAAATAGAATAATATTAAAACGTACTGTGCCTTTAAGAAACACAGAAGATCTATGACAGTTAAAAATTAATAAATTGAAACAGTTATAGCCTCAATCCTTGTAAACAACACAACTTTAGCAAAGGTTTAATCCCAATAGCAAAGATAACAAATTCTGAAAGCAGGAAACAAATTACAGAATAAACGTTTTTATCTCAGTCAAACTATAATTCTCACAGCTCTGCTGAGAGAAATTACCTCCCTCAAAATAAGTTTTGAAGACCCCTGAGCTCTGTAGAGATGAACCGGATCATGCAGGGAATACAATGAGTTGCTGACTGAAATATTTGATGCATAGTAAAAGCGCCCCTCCCCCACACACACAGCAGTGAGGGAGAACAGAAACTGACAGAAAAAACAGATTTAAGCAACTGCCAAGTGGAAAAATAGTGCCCAAACATTTATTCACTCAGTACCTCAGTAAATGAAAACGATTTTACATTCCAGCAAAAACGTTAAACATAATCTCTAGTTATTAAACAGCTTTATGTCTTTCTTACAGTGTAATTCTAGTGAAGTACCATTCTCCCAGAATACTGAAGTGTAAAGTATACATACATGACATTATATCGGTATGGCAGGATTTTCTCATCAATTCCATTGTCAGAAAATAAAAACTGCTACATACCTCTATGCAGATTCATCTGCCCGCTGTCCCCTGATCTGAAGTTTACCTCACTCCTCAGATGGCCGAGAACAGCAATATGATCTTAACTACTCCGGCTAAAATCATAGCAAAACTCTGGTAGATTCTTCCTCAAACTCTGCCAGAGAGGTAATAACACACTCCGGTGCTATTTTAAAATAACAAACTTTTGATTGAAGATATAAAACTAAGTATAATCACCATAGTCCTCTCACACGACCTATCTAGTTGCTGGGTGCAAGAGAATGACTGGGAGTGACGTAGAGGGGAGGAGCTATATGCAGCTCTGCTGGGTGAATCCTCTTGCACTTCCTGTAGGGGAGCAGTTAATATCCCAGAAGTAATGATGACCCGTGGACTGATCACACTTAACAGAAGAAATACATTACAAAGTACAGTTACACTCATAATAACACAAGCAATAAAAATTACTAAAAAAAAATGATTGCACATAAAAGTTATAATAGCTCAAAGACATGAGATCTCAGGTGTTAGAAAAAAGAAGGCAGGCAAAATAAATTAACATTGAGATACATACATAGACATGCCTAGAGATGTACAGTTTTATATATATATATATATATATATATATATATATATATATATATATACACACACAGTATATATATATATATATAATTTTCAAACATAGAAAATTCAATCCCAGGTAAGATTGAATTTGCATTTGACAAAGGGACTAATGGAGTCTCGAAACGTTATGCTTTGTTTTTAAACTTTATACATTAAATGTGGTTTTACTGCAAAGACCATTGAGTGCTTATTTTTTGCTACGCTATTTGGATTCATTTTACAGCACCGTGGCATTAATGAAAATTGTTTTATGGAGTGCATCTATTTGGAATACTTTATATATAGGTATATATAATTATATATATACACAGTATCTCAAAAAAGTGAGTACACCCCTAACATTTTTGAAAATATTTAATTATATCTTTTCATGTGACAACACTGAAGAAATGACACTGCTACAATGTAAAGTAGTGAGTGTACAGCCTGTACAACAGTGTAAATTTGTTCCCCCCTCAAAATAACTCAACACACAACCATTAAAGGGACAGTCTAGGCCAAAATAAACTTTCATGATTCAGATAGAGCATGTAATTTTAAACAATTTTCCAATTTACTTTTATCATCAATTTTGCTTTGTTCTCTTGGTATTCTTAGTTGAAAGCTTAACCTAGGAGGTTCATATTCTAATTTCTTAGACCATGAAGCCCACCTCTTTCAGATTGCATTTTAACAGTTTTTCACCACTAGAGGGTGTTAGTTCACGTATTTCATATAGATAACACTGTGCTCGTGCACGAGAAGTTATCTGGGAGCAGGCACTGATTGGCTAGACTGCAAGTCTGTCAAAAGAACTGAAAAAAGGGGCAGTTTGCAGAGGCTTAGATACAAGATAATCACAGAGGTTAAAAGTATATTATTATAACTGTGTTGGTTATGCAAAACTGGGAAATGGGTAATAAAGGGATTATCTATCTTTTAAAACAATAAAAATTCTGGTGTAGACTGTCCCTTTAATGTTCAAACTGTTGGCAACAAAACTGAGTACACCCCTAAGTGGAGATGTCCAAATTGGGCCCAATTAGCCATTTTCCCTCCCTGGTGTCATGTGACTTGTTAGTGTTACAAGGTCTCAGGTGTGAATGGGGAGCAGGTGTGTTACATTTGTGTTATTGCTCTCACACACTTTCATACTGGTCAATAGAAGTTCAACATGGCACCTCATGGCAAAGAACTCTCTGAGTATCTGAAAAAAATAATTGTTGCTCTATATAAAGATGGCCTAGGCTATAAGAAGATTGCCAAGACCCTGAAACTGAGCTGCAGCATAGTGGGCAAGACCATACAGCAGTTTCACAGGACAGGTTCCACTCAGAACAGGCCTCGCCATGGTCGAACAAAGAAGTTGAGTGCACATGCTCAGCGTCATATCCAGATGTTGTCGTTGGGAAATAGACATATGAGTGCGGCCAGCATTGCTGCAGAGGTTGAAGGGGTGGGGGGTCAGCCTGTCAGTGATCAGACCATATGCCGCAACACTGCATCAAATTGGTCTGTAAGGCTGTCGTCCCAGAAGGAAGCCTCTTCTAAAGATGATGCACAAGACAAGCAGACTAACTACATGGATCACTGGAACCATGTCCTGTGGTCCGATGAGACCAAGATAAACTTATTTGGTTCAGATGGTGTCAAGCGTGTGTGGCGGCAACCCGTTGAGGAGTACGAATACAAGTGTGTCTTGCCTACAGTCAAGCATGGTGGTGGGAGTGTCATGGTCTGGGCCTGCATGAGTGCTGCCAGCACTGGGGAGCTACAGTTCAGTGAAGGAACCATGAATGCCAACATGTACTGTGACATACTGAAGCAGAGCATGATCCCCTCCCTTCAGAGACTGGGCCACAGGGCAGTATTACAACATGATAACAACCCCAAACACACCTCCAAGGCAACCACTGCCTTGCTAAAGAAGCTGAGGGTAAAGGTGATGGACTGGCCAAATATGTCTCCCTATTGAGCATCTGTGGGGCATCATCAAATGGAAGGTGGGGAAGCACAAGTTCTCTAACATCCACCAGCTCCGTGATGTCATCATGGAGGAGTGGAAGAGGACTCCAGTGGCAACCTGTGAAGCTCTGGTGAGCTCCATGCGTTCGGGTTTGTGCAAGAGTAACTTCTATGGGGGAATAAGTGAACGCACACATGATAAACTAAGTTCATCTTTATGCGCTCGTCGGCTTAGCGCAAGAGCGAAAACAGTTTCCTTTCAACTCATAATATGAGCGCAACCTGAGGAGCGCAAAAAGCTTACTTCTAGCACAAATATTGCTCGAGCGGGAGTGTTAATTAGCCCACTACTTGTAATACGGCCCTCAGTAAGGTATTTACACTTAAAAATCAAACAGAACAAAATATATAAATTGGATACTTACAATGTTCTTTTTGCTGCACTCAAATGATATGGTTGATCCATGCATTGTTCTTATTGAATTTGCTTGAGGAAGATTTGCTGCAATTAGCTAATTAAATAAAAAAAATAGACAATAAATATAAAAAATATCTCCAAGTCCCATCAACATATACTTAACATCTAAGCATAGCTACCATCTATTATATTTAAATAACCACAAAAGGTTGGGCCCAATGGTAAAAACTTGACAGCATGGAGGGAATTTATGTAAATTCTTTGGGGTAGCATTATATCGCAATGTCGGTGTCTCTTTTTATGTCCAAAACCCTGCATAGCAAGATAAACAGCTCTCAAGCAGTGTTCCCTCTAAAGCCAGTTTTGTGTGTTACCCAGCAGTGAAACAGTTAAGAGAACTATACTTTGCAATCTGCATTGTGCAGTTTGTTAATTGCAGGGTGCTGTTTACCTAATTAACTATTTCATGCTGGGCCGCACATAAAATGGCCTTAGAGGGAACACCGATTTTAAACTAACATTTCTAAAATTGAGGGATATCACAGTACTGATTAAATGTCTTATATAATCTCACTAGAATTTTTTTTTAATAAAAAACATTTTTTTTTCTTAATAAAAGTGTTGGCTTACCTATTTGGGTCTAATCTTGCATTGTATTTTTTCTTAATTATTTGATGCCATATTGCTTTCAACAACATTTTTATATTAGGTCTTTGTTTTATAATCCAAAAAGATATATCTTCTAGATAGAATAATTATAGCTTTATTTTTTTTTTATCTTGTATTGAAACCTTTATGAGTATTTAATACAGAATTTCAGTCAATCTTTTTTTCCATTAAACACTGCAAAACTAAAAAGTGTCACAAAACACATAAAAATACATGATTTATATTTCCCATCTTTATATAACCCCTTGGGTTTAAGTCCTGGGCTTCTCTCTGCCGCAATCTCACTAAAAATAGTGAGATTGCGCTATTTCTGCATGCCCCACGAGCGGGGCACTGCAGAAATAGAGTTGCCGAGGTACCGATGGAGAGAGGGTCACTCTGTGCCCCTCTCTGCATCGGACAGTGGTGGTGCCGATCATTGGTGGGTGGGAGGCTAAGGAGGGAGGCGGGTGGGTAGCCCATCGCTGGAGGGGGCGGGAAGAGGGCAGGAGCGGGTGGGAGCTACTAGGACTCCTCATCAGTACCCTAACGTCCCTAACATGTTTCGCCTGAACGGCTTTTGTAAAGGGACCCTTAGGCTACCAATTAATGTATGGATGGATTGTGGTGTTGCGAGTATGTTTTAGACTGCTGGTTTAACGCACCTATTGTTAGTTATACAGTCGTTAACCTACCGCAAATCAGGTAATGAATCACCTGTAACTTTCTTATATAATTATTAACTAACACAATCTCTGACTTGGGTGGCAGCTACATTTTAGCCAGCATTAGTACTTTAGTTACTAGAGCTGCTATTAATATCATGGTTGCTGCTGGGAAAAAAAAACATCATGAATCATGGAGTCAGTAACATGGATAGGATTATGGATAATACATATTACATAACAACTATATATATATATATATATATAGTTTAATTTAGCTGAACCCTTCAACCGTTGTTACTAATTATTCCCCCCAATTGTCTATTCTGCCACACAGCTGGAAGTTGTACATTTTCAGTACACCAACTGACACACCCCACTGAACCCTTTGAGTGCTGTACATGTAGTCTTTCTCAAAAGTAGGTCTCTCCACCTCTCTTGATATCTTTGTAAGAGGGTCAGAGAGCTGTTTTGGGGGATCAGGGACGTTTTTGGAGGTAAGGGGAGATACTACCCTGCAGAAAATATATTTAAAAAAAACAACAAAACATTTTTATACTGGCAGACTTTCTGTCAGTACTTAAAGGGACATGAAACCCACATTTTTTCTTTCATGATTTAGAAAGAGAATGCAATTTTAAACATCTTTCTAATTTACTTTTATTATCTCATTTGTTTTATTCTCTTGATATTCTTTGCTGAAAAGCATATCTAGATATGCTTAGTAGCTGCTGATTGGTTGCTGCACATAGAAGCCTTGTGTGATTGGCTCACCCATGTGCATTGCTTTTTCTTCAACTAAGGATATCTAAAAAATAAAGCAAAATAAATAATAGAAGTAAATTGTAATGTTGTTTAAATTTATATTCTCTATCTGAATCATGAAAGAAATATTTTGGGTTTAGTGGCCCTTTAAGATGGGGGTAACGTTTGGGGGGTGGGGGAAGGGAAGAGAGCTGTTTGAGAGGGGTCAGGGAGGGATCTGGGGTGGGATGTGTCAGGCGGGAGGCTGATCTCTACACTAAAGCTAAAATTAACCCTACAAGTAACCTAATTAACCCCTTCACTGCTGGGCATAATACAAGTGTGATGCGCATATGCATTTAGCGGCCTTCTAATTACCAAAAAGCAATGCCAAAGCCATATATGTCTGATATTTCTGAACAAAGGGGATCCCAGAGAAGCATTTACAACCATTTATGCCATGATTGCACAAGCTGTTTGTAAATAATTTCAGCGAGAAACCTAAAATTGTGAAAAAGTTAACAAATTTTTTTATTTGATGGCATGTGGCGGTGAAATGGTGGCATGAAATATACCAAAATGGGCCTAGATCAATACTTTGGGTTGTCTACTAAAAAAATATATAAAGTTTTTATAGGTAAATATAAAAAAGGCTCTATTTCTGTTTAAATGTAGTGATGGTAAAAATGCTAAAAATGCTCTGGTCTTTTGGGGAAGTTTAGTTTTTGTCTGAAATGCCCGGGATAATCTACAAATATCAGAGAACAGAGACCTCTCATACCTGTTGGAAAGCTATTACTATTTGTAATACTATGAGGGGTTGATTCCAATCTTTCTGAAATTCTTGTTCCTTATAAAAAAACAGGATTGGCTGTTTTTTTTTATCCAAACAATCACAATCTTTCTGAGACAAACATACTTAAAGGTTGATAACTACCATGATATTCTATCTCCATTTCCCCATAACAGCACAGGAAGAAAACCTAATTTAGTAAGAAGTACCACCTTATCAGCATGAAAAATAAGATAAGGAGAATAATACTGCAAAGCTGAGAGTTCCGAGACTCTCCGAGCAGAAGAAATAGCAACAACAAACAAACCATTCCAAGATAACAACTTAATATATATGGAATGCATAGGCTTAAACGGAGCCTGCTGTAAAACTTTAAGAACAAGGTTAAAGCTCCAAGGAGGAGAAACCAACTTAAACACAGGCCTGATTCTGATCAGTGCCTGACAAAAAGATTGCACGTCTGGCAAAATCGCCAGACGCTTATGAAACAAAATAGGCAAAGCAGAAATCTGACCCTTCCGAGTACTTGCTGACAAACCATTCTCCAGACCTTCCTGGAGAAAAGACGGAATCCTGACCTTACTCCAAGAGTAGCCCTTTTATTCACACCAATAAAGATATATACGCCATATCTTATGGTAAATCCTTCTAGTAACAGGCTTTCGAGCCTGAATCATGGTCTCAATGATTGCCTCAGAAAAAACATGCTTAGACAAATCTAAGTGTTCAATCTCGAAACAGTCAGCTTCAGAGAAACGAGGTTTGGATGAAGGAATAGACCCTGAGTTAGAAGGTCCTTCCGCAGAGACAACCTCCAAGGTGGAAAAGATGACATCTTCACTAGGTCTGCAAACCAGATCTATCAGTGCGGCCTGCGGATCTCTTGACCTTGAACCGTACCTTGGAAACTTGGCATTCTTCCGAGACGCCATCAGATCCAAATCTGGCATCCCCCATTTGAGGGTTAACCAGGAGAACACCTCCGGATGGAGAGCCCCCTCCCCAGGATGAAATGTCTGGCTGCTCAGGAAGTCCGCTTCCCAGTTTTCCACTGCTGAATGTGAACGGCAGATAGACAGCAATTGTGAGCTTCCGCCCACTGAACAATCAGAGCCACCTCCTTCATGGCTAAGGACCTCCGAGTTCCTCCCTGGTGGTTGATGTAAGCCACTGAGGAGATTTTGTCTGACTGGAACCTGATTAACTGGGCTAAGGACCACTGAGTCTATCCATCAGAGCATTGTCCCAGAATGCTCCCCAGCCCAACAGGCTGGCGCCCGTGGTCACTATAAAGAAAGTTCTCCGGAAGCATATGCCTTGAGAAAGATGCCCCTGAGAAAGCCACCATGTGAGAGAGTCTCTAGATGACTGATCTAGATCTATCCTCTGAGACAGATCCGCATGATCCCCGTTCCATAGACTGAGCATGCAAAACTCAGAGCTCTCAAATGGAATCGAGCAAAGGGAATGATGTCCATTAAAGTGACCATGAGACCAATTACCCCCATACAATGAGTAACTGATGCCTAACAGTAGGCTGCAGAAAGAGGCAAAAGGAAAACATCTTTGATTTTCTGACCTCTGTCAGAAATATTTCCCTAGATAGGGAGACTATTATGGTCTCCAATAAAACCACCCTTGTAGCTGGAACAAGGGAACTCTTTCCCAGATTCACTTACCATCCATGGGAACGTGAAAAAACAACACTATCTCTGAATGAGAGATTGCTTGTTGAAAATATGGCGCCTGAACCAATATGACGTCCAGGTAGGTCGCCACTGCAATGCCTCGAGACCTGATCACTGCCAAGAGAGCCCCCAGAACTTAGAGAAGATTCTGGTAACTGAGGCAAGGCCAAACGGAAGAGCCACAAACTGAAAGAGTTTGACTAGAAAGGCGAATCTGATGAACTTGATGATCCCTGTGGATAGGAACATGAATATACGCCTCCTTCAGGTCTATGGTCGTCATGCTGACCCTCTTGCACCAAGGGAAGCATGGAACAAATGGTCTCCATTTTGAAGGATGCTAATCTGAGAAACTTGATGAGACACTTTAGGTCTAAACAAGGACAGATTGGAATACAAGAACTGGAATAACCACTCTCAGTGAGGAAACATCCTGTACACATTTCAAGAATGCCTCTCTCTTTACCTGATCTGCAGATAAACATGAGAGGTGGAATCTGCCCCTAGGAGGAAAGTTATGAATTCTATTTATAACCCTGAGATACTGTGTCCACATCCAAAAGGATCTGGGACAACTCCCATCCAAGCTTGATAAAACAGAGCAAGTCTGCCCCCCACTTAATCCGATCCCGGATCGGGGGCAAACCCTTCATGCTGATTTAGACTCAGCTGCGGGTTTCTTTGAATGCTTCCCCTTGCTCCAAGACTGATTGGGTTTCCAAGAAAACTTGGTCTGTTCCTGCTTGGAAGAGAACGAGGAAGACTGTCCTTTGAAGTTACAAAACAAATGAAAATTACTCTGACGTCCTTAAGGTCTATTTTTCTTGTCTTATGGTAGAAAAGACCCTTTTCCACCAGTAAAATCAGAATTAATTTCTGCCAGACCATGTCCAAACAAGGTCTCACTCTTGTAAGAAAGCGCCAGAAGCTTGGACGAAACATCAGCTGACCAAGATTTTAGACACAACGTCCCACGGGCTAACACAGCGAAGCCAGACATCTTGGCTCCCAGTCTTTTTAGACAAGGCATTGCACCAAAAAGATGCAGCACTTGACACAGTGGCAATAAAAAAACTGCAATTTTCCATAGAAAACCTAGATGATCAATAAGCTTCCTGCTTCATTGTCCATGGATCTATAAAGGAGCAGCTATCCTCCATAGGGATCGAAATTCTCTGAGCCATAGTAGAAAAAGTACCTGCTACTTAAGGCACTGTGCATTTAATGGAATCAGAGACAGGAAAAAAAAATGTTAAAAGACAGGAGACAGGTATCCCTAGCTTCTCCTAGTCCTGTGAAAAATCTCCATAGCACGTCTGATCAAGTTTGCAAAACTTCCAAGGGTTGACAACGACAGGAATATCAGTGTCGTCCAAGTAGCCAAAACCTCCTTTAACAACACACAAGGTGTTCAAGCATACATCTGAAGGTTACCACTTCAGTATCAGATGAAGGAATTATAATGTCCGAATCTAAGATTTCACCCTCAGAGGCTACCAATGTATTCTCCTCATTAGACTAATGAGGAATGACAACCTGAGTGGCAACAGATAGTAAGGTTTCTGTCCTATCTGAATCTCTTATGTCACTTTTGCGTCTTCCCTCTAACATAGGAAAATCAGATAATGCCGCAGATATCACTAAAAATACCTGGACAGCAATTTCTGCATGCAAATAAGCTCCTCCAGGAGATTGATAGGAACCGCAGGGCACTGCATGTGACATCATTAAGGCTTGGGACTTTTGAGAAGAAAGCTGTGGCATTGCCTGAACAGCATCATCCTGGGAGACAACAGGCTCATAGCTATCTTGACATGCAATATGTCTGGATAACCATGTAGTACAGAGGTACTTAGCAAATAAATATGTGCATTTAAATGATATCATGAGAGATACCATACCCTAAAGATTAGATTAATCTGGCCTATTCAGGGTTTGAACCCAGGTTCCCCACTTCCTACTCAGTAGATTTCCACTATACTAAATGTGGGTATTGGATGTTACCTCCCCCAGACCAAGCATCAATTTAGCAAATTTATTGAAAAAAATAAACATCTAAATTTCTATAAGGACCACTGTCGCTTCAAGAGAAAATGCTAGCTCCCACAGTAAGTGAAACGCGGAGCCTCTGACGCTCAGTCTGACTGAGGAGAACACCAGAATGAGTAAACAGTAAAAGGAGAGAGTACGAGTCACACTGAGAGCCGAAACCTTCTATACAAGTCGGCATAGTAATAGTGTTGCTCTGCTTGAGCACTGAAAAGCAGAAGAGACGCATCACGTAGCTTCTCCTATTCCTCTCACAGAAAGTGCGCAGCTAAGTAACAAGGCGGGCCAAAAAACTCTGCCGCTCAGCTTGACTGAACTCAAAGTGAAAACAGCATCAAAGTTCCTGTCACCCGCAATGTCTGAAAAAACACAATAGTGCAGCAGACCATAATAACATATAAATGTTAGTTCCCAGTGCAGGACCTTAGTTCCCTGTGCAGGACGAACATAAAATACAGAATACCTTTGCATCTTATAATGTAACAGAAAATGCTCCTAAAATTTAGCCCAATATAAAAAATCATTGCACAATGAAATATCACATATGAGGAAGAATTAATTAACAATGGGTATAATTAACCCCTAAGGAACCTCTACATGAGCCATAATAAAGATAATCAGGGTATACTATTATTTATGAAGGATTAACCCTTAGTCTCCCTGTCACTCACAGTACCCGCTCCCTGCCATAAGCAATCCTGCTTGTATCACAGGAATTAAACCCCTCAGTGCAGCTCCTTCTGTTTAGTGCCAGCGTTTTTTAACAAATAACAAAATGGCACTTACCTACACCTCTGGCTGTCCAGCAGGAGGACAGCTCACCCGGCATGAGAGGAAGCCACTCCTCACAGAGACCTTTAAAAATAAAAAAAGACAGAGTAAACCTATTCTGGCTTTGTACATAAGGACAGCAACCTGTTAAGAAAGCGCAGTGAGGCCACCCTCACAAGTTCCTAACTGCTTGAAAGCTACCCTACTGAAGAGACTGACGTGGAGTACAGCTAAACCCTTTACAGAAGAAAGATCAGAGCAATCCTACTTTGGCTTTCAAAATAATAAACTCTTGAATGAAGCAAATCTTATTCAGACACCAAAACTTCACCTCCTCCTTGCACCGAAGGCAAAGAGAATGACTGGGGATTGTGGGAAGGGAAGTGACATTTAACAGCTTTGCTGGGGTGCTCTTTGCCTCCTCCTGCTGGCCAGGAGTGGTATTCCCAACAGTAATTGATGATTCTGTGGACTCACCATATATTAGGAAAGAAACCTTGTTTTCTGTTTTGGCGAGATTTCAAAACACAATTTTTTGGATTTCTGTTTTCAGTAAAAACCAGTACAAACTATCTTGGTTGCTATTACACAAGACAGAATGGCAAACAGATAAATCCTGATCACAAACACATAATTACAACAAGTAATCCTGTTTAAGAAGGTCATAGTACTGTATATAACAATCACAAAGCTTGAGGTATGAAATAAAAAGTAAGATTTTAAGAACATTATTGACACAATTTCTAGATTTTTTTGTTTTCTTGAGTTTTTTTGTTAGTTGTACAAGATATCACGTATATATCTATTAAATGCATATACACATCTAAATTTCTATCCGACAAACTACCATTGGACTACTACAATAGTGATAAAAAAAGGTTTAATGAATCTAGAACATATCTTCATATATACATTTAAAATGAAATCTGTTGCCATTTTAGAATGTATTTAACATGTACAAGATAATATAATTATTCCAAATCATCATCAATTTCAAAAAGGCCAGTTTTGCATTTTATTAAGTGCCTTTGGCTGTTGAATTCTATGGGCTCCATTTATGAAGCATCAGATGCTGCTTCGGAGTCCCATCATTTAATGTCCGCCTGATACAGAAGTTAAGAAGCAGCAGTCGTATGGGGTTAGGTGGTGGATAGAAATCCTCCCGAACCGATACAATCGGGATAATTGACGGTCCCTGCTATCGGCCAATTGGCCACTAGTGAGCAGGGGGCGGCATCACCAAAAATGCTTGTGCAGCGTATGCTGTCGGCTTTTACCGAGGTCGAGTGGACATGATTCACTACAGTGAATGATGTCCGCTCGACCATTGTTAAATCTACCCCTATGTGTCCATTTTGTAGTCTCCAAAGTTGGTGTTATCCATGCATCATTAGGGTGACTTTTTCAACATCTGTTCCGTGGTCACTTACTCACTCAACTCTAGCTTATTTAGCTTCTTAGCCCATGTGCAAATTTCTACCCATAAGGCTTCAGCATTATCACTTGTAAGACGATATTATTTATCTTTTCTCCTCTGCTTTGGCCACATAGTTACCAATATAAATGTGCTCCTCCACTGATCAAGCAATCACTGTGCAGCAAGTAGGAAGGTTGCGTTTCTGAATGCACTCCAGCTTTTCTAAGGGGGCTGGAATAACTATGATGTTCAGATTTAAATTACAGGTTAGATGGACAAAATAAATAATGGAAACTCAATGCAAATGTGTTTAACTAGGCAAAATTAAGCCTTTAGTTTACAGAAATCAAGCCCAAGTCAAATGTTGTCTTAAGAACAGTTTTCTTTACCTCTATTGAATAAAGCTATACAGCAACAAAAAAATATATTAGAAAAATAAAGCATAATACAAATTCTGTTTTATTGATTTACCTTTGTATCCCTAATAATATGAACTTTGAGATAGGCCTCAAGTTTATCCCTGTGAGAAGAGTGATATAACCAGTTCCTCCTCTCCTCAGGTAGGGAATTGAAGGCTTCATCTGTAGGCCACAACATTGTAAAAGGTTGATGGATTTTTAGATTTAACAAGGACAGCAAATTAGAATCCTAGGGGAAAGAAATATATGAATGGTCCCAGTTATGATAAATAAAACAAATTCAAATCTATCACACATAAAAAAAGGGGCGCAAAACACCTTGCAATTACAATTCATTTCTGCTAACATTTTAAAACAAAATAACCCCTTGTTTGCTGCAATTGTTTTTCAATATTTAAACTCCACCCTCACGTATTATCCAGTATTTGTAGGAGCCAGTTATGGCCTACTTCTGCAGAAGACAAGGCTAGTCATGTAAGTACTAGAGTTGAAAAACAGTGTCTCTATGCAAGAGGAGCATGTAACTATGGCAAACTAACTTCATTGATTTTGTTTTATATATATATATATATATATATATATATATATATATATATATATATATATATATATATTAGAGTGTAAACCCTGGATGACCCCCTTGTCCATGGTGTAATCACCCTTAAAGGACAGTATACTGTAAAATAGTTTTTCCCTTAATGTGTTTCCAATTACTTTTTTTACCAGCTGCAGATTATAAAATGTATCAGATATCTCATCGCTTAAACTCCACTTGATTTTTACTGATGGTAAATCATAGCGTTTGTAAAACGTTTGGATTAAATCATATTCCTTTTATTGGAGAACTAGATTATGGACGTAGTATTTTTAAAAACTAATTTTTAGATTTGGAGAGTTCCATTTTCCCATAGATATCTCCTTCTCTACACTCATTAATGAGATTGTCAAATGTGGAGCAAATTTCCCCAAAGGGATCTCAGAACTATGATGAAAATAATCCCAGATTTAAAAACAGTATACCTATATTTTATAGCAGTTGTGATATGTGATATTAACAAAAAAGTCTATAACACCCCCCCCCCCCCCCATTCCAATGCATCAGAAGAAATTCCAAAAATATTGTTTAATAGCTGGGGATTTTTTATGATTTTCACCCTATTTTAATAAAAAAAACAACATAGAAGTTAAAGGGACAGTCAAGTCCAAAATAAACTTTCATGGTTCAAATAGGGCATGTCATTTTAAACAACTTTCCAATTTACTATTATCACCAATTTTGCTTTGTTCTCTTGGTATTCTTAGTTAAAAGCTAAATCTAGGTAGGCGCATATGCTAATTTATTAGATCTTGAAGGCTGCCTCTAATCTGAATGCATTTTGACCACTAGAGGGCGTTAGTTCATGTGTGTCATATAGATTATATTGAGCTCACGCACGTGAAGTTACCTAGGAGTAAGCACTGATTGGCTAAAATGCAAGTCTGTCAAAAGAACTGAAATAAGAAGGCAGTTTGCAGAGGCTTAGATACAAGGTAATAACAGAGGTAAAAAGTGTATTATTATAACTGTGTTGGTTATGCAAAACTGGGGAATGTGTAATAAAGGGATTATCTATCTTTTTAAACAACAAACATTCTGGTGTTGACTGTCCCTTTAAAGTAAAGGTAAAGTACGAGCAAACACTATGCTGCATTTAAATAAGCTATTAAAACTGATGACACTTTCATTCATTACTTGCCTTTAAAGGGATGTAACAGGCAAATATTGATATTTTGGCATTGTATAGGTATTTTAAAAAACAATATTAATTATATAAGACTTTATCTACTATATCAGCTATTTTCCAAGCCAGCTCAGTAATGGAACCCCTTTAGTGCCTCAACAGTATTACCAGGACTTCAAAATAGATTTTGTAGGAGCTTAGAACCCTTTGATTCCAAGATAAAATGCTAATTTAAAGGGACATTCTAGTCAAAATTTAAATGCACATAAATGAATCACATCTTTGAATGGAAACATATTTGTAATATAAATGTATTACCAAAAATGTTTCTAGTAAGAGTTATCACTGCTTTAGTGTTAGCATTTTTCTCTGCATGTGTATGTGAAGCAAAGCTAGATATTCTCCGTGCACCAGCATTTTAAATACTGCAGCTGCTGAGAGCACCAGTGGGGCTTGTATCATGTCAGCAATTAACAAACTGTGTCATTAGCAGAGGGAACAAGCACCTTAGACTCGCTGAGCAAGGGCTGTGTTTATAATGCACTTTTGAAATGGCTATAACTTTAATTAGAAGCGTTTTTCTAATACATGTATATTACAAAAATACTTCTATTGAAAACTGAAATGCATCCATGTGGATTTAAATTTTGGCTGGAATGTCCCTTTAAGTGTGTCAGTGCCTCATCAAAACCACAACCTCAAACATTCTAAATCTGTGATCTGTAACTGTACAAGTATAACTGCTGCCTTGCTGGAACACCTGTTAAGCTTACCTTTAGGAGTTTGATAAACATGGAGTACCCATATATCTCTGCAGCTTCAGTAATATTTAACTGTGAAAAAGAATGATAAGTATGTCATGCATAACATTAATGTCAATCAGCATAGCATATTTTCAATGTTATTTTATTTTTATTTTTTTATTTTTTTAAATAAACTTTATTATGACAAATATGCTTGGACAATGCACATCCCACTTCAGAGTGCAATTTGAAAAATACATTAACGTGATAAACAGATCACGAATTACAGGAATTTCACTCTCATACAACAATGACGACACAAGTGCAAATGTATACACATAAATAAGGGTAAGTTACGTGTGACATCCATGTGATATGCAGATCACAAAGAAAGAAAACATCTTTAATGCTCATGATCTTTTTTCCATATATAAACTATTGACAAACAGTGCAAGAAGCAAGATCAACCATCAACTAGATTTAAAATCTGGAAATATAGGTTATTATACCAGGTTCACACAGAGAGGCAGGAAAAAAAAGACACGACACCTCCTCATATTTAAGTAATTTGTAATCATGTTAACCCTTTCATGACAGGGTCAGTTTGTCTACATCTGAACAACATTTCCGATGTAGACAAATTGAAATCCTGCAATCGTGCGATTTCAGTTATGGGATTGGGTCAGGGGGGCGTTCCTATGACGCTAGGCATGCCCTCCAGACCGCGATCACATCCAGGAAGCGCTGTTGGCTTCAGGACAGCCAAACGGCTAGGACGTTCTATTCCGTCCCAACGGTACTAAAGCCCAGCACGGTTAGAACGGAATAGAACATCATAACAGCATTAAAAGGTTAATTAGAGATATGAAACCCAAATGCATTTTTTGGTTCAGCACCTGGGTAGCACTGGCTGATTAGTGGCTAAATGTAGCTACCAATCAGCAAGCGCTAAACAGCTTCTGAACCAAAAAATGGGCCAGTTCCTAAGCTTACATTCCTGCTTTGTCAAAAAAATACAAAGAGAATGAAGAAAATTTGATAATAGAAGTAAATTGGAAAGTTGTTTAAAATTGAATGCTCTATATGAATCATAAAAGAAAAAAATTGGGTTTCATATCCCTTTAATGAAAATTATTGAGGGTAAAACAATATGGTGGGATACAAACAGTGAAACATTCATTACAGTCAAGCAGCTGGTGCAAGAATTTGACCTAATTTTATGTAAGCTTAATTAGTTCAGTTATATTTGAATGGTGTTAAATATATGTTGCAACACAAAAACAAGTTAAAGTGCAATAAAACATGTTGAGATCTGTGCATATCCTAAAAGGGCTAATTAAGTAAAAAAAATTTGCATTAAAAAATATTTTAAAATTGCTGGCAAGTATTTAAATAGTTTTAAAAAATAAGCAAAATTATTTAAATAGCCATGATGTCTGGAGCAGTCTGCTCCACCCCCTTATCAGTGTTTAGACACAGGCATTTTATTTCAACTGAGTTCACAGCTTCTAGGCATGCTCCAGCAGATAATCACTGTGCACTTTTGCATTCTAGCAAAGCAACAGTAGATATAGATACAGCCATAGAAGGAAATGTGTGGGGGGAGTTAGAGCTGTACAATTCGGAAACTTAAAAGAAAGGGTTAATGGTGAGGCACTGCAGTATACATTTGCAGGTAAAATAATTAAAGTACATATTATTACATTTTGCCTCTATCCCAACTTGTTTTATGTCCTTTTAAGTACAACATAAATAGATTGTCCCTCTTAGCCAATCCCCCTTTTTGAAGATGGATGTATCTTGCTAGGAATTTGTATATATAAAGAATGGAATTAAACAAAAACTGTCCTGAAAATGATTTAAAATAATATATAAAAATCTTACCTCCGCTTGCTTTTCTGATGTTTTTGTATTATTTTTAATCTCTGGAACTAGAATATTTTCGATTAAATGAATAACACCATTAGTTGCGATTAAGTCACTTTGGGTGATTTTAATTAAATCATTTAAATATACACCATCCTGAAAACAAAGAGCAAATTACTTAGTTAGGTAATGTTATCATTATTAATATCTAGCTATCTATCTCTCTGTCTATCTATCTATCTATCTATCTATCTATCTATCTATCTATCTATCTCTCTTTCTATCTATCTCTCTATCCATCCATATATCTATATATCTCTCTCTCATCCATCATCTATCTATCCATCATCTATCATCTATCTATCTATCTATCTATCTATCTATCTATCTATCTATCTCTCTATATCTATTTTACAGCTATATACACATATATATATATATATATATATATGTTTTTTTTATCCATCTGTGCATCCATCTATCTATATCTATTTTGCAACTATATCTATTTATAGCTGTTTCTTTATCCAGTAGGCTATCAGTCCATCCACCAACCCACAATTTATCTATCTATCTATGTATCTATCTCTGTCTGCCTGCCTGCAGATATCTATCTATCTATCTATCTATCATCTACCTCTCTATATCTATTTTGCAGCTATATATACATATATATACACATATAGTCCATCCACCAATCCATCAATATGTTCATCTATCTATCTATATCTATTTGGCAACTATATCTATTTATATCTGTTTCTTTATCCATCGGTGCATCCATACGGCTATCAGTCCATACACCAATCCATCAATCTGTACATCTATCTATATCTATTTTGCAACTATATCTATTTATAGCTTTATCCAGTAGGCTATCAGTCCATCCACCAACCCACAATTTATCTATCTATCTATGTATCTATCTCTGTCTGCCTGCCTGCAGATATCTATCTATCTACACACAGAGTCATGCATAAAACTAGCTTATATAGTCTACAACAAAAAAAATGATTTATGATTATATATAGACTTACGGCCTTTGATGACACATTAAGAATTCCACCTGATAATGTTGTTAATGAGGTTTGTTCTGCAAGGTCACTAAGTAGCAACTGCTGACATCCAACCATATGATAGCGTAGCAAGTTCTTTAAATATTTTGTATTCCTCCATTCTTTAATCTGACAGATAATTTCAAGCACGTTTTAGTATGTTATATGCAGAAAAAAACACACAACTAGAGATAGGTTGATACCACAATTCTTTGATAATCAATACTGTTACTTTTCTTGAGCTTCAGTACTCAACACTAAACTCCCACAGCTTAAAATGTACATATATTAAAAGAAAAAAAAAGAAAAAAAGAGATCAAATCTAACATTTAAATACTGAAACTAACATTCAAATGTTTTAGTAAAATATCTAAGTATTTGATAAAGGGTATGAAAATATAAAAAATATTGAGGACCCAAATTTAGGAGCTGATTGCATCATATGTGTTGCGCTAACAGAGCTATGAGCTACTACCCTACCTCCAGCACTTCCTCATCTAGCAGCAAGATAATATAAACGTTTTAGTAATATTGTAGTGAAAATATGTGATATTATTTGTAATGTACTATATACCATGTGACCAGTGATATCATTCATGACCAGTGATGTAATTTCTAATTAATTATATTCAACTAGATTACTAGTCTTGCATTATGAGTAAAAAAGCAGCGTTAAGCCTCATAACGCTGCTTTTTTACTACCGCTGGTATTACGAGTCTTGCAGATCTAGGGGCACCGCACACTTTTTTGGCCTTACCGCAAATCAACTTACGCAAATTGCGTATAGTCTATTTTCAATGGGACTTCCATAGCGCCGGTATTACAAGCTTGTCCTGGGAGGCCAAAAAGTGAGCGGTACACCCTATCCCGTCAAGATTCGTACCGCATTTTAAAGTCCGTAGTTATGAGTTTTACACAACAAAGCTGTAGCATAAAACTCATAATTAAAGTGCTAAAAAGTACACTAACACCCATAAACTACCTATTAACCCCTAAACCGAGGCCCTCCCGCATCGCAAATACTATTATAAAATTATTAACCCCTAATCTGCCGCTCCCGACATCGCCGCCACTATAATAAACATATTAACCCCTAAACCGCCGTACTTCCGCCTCGCAAATATTAGTTAAATATTATTAACCCCTAATCTGCTGTCCCTAACATCGCCGCCACCTACCTACATTTATTAACCCCTAAACTGCCGCCCCCAACGTCGCCGCCACTATACTAAATTTATTAACCCATAAATCTAAGTCTAACCCTAACCCTAACACCCCCTAACTTAAATATAATTAAAATAAATCTAAATAAAACTTACTATTAATAACTAAATAATTCCTATTTAAAAATAAATACTTACCTGTAAAATAAACCCTAAGCTAGCAACAATATAACTAATAGTTACATTGTAGCTAGCTTAGGGTTTATTTTTATTTTACAGGCAAGTTTGTATTTATTTTAACTAAGTAGAATAGTTACTAAATAGTTATTAACTATTTACTAACTACCTAGCTAAAATAAATACAAATTTACCTGTAAAATAAAACCTAACCTAAGTTACACTAACACCTAACACTACGCTATAATTAAATAAATTACCTAAATTAAATACAATTAAAAAAATTAAATTAAAGAAAATAAAAAACAAATTACAAGATATTTAAACTAATTACACCTAATGTCATAGCCCTATCAAAATAAAAAAGCCCCCCAAAATAAAAAAAACCTAGCCTAAACTAAACTACCAATAGCCCTTAAAAGGGCCTTTTGCGGGGCATTGCCCCAAAGAAATGAGCTCTTTTACCTGAAAAAAATACAAACAACCCCCCCAACAGTAAAACCCACCACCCACACAACCAACCCCCCAAATAGAACCCTAACTAAAAAAACCTAAGCTCCCCATTGCCCTGAAAAGGGCATTTGGATGGGCATTGCCCTTAAAATGGCATTTAGCTCTATTGCGGCCTAAAGCCCTAACCTAAAAATAAAACCCATCCAGACGGCATCTTCTATCTTCATCCATCCGGCGCGTTCCAATCAGCCAATAGAATGCAACCTCAATCCTATTGGCTGATTGGATCAGCCAATAGGATTAAAGTTCAATCCTATTGGCTGATTGCATCAGCCAATAGGATTTTTTCAACCTTAATTCCGATTGGCTGATAGAATTCTATCAGCCAATCGGAATCTAAGGGACGCCATCCTGGATGACATCACTTAAAGGAACCTTCATTCGTCGGGTAGTCGTCGGAAGAGGATGCTCCACGTCGGATGTCTTGAAGATGGACCCGCTTCGCACCGGATGGATAAAGATAGAAGATGCCGTCTGGATGAAAACTTCTGCCCGTCTGGAGGACCACTTCTCCCGGCTTGGATGAAGACTTCTCCCGGCTTCGTTGAGGATGGATGTCGGATCTTCAAAACTGTAAGTGGATCTTCAGGGGTTAGTGTTTTTTTAAGGGTTTATTGGGTGGGTTTTATTTTTAGGTAAGGGCTTTGGGCCGCAATAGAGCTAAATGCCCTTTTAAGGGCAATGCCCATCCAAATGCCCTTTTCAGGGCAATGGGAAACTTAGGTTTTTTTAGTTAGGGTTTTATTTGAGGGTTGGTTGTGTGGGTGGTGGGTTTTACTGTTGGGGGGGTTGTTTGTATTTTTTTTTCAGGTAAAAGAGCTGATTTCTTTGGGGCAATGCCCTGCAAAAGGCCCTTTTAAGGGCTATTGGTAGTTTAGTTTGGGTTAGTTTTTTTATTTTGGGGGCTTTTTTATTCTGATAGGGCTATTAGATTAGGTGTAATTAGTTTAAATATCTTGTAATTTGTTTTTTATTTTCTGTATTTTAGTGTTTGTCTTTTTTGGTAATTTAGCTAATTGTATTTAATTTAGGTAATTTATTTAATTGTAGTGTAGTGTTAGGTGTTAGTGTAACTTAGCTTAGGTTTTATTTTACAGGTAAATTTGTATTTATTTTAGCTAGGTAGTAATAAACCCTAAGCTAGCTACAATGTAACTATTAGTTATATTGTTGCTAGCTTAGGGTTTATTTTACAGGTAAGTATTTATTTTTAAATAGGAATTATTTAGTTATTAATAATAGGTTTTATTTAAATTTATTTTAATTATATTTAAGTTAGGGGGTGTTAGGGTTAGGGTTAGACTTAGATTTAGGGGTTAATAAATTTAGTATAGTGGTGGCGACGTTGGGGGAGGCAGATTAGGGGTTAATAAATGTAGGTAGGTGGCAGCGATGTTAGGGGTGGCAGATTAGGGGTTAATACTATTTAACTAGTGTTTGCGAGGCGGGAGTGCGGCGGTTTAGGGGTTAATATGTTTATTATATTGGTGGCGATGTCTGGAGCGGCAGATTAGGGGTTAATAAGTGTAGGTAGGTTGCGGCGACATTGGGGGCGGGAGATTAGGGGTTAATAAATATAATGTAGGTGTCGGCGATGTTGGGGGCAGCAGATTAGGGATTAATAAGTATAATGTAGGTGTTGGCGATGTCCGGAGCGGCAGATTAGGGGTTGATAAGTATAATGCAGGTATCAGCGATGTCGGGGGCGGCAGATTAGGGGTTAATAAGTGTAAGATTAGGGGTGTTTAGACTCGGGGTTCATGTTAGGGTGTTAGGTGTAAACATAAATTTAGTTTCCCCATAGGAATCAATGGGGCTGCGTTACTGAGCTTTACGCTGCTTTATTGCAGGTGTTAGACTTTTGATGTCTATGGGGAAATTGTGCACGAGCATACACAACCAGCTCACCGCTGACTTAAGCGGTGCTGGTATTGGATTGCGGTATGGAGCTCAATTTTGCTCTACGCTCACTTTTTGGTTTTTAACGCCGGGTTTGTAAAAACCTGTAATACCAGCGCTGTAGGAAAGTGAGCGGTGACAATAACGTGCAAGTTAGTACCGCACCCCTCATAACGCAAAACTCGTAATCTGGCCGATTGATTGTAATTGACCACAACAATACAGAAGAAGCAGAATAGTTATCACATTAAAAGATTTTCTTTCTTTTTTTATAATTTTCAGTTCAAATGTATAAATTGGTATCAGTTTACTTTTCTTAAATTGAATTCTCTTTGCTTTTCTTTTTTCAAAGTTGTTGTATGTAATATGATAAACATAAGCATATTTGGGCATAGTGATATAATAGCATTTTGATTTAGCCAAGGAGTTAAAGGGACATTCTAATGCAAAAGTTTTGGATTGGAATCAACAAGTATTGCAGCTTCCATAAAGAGCATGGCCAGTGATTCGCAGGTTGAGCGACTGCCACTTACTGGCAGTTTCCTGGTCAAAAGCTTTGCAGGGGTTAAACAAATGGTGAGCTGCAATCAGCAATGCAAATTTTACATTCATTAGAGCATGTCGATTTGTATTAGAATGTCCCTTTAAACTTTGCATAAATAATGAAAGTGTCTTAAAATAATAAATAATTGTAACATTTATCACTGTGTATAAAATACCAAACTTCCAAATATGGTTCTCAATCTTCACATAAATTGATAACTTCAAAAGGAAGAGTTCCATAGTGCAATACTGTTTTAATATATATCAGTATAGTTGCAAAATGACAGTACTCACACAAGTGAGAGCTATGTTAGCTCTAAGATATGTACCCAGGAGAAGCCCAGGTAACAGGGAGTTCCACTTTATTTATAAAACTTCACTTCACATATGTGTATTAACACAGTCGCTTAGGGCCCCTTGTACGAAGGAGCGAGTGGACAAGTTTCTCAACTTGAGAAGTTGTCCGCTCGCCTTCGCAACATACGGGCAGCGGACAAACAGGATCCGCTTCCCGTATGTATTATTACATTCTCAAGTGTGAGCAATCGCATGAGAAAAGGGATTGTCACGAGAGCGAGCAAGCTCTCTGTGATTTTCCCTCGCCACCTCAGAGTTGGCGTAGAGTGTAAAGAGGCAGTGACCGCTGCTTCTTACATTGTGGGAAGCAGGCTCACATATGCAAATCTGCCCAACAAGGGCTCCAGAGCAGCTTTCACTGCTTAGTAGATGAAGCCCTTAGGGGTTATTACCCTCTCAGCACAAAAAGTGTCTCAGTTTGTGTTTAAGGGTTCAGGACATTAAAAAATAATCATTAATAGTAAAAACTCAAAAAGAAGGACCTATTGTTTTAGGATATTGTTTCCAGAGCAATGATGTACAATGAATAATTTATAAACATTGGGATATACTGAAAAGAGATGCCAGTTTGACAGATATCTTACCTGATAAACCACATTATTATTATTATTTTTTTAAACAGCACCACATTTAAGGAATGTCTTAATTAAGAGTTACACAAGAGAAGTGCAAGACAAGAAAACTTGGTTAAATAAAGGCAAATTAAAAGGTTTTTCAAAATGTGGACGTTGTACAGGTTGTACATGTGAGGATATGGATAAAATTAAAAAAAGTTTATAAAGAATGAAGAAGATTGCATAGTATTGTAATCCTTGAAACATCACAATTTTACATCATAGCGCAGTGCAAACTCCTTACAGGGAGTGCAGAATTATTAGGCAAGTTGTATTTTTGAGGATTAATTTTATTATTGAACAACAGCCATGTTCTCAATGAACCCAAAAAACTCATTAATATCAAAACTGAATATTTTTGGAAGTAGTTTTTAGTTTGTTTTTAGTTTTAGCTATTTTAGGGGGATATCTGTGTGTGCAGGTGACTATTACTGTGCATAATTATTAGGCAACTTAACAAAAAACAAATATATACCCATTTCAATTATTTATTTTTACCAGTGAAACCAATATAACATCTCAACATTCACAAATATACATTTCTGACATTCAAAAACAAAACAAAAACAAATCAGTGACCAATATAGCCACCTTTCTTTGCAAGGACACTCAAAAGCCTGCCATCCATGGATTCTGTCAGTGTTTTGATCTGTTCACCATCAACATTGCGTGCAGCAGCAACCACAGCCTCCCAGACACTGTTCAGAGAGGTGTACTGTTTTCCCTCCTTGTAAATCTCACATTTGATGATGGACCACAGGTTCTCAATGGGGTTCAGATCAGGTGAACAAGGAGGCCATGTCATTAGATTTTCTTCTTTTATACCCTTTCTTGCCAGCCACGCTGTGGAGTACTTGGACGCGTGTGATGGAGCATTGTCCTGCATGAAAATCATGTTTTTCTTGAAGGATGCAGACTTCTTCCTGTACCACTGCTTGAAGAAGGTGTCTTCCAGAAACTGGCAGTAGGACTGGGAGTTGAGCTTGACTCCATCCTCAACCCGAAAAGGCCCCACAAGCTCATCTTTGATGATACCAGCCCAAACCAGTACTCCACCTCCACCTTGCTGGCGTCTGAGTCGGACTGGAGCTCTCTGCCCTTTACCAATCCAGCCACGGGCCCATCCATCTGGCCCATCAAGACTCACTCTCATTTCATCAGTCCATAAAACCTTAGAAAAATCAGTCTTGAGATATTTCTTGGCCCAGTCTTGACGTTTCAGCTTGTGTGTCTTGTTCAGTGGTGGTCGTCTTTCAGCCTTTCTTACCTTGGCCATGTCTCTGAGTATTGCACACCTTGTGCTTTTGGGCACTCCAGTGATGTTGCAGCTCTGAAATATGGCCAAACTGGTGGCAAGTGGCATCTTGGCAGCTGCACGCTTGACTTTTCTCAGTTCATGGGCAGTTATTTTGCGCCTTGGTTTTTCCACATGCTTCTTGCGACCCTGTTGACTATTTTGAATGAAACGCTTGATTGTTCGATGATCACGCTTCAGAAGCTTTGCAATTTTGAGAGTGCTGCATCCCTCTGCAAGATATCTCACTATTTTTGACTTTTCTGAGCCTGTCAAGTCCTTCTTTTGACCCATTTTGCCAAAGGAAAGGAAGTTGCCTAATAATTATGCACACCTGATGTGGGGTGTTGATGTCATTAGACCACACCCCTTCTCATTACAGAGATGCACATCACCTAATATGCTTAATTGGTAGTAGGCTTTCGAGCCTATACAGCTTGGAGTAAGACAACATGCATAAAGAGGATGATGTGGTCAAAATACTCATTTGCCTAATAATTCTGCACTCCCTGTAAACACAGACAAAACTGAGACACTTCGGATTACATACTGCTTTTATGCAATCGCAATATTGTATGTCAAATCTGATATAAGCAAACAGTTTTTGTGCTGAGAGTGTAATGACTGTTTAAAAGGACAAGTAAACATAGCATAATCAACAAATGCAAGATAACAAGACAATGCAATAGTAATTAGTCTGAACAAATGAGTAGTAGATTTCTTTCTGACAATTTTAAAAGTTATGTCTATTTCCACTCCGCCTGTACCATGTGACAGCCATACGCCAATCACAAATGCATACATGTACCATGAGACAGCCATCAGCCATTCACAAATGCATACACACTTATTCTTGCACATGCTCAGTAGGAGCTGGTGATTCAAAAAGTTTAAATATAAAAAGACTGTGCACATTTTGTTAATGGAAGTAAATTAGAAAGTTGTTTAAAATTGCATGCTCTATCTGAATAATGAAAGTTTAATTTTGACTTAAGTGTCCCTTTAATAAACATATGTGAAGTTTTATTAATAAAGTGCAACACCCTGTAACCTGGGCTTTTCTCGATTTTTTAGCACATATCTTAGAGCTAATGTAGCTCACAGTTGTTGCAACTAAACTGATACATATTGAAACAATATTGCACTGTGAAAATTGTGAAAGCCATTTTAGCTTCTCTACAGTAGTTTATACATATTCCATATTACAGAACAGATTACGAGTGGAGCGCTAACGTTTCTGCGTGAGTGAAAAGGGGTCAATCGAGGGTGTTTGGACTAGTATTTGGTATTACAAGTTTAAAGTAAACGCAATTTTGCACAAGCTAGAATGATTACCCCATCCTCAGAGCTCTGGTTCAATGAACTGTTTAAAAAACAAAAAATAATTACAAAGTACACTTACACTCATAATAACACCATCTAATAAAAATTATATTACAAAAATTGCACACAAACTTATAAAGGCTCAGTTGTGAGGTCTCAGGTGTTAGAAAAAAAAAGACAACCAAAGGGCTTAGCATAGCGATAGATACATATACATCTCTAAATATGTATATGTATGTGTATATATATATATATATATATATATACACAATTCAAGTAAAGGATAAGCACTCTTTAACCCCAGGTTGAGGTAAGCATATACCAGGGTGCATGTGTCAGATATAAACAGTCAAGAGCAAAGACAGCACTCACTGGATTTAAGTAAAAAATAACTTTTATTGAAAAAAAGTTAAAAGCATAGTCCCATGACGTTTCGGTGTCCGCAGACACCTTTGTCAAATGGCATCACCCAGCTTGGGGACCGTTGTATAATTCTGACATCCGGTAGGCAGAGTAACATATCTCCTTTCAAGCAGGCTTATATACCCTCAAATGATTAGTCAAACAATCCAAATTGCATGCATCCGTGAGGCCACACCCCTTCCTGTTTCCTGCTCCTTTACAATTGGATGTAGACACGCTCACACCCCTCCAGTGTTTGTTTTGCATGCACATGACTAATTAGCATATCCGGAACTGTGCAGGTCATCATCACAGCTCCTGGGTGTGAACACATGAAAATGCTGCTTGTAGGAAAAAAGAACAGTTTTTAAAAATGCAGCTGCTGATGTGTAAACACATTCAACACTGTCATGGTACAGCACATGGTATAGGAAAAGAAAGGCAGACACAATTATATGCTTAAACACATCCTTGTTATGCAGAGTGAAAGTTATAAAAACTGGCTTTAAATTCCTAAGTCTTTGAATGTCCTTTGTTGAAAAGCACTTGTGTGTATACACAAATCCCAGCAATGTCCTTTTTGTATGCAGGAATGTCTACCACAAATAGATATAGATAAATGAGTATCAACAGACCAAGAACACTGGCCAGTACATGGTCCAAAGTCCATCTTGAATATCCTTTGTTGAAAGGCACATGTGTGTATGCACAAATCCCAGCAATGTCCTTTTTTGTGTGCAGGGATAACTACCACAAATAGATGTAGAGAGATCAGTGTCAACAGATCAGGAACACTAACCAATAAATGGTCCAAAGTCTATCTTGCTATTAAGACCCCTTGGGTCAACTGTATCCATGGTATAGATCCACTTGGTTTCGATCTGCAGTAGCCTTCTCCCTCTGTCACCCCCTCTCTTCATGGGAGGCACATGATCAATGATCATAGTCTTCAGACTGGAGGCATTATGTTTGTGCAGAGCAAAGTGTCGGGCCACCGGCTGTTCAGAGGTGCCGCTCTTAATAGCCTCCCTAATAGCATGGCGATGGTTAGCCATCCTCTCCTTAAAAGTAGTAGTGGTTTTCCCAATGTAAAAAAGGGAACACGGACAAATTAGTAGATAGATCACAAAGTTGCTATTGCAGGACAACCTATGCTGGATCTTAAATCTCCTGTTGGTGTTGGGGTGTGGGAAGCTGTCACCCGTCAGTATCCCATTAAAGGTAATGCAATCCCCACACCTGAAGCATCCCATTCTTGTGGGTTTAAGCCAGCTGTCCTTCTGATATGAGCCACTCGGGTCCGTATTTACCAGGATATCCTGAATATTTCGTCCTCTGCGGTATACCACCTGTGGTGGTCTCTTCTTCCACTGTGTTAGCTGTTTGTCCGTGCTTATAATATCCCATCTATTGTGAATGGCTTTATGCACTTGTTCATGCATTGGAGAGTAAGTTGTAATAAAGTTCAAATGTGAGTCCTCTTTAGTTTGTGGCAGTCGATCCCTGCAAACATTATTACCCAGTCTGAATTTGATTTCATGTGTGTCGAACATCCGATTACACCGATATTATATTTACTCCCAAAGATACACAAGGGCCTGGTTAATCCTCTGGGCCGACCAATTGTGTCTGCCAGAGGATCTATCTTCTCTAGCATCGCTGAGTTTATTGATCACCATTTGCAACCGGTGGTCTGTAACTCATTTTCATACCTACAAGATTCTTCCAGTATGATTCGTAAATTAAAACATACTACTCTGCAAGCCAATGATATTTTGGTCACTATGGATGTTGACAGTCTCTATACTGTGATCCCACACTTTGAGGGGTTGGAGACTGTCAAAACCATTGTGAGTGAATCTAGTCACTATTCTAGTCCTGTGTTAGAGTTTCTTTTAGAGCTCATAGAACACTGTCTCACTAAGAATTATTTTAAATTTGAGAAGGATTTTTTCCTCCAATTATCTGGCACGGCCATGGGGTCAAATATGGCCCTGGTTTATGCTAATCTTTTTATGTTGGGCTATGAGCTGCTTACTATGAGACCTCTAACACATCCACATATCTCTTTATACACTAGGTATATAGATGATCTGTTCCTTGTTTGGACAGGCACTAAGAGGCAACTCGAACAGTGGACCTATGATCTGAATAGTGCCAAATCACCTATCAGACTAAAATTAGAATATGATTCCAACAGCTTTCATTTTCTTGACCTGAATATTTTTAAGGTTTTTGAGAATGGGGGGTATCGATTTGGCACGTCTCTATTCTTCAAGCCCACGGATAGAAACTCTTTGTTGCTATCCAGTAGCTGCCATCCACAACACCAAAAGATGGGAATTGTCCTCTCGCAACTTACCCGAGTGGTGCGGAATAACTCAGAGCCTGAAATTCTCCAACAACAATTTGACACTATGTACAAAAAAACAATTGTCAAGAGGATACCGGTCTACTGATATAGACAAGGCGAGAGTGAAGCTAGCACAGGAAACGCAAATGACCCTCCTTTGCAGGGATCGACTGCCACAAACTAAAGAGGACTCACATTTGAACTTTATTACAACTTACTCTCCAATGCATGAACAAGTGCATAAAGCCATTCACAATAGATGGGATATTATACGCACGGACAAACAGCTAACACAGTGGAAGAAGAGACCACCACGGGTGGTATACTGCAGAGGACGAAATATTCGGGATATCCTGGTAAAGACGGACCCGAGTGGCTCATATCAGAAGGACACCTGGCTTAAACCCACAAGAATGGGATGCTTCAAGTGTGGGGATTGCATCACCTGTAATGGGATGCTGACGGGTGACAGCTTCCAACACCCCCACACCAACAGGAGATTTAAGATCCAGCATAGGTTGTCCTGCAATAGCAACTTTGTGATCTTTCTATTAATTTGTCCGTGTTCCCTTTTTTACATTGGGAAAACCACTACTACTTTCAAGGAGAGGATGGCTAACCATCGCCATGCTATTAGGGAGGCTATTAAGAGCGTCACCTCTGAACAGCCGGTGGCCCGACACTTTGCTCTGCACAAACATAATGCCTCCAGTCTGAAGACTATGATCATTGATCATGTGCCTCCCATGAAGAGAGGGGGTGACAGAGGGAGAAGGCTACTGCAGATCGAAACAAAGTGGATCTATACCATGGATACAAAGGGGTTTTAATAGCAAGATGGACTTTGGACCATTTATTGGTTAGTGTTCCTGATCTGTTGACACTGATCTCTCTACATCTATTTGTGGTAGTTATCCCTGCACACAAAAAAGGACATTGCTGGGATTTGTGCATACACACATGTGCTCTTCAACAAAGGACATTCAAGATGGACTTTGGACCATTTACTGGCCAGTGTTCTTGGTCTGTTGATACTCATCTATCTATATCTATTTGTGGTAGACATCCCTGCATACAAAAAGGACATTGCTGGGATTTGTGTATACACACACGTGCTTTTCAACAAAGGACATTCAAAGACTTAGGAATTTAAAGCCAATTTTTATAACTTTCACTCTGCATAACAAGGATGCGTTTAAGCATATAATTGTGTCTGCCTTTCTTTTCCTATACCATGTGCTGTACCATGACAGTGTTGAATGTGTTTACACATCAGCAGCTGCATTTTTAAAAACTGTTCTTTTTTCCTACAAGCAGCATTTTCATGTGTTCACACCCAGGAGCTGTGATGATGACCTGCACATTTCCGGATAAGCTAATTAGCCATGTGCATGCAAAACAAACACTGGAGGGGTGTGAGCGTGTCTACATCCAATTGTAAAGGAGCAGGAAACAGGAAGGGGTGTGGCCTCACGGATGCATGCAATTTGGATTGTTTGACTAATCATTTGAGGGTATATAAGACTGCTTGAAAGGAGATATGTTACTCTGCCTACCGGATGTCAGGATTATACAACGGTCCCCAAGCTGGGTGATGCCATTTGACAAAGGTGTCTGCGGACACCGAAACATCATGGGACTATGCTTTTAACTTTTTTTCAATAAAAGTTATTTTTTACTTAAATCCAGTGAGTGCTGTCTTTGCTCTGGACTATATATATATATATTTTTGTGTGTCTATATATGCGTACCTATGTATTTATGTGTCTATATGTGTATATATGTATTTACAGATATATATACACATATTAACACATAAATACATACAGTATGTAGACATATATAGACATGCATTAGAACCCTTCACAGTTAAAGGGATAGTAATCCTGCTTAGGAGCAAGCTACATTTAGTTTAATGACACGATCGGGCCGGCTGTGACTAGACAGCATGCCCAGATGCACTTAGAAAAAAACCCCAGACCTGCTCAGTAGAGCAAGGAGCGGCGATTATTAAAATTGTAAGTTATAATAAAATATTGCAGCAATATTTGGATGTAGAACGTTAGCGCTAAGATGTATAATTCTGCACTACTTTTTAGGTTTACTGTCCCTTTAAGTAAATGAAAACATATAAAATCATATTTATGCAATATTCATATTTAATAAAGTGTTATACTGTGTATTTACTGTAAATATTTCACATTACAATATTCTGTACATAGCAGAATATGTTCTATGTATTTATAAATAGATTTTCAAATATATACTGTGTATATATATATATATATATATATATATATAAATAACATAATTTATGCTTACCTGATAAATTCCTTTCTTCTGTAGTGTGATCAGTCCACGGGTCATCATTACTTCTGGGATATTAACTCCTCCCCAACAGGAAGTGCAAGAGGATTCACCCAGCAGAGCTGCATATAGCTCCTCCCCTCTACGTCACTCCCAGTCATTCGACCAAGGACCAACGAGAAAGGAAAAGCCAAGGGTGAAGTGGTGACTGGAGTATAAATTAAAAAATATTTACCTGCCTTAAAACAGGGCGGGCCGTGGACTGATCACACTACAGAAGAAAGGAATTTATCAGGTAAGCATAAATTATGTTTTCTTCTGTTAAGTGTGATCAGTCCACGGGTCATCATTACTTCTGGGATACCAATACCAAAGCAAAAGTACACGGATGACGGGAGGGATAGGCAGGCTCTTTATACAGAAGGAACCACTGCCTGAAGAACCTTTCTCCCAAAAATAGCCTCCGATGAAGCAAAAGTGTCAAATTTGTAAAATTTGGAAAAAGTATGAAGCGAAGACCAAGTTGCAGCCTTGCAAATCTGTTCAACAGAGGCCTCATTCTTAAAGGCCCAAGTAGAAGCCACAGCTCTAGTAGAATGAGCTGTAATCCTTTCAGGAGGCTGCTGTCCAGCAGTCTCATAAGCTAAACGAATTATGCTACGAAGCCAAAAAGAAAGAGAGGTAGCAGAAGCTTTTTGACCTCTCCTCTGCCCAGAGTAAGCGACAAACAGAGAAGACGTTTGTCGAAATTCCTTAGTTGCCTGTAAGTAAAATTTTAGAGCACGGACTACATCCAGGTTGTGCAGTAGACGTTCCTTCTTCGAAGAAGGATTTGGGCATAAAGAAGGAACAACAATCTCTTGATTGATATTCCTGTTAGTAACTACCTTAGGTAAGAACCCAGGTTTAGTACGCAGAACTACCTTATCCGAATGAAAAATCAAATAAGGAGAATCACAATGTAAGGCTGATAACTCAGAGACTCTTCGAGCCGAGGAAATAGCCATTAAAAATAGAACTTTCCAAGATAACAACTTTATATCAATGGAATGAAGGGGTTCAAACGGAACGCCCTGTAAAACATTAAGAACAAGGTTTAAACTCCATGGTGGAGCAACAGTTTTAAACACAGGCTTAATCCTGGCCAAAGCCTGACAAAAAGCCTGGACGTCAGGAACTTCTGACAGACGTTTGTGTAACAGAATGGACAGAGCTGAGATCTGTCCCTTTAATGAACTAGCAGATAAACCCTTTTCTAAACCTTCTTGTAGAAAAGACAATATCCTAGGAATCCTAACCTTACTCCAAGAGTAACCTTTGGATTCACACCAATATAGGTATTTACGCCATATCTTATGGTAAATCTTTCTGGTAACAGGTTTCCTAGCCTGTATTAAGGTATCAATAACTGACTCAGAAAACCCACGTCTTGATAAAATCAAGCGTTCAATTTCCAAGCAGTCAGCTTCAGAGAAGTTAGACTTTGATGTTTGAAGGGACCCTGTATCAGAAGGTCCTGTTTCAGAGGTAGAGACCAAGGTAGACAGGATGACATGTCCACCAGATCTGCATACCAAGTCCTGCGTGGCCACGCAGGTGCTATTAGAATCACTGATGCTCTCTCTTGTTTGATTCTGGCAATCAATCGAGGAATCATCGGGAAGGGTGGAAACACGTAAGCCATCCTGAAGTCCCAAGGTGCTGTCAGGGCATCTATCAGGACTGCTTCTGGATCCCTGGATCTGGACCCGTAACGAGGAAGCTTGGCGTTCTGTCGAGACGCCATGAGATCTATCTCTGGTTTGCCCCAACGTCGAAGTATTTGGGCAAAGACCTCCGGATGAAGTTCCCACTCCCCCGGATGAAAAGTCTGACGACTTAAGAAATCCGCCTCCCAGTTCTCCACTCCCGGGATGTGGATTGCTGACAGGTGGCAAGAGTGAGACTCTGCCCAGCGAATTATCTTTGATACTTCCATCATAGCTAGGGAGCTTCTTGTCCCTCCCTGATGGTTGATGTAAGCTACAGTCGTGATGTTGTCTGACTGAAACCTGATGAAACCCCGCGTTGTCAACTGGGGCCAAGCCAGGAGGGCATTGAGAACTGCTCTCAATTCCAGAATGTTTATTGGCAGGAGACTCTCCTCCTGACTCCATTGTCCCTGAGCCTTCAGAGAATTCCAGACGGCACCCCAACCTAGAAGGCTGGCGTCTGTTGTTACAATTGTCCAGTCTGGTCTGCTGAATGGCATCCCCCTGGACAGATGTGGCCGAGAAAGCCACCAAAGAAGAGAATTTCTGGTCTCTTGATCCAGATTCAGAGAAGGGGATAAGTCTGAGTAATCCCCATTCCACTGACTTAGCATGCACAGTTGCAGTGGTCTGAGGTGTAGGCGTGCAAAGGGTACTATGTCCATTGCCGCTACCATTAAGCCGATTACCTCCATGCATTGAGCCACTGACGGGTGTTGAATGGAATGAAGGGTGCGGCAAGCACTTTGAAGTCTTGTTAACCTGTCCTCTGTCAGGTAAATCTTCATTTTTACAGAATCTATAAGAGTCCCCAGGAAGGGAACTCTTGTGAGTGGAACGAGTGAACTTTTCTTTTCGTTCACCTTCCATCCATGTGACCTTAGAAATGCCAGTACTAACTCTGTATGAGACTTGGCAGATTGAAAGCTTGAAGCTTGAATCAGAATGTCGTCTAGGTATGGAGCTACCGAGATTCCCCGCGGTCTTAGTACCGCCAGAAGAGCACCCAGAACCTTTGTGAAGATTCTTGGAGCTGTAGCCAATCCGAATGGAAGAGCCACAAACTGGTAATGCCTGTCTAGGAAGGCAAACCTTAGGTACCGGTAATGATCTTTGTGAATCGGTATGTGAAGGTAAGCATCTTTTAAATCTACAGTGGTCATGTACTGACCCTCTTGGATCATAGGTAAAATTGTCCGAATAGTCTCCATCTTGAACGATGGAACTCTTAATAATTTGTTTAGGATCTTTAAGTCCAGGATTGGTCTGAAAGTTCCCTCTTTTTTGGGAACCACAAACAGATTTGAGTAAAACCCCTGTCCCTGTTCCGATCGTGGAACTGGATGGATTACTCCCATTAACAAGAGCTCTTGTACGCAGCGTAGAAACGCTTCTTTCTTTGTCTGGATTGTTGACAACCTTGACAGATGAAATCTCTCTCCTGGAGGAGAGTATTTGAAGTCCAGAAGGTATCCCTGAGATATTATTTCTAGTGCCCAGGGATCCTGGACATCTCTTGCCCAAGCCTGGGCGAAGAGAGAAAGTCTGCCCCCCACTAGATCCGATCCCGGATCGGGGGCCCTCAATTCATGCTGTTTTAGGGGCAGCAGCAGGTTTCCTGGTCTGCTTGCCCTTGTTCCAGGACTGGTTAGGTTTCCAGCCTTGTCTGTAGCGAGCAACAGCTCCTTCCTGTTTTGGTGCAGAGGAAGTTGATGCTGCTCCTGCTTTGAAATTACGAAAGGAACGAAAATTAGACTGTCTAGTCTTAGCTTTGGCTTTGTCCTGAGGCAGGGCATGGCCTTTACCTCCTGTAATGTCAGCGATAATCTCTTTCAACCCGGGCCCGAATAAGGTCTGCCCTTTGAAAGGTATATTAAGCAATTTAGACTTAGAAGTAACATCAGCTGACCAGGATTTTAGCCACAGCGCCCTGCGTGCCTGAATGGCGAATCCTGAATTCTTCGCCGTAAGTTTAGTTAGATGTACTACGGCCTCTGAAATGAATGAATTAGCTAGTTTAAGGACTCTAAGCCTGTCCGTAATGTCGTCCAGAGTAGCTGAACTAATGTTCTCTTCCAGAGACTCAATCCAGAACGCCGCTGCAGCCGTGATCGGCGCAATGCATGCAAGGGGTTGCAATATAAAACCTTGTTGAACAAACATTTTCTTAAGGTAACCCTCTAATTTTTTATCCATTGGATCTGAAAAAGCACAGCTATCCTCCACCGGGATAGTGGTACGCTTAGCTAAAGTAGAAACTGCTCCCTCCACCTTAGGGACCGTTTGCCATAAGTCCCGTGTGGTGGCGTCTATTGGAAACATTTTTCTAAATATCGGAGGGGGTGAGAATGGCACACCTGGTCTATCCCACTCCTTAGTAACAATTTCAGTAAGTCTCTTAGGTATAGGAAAAACGTCAGTACTCGTCGGTACCGCAAAATATTTATCCAACCTACACATTTTCTCTGGTATTGCAACTGTGTTACAATCATTCAGAGCCGCTAACACCTCCCCTAGTAATACACGGAGGTTTTCCAGTTTAAATTTAAAATTTGAAATATCTGAATCCAGTCTGTTTGGATCAGAACCGTCACCCACAGAATGAAGTTCCCCGTCCTCATGTTCTGCAACCTGTGACGCAGTGTCTGACATGGCCCTAATATTATCAGCGCACTCTGTTCTCACCCCAGAGTGATCACGCTTACCTCTTAGTTCTGGTAATTTAGCCAAAACTTCAGTCATAACAGAAGCCATATCCTGTAATGTGATTTGTAATGGCCGGCCAGATGTACTCGGCGCTACAATATCACGCACCTCCCGAGCGGGAGATGCAGGTACTGGCACGTGAGGCGAGTTAGTCGGCATAACTCTCCCCTCGTTGTTTGGTGAAATTTGTTCAATTTGTACAGATTGACTTTTATTTAAAGTAGCATCAATACAGTTAGTACATAAATTTCTATTGGGCTCCACTTTGGCATTGCAACAAATGACACAGGTATCTTCCTCTGAATCAGACATGTTTAACACACTAGCAAATAAACTTGCAACTTGGAATACAATTCAATTAGAATAATATTAAAAACGTACTGTGCCTTTAAGAAGCACAGAAAATCTATGACAGTTGAAAATTAATAAATTGAAACAGTTATAGCCTCAATCCTTGTAAACAACACAACTTTAGCAAAGGTTTAATCCCAATAGCAAAGATAACAAATTCTGAAAGCAGGAAACAATTACAGAATAAACGTTTTTTATCACAGTCAACTATAATTCTCACAGCTCTGCTGAGAGAAATTACCTCCCTCAAAATAAGTTTGAAGACCCCTGAGTTCTGTAGAGATGAACCGGATCATGCAGGAAATACAATGAGCTGCTGACTGAAATAACTGATGCATAGAAAAAGCGCCAAAAAACGGCCCCTCCCCCTCACACACAGCAGTGAGAGAGAACAGAAACTGTCAGAAAAAGATTAAGCAACTGCCAAGTGGAAAAATGGTGCCCAAACATTTATTCACTCAGTACCTCAGCAAATGAAAACGATTTTACATTCCAGCAAAAACGTTAAACATAATTTCTAGTTAATAAACAGCTTTATGTACTTCTTACAGTGTAATTCTAGTGAAGTACCATTCCCCAGAATACTGAAGTGTAAAGTATACATACATGACATTATATCGGTATGGCAGGATTTTCTCATCAATTCCATTGTCAGAAAATAAAAGCTGCTACATACCTCTATGCAGATTCATCTGCCCGCTGTCCCCTGATCTGAAGTTTACCTCTCCTCAGATGGCCGAGAAACAGCAATATGATCTTAACTACTCCGGCTAAAATCATAGCAAAAACTCTGGTAGATTCTTCTTCAAACTCTGCCAGAGAGGTAATAACACACTCCGGTGCTATTTTAAAATAACAAACTTTTGATTGAAGATATAAAACTAAGTATAATCACCATAGTCCTCTCTCACCTCCTATCTAGTCGTTGGGTGCAAGAGAATGACTGGGAGTGACGTAGAGGGGAGGAGCTATATGCAGCTCTGCTGGGTGAATCCTCTTGCACTTCCTGTTGGGGAGGAGTTAATATCCCAGAAGTAATGATGACCCGTGGACTGATCACACTTAACAGAAGAAAAATCTATACCTACTACACCTATATATAATCATGTATATACTGTATATATATATATATATATATATATATATATATATATATATATATATATATATAAAAATATATATATTTTTTTTTTGCCTGCAATTAGTTTTCTAATACATGTTTTTGCAGAGCTGCTGTTTTTATACGCTACTTGCTTACCAATAAAGAACCTTGTTTTGAGAAGTTGGTCCGGACTTTCTTCTGTTTTCTATATATATATATATATATATATATATATATATATATATATATATATATATATATATATATATATATATGTAGCAATTCGTATCAAGTGCACTTACTTAGTCAACAAACATCCACCGGGGTGCTATGTGTAATAGTATACATATCCAATATATCAAAAGATAAACACAGCACTCACCGGATTTTGAAAAAGGTAAAACATTACTTTTATTGTTGTCACATTAAAATGACATATTCCCCAAACGTTTCGGTGCCAGACTAACACCTTTCTCAATGGAACATCAAAATGTGAATAGCGGTATACAGTGTACAAATCCCTCAACCCTATTTCTACCCCAATCAATCAGTGTTTCCGTTCGACAGAGCCAATAGCATGTCTCTTGCTTTAGGTGCACGCTTGCCTACATGTACATAATACTGCATGGCTAATTAGCATAGCCAATCAGTGCGTGTCATGTGACCATGATGTCACCGGTAAACAGTGCCGAAGAATGACATGAATACCCGGCTAAAGCGATCGTGTTAAAAAACAAGATACAAAACTACACATGAGAAAAGGGTTGTCATTTCCTCTCAGATCACAAGGGTGGCACGTAATAATACATTGGACAGCACTAGGACCATCCAGGAAGGGGCAATGAAGGAGAAATTAAGGGACAGGGGCTACAGATATTGAGAAAGCCTCTGCAAAACTGTCACAACACAATCAACTGAATAACGAAAATATTGACAAGGTGACTATCGACACAGTGAACTTTGTCACCACATTCACTCCCCTCCATAAGGTTATAGAGAGGTCAATTAGATCTAATTGGGAGATCATACGTTCTGACAAAACCTTACCATTCACACACATAAGAGCACCACATATGGTGTATGGTGTAAAAGACGCCTAATCTGAGAGATATCCTGGTCCATAATGACCCTGTGAGATGCTACCAAAAGGGGTCTTGGTTGGATGAGAGAAGGAAGCTAGTTTGCTATAAGTGTGGTGATTGCACAACATGCAAAAGTATGATCACGGGCCCGATCTTTCATCACCCTTTCAATGGCAAACAATATAAAATTCGACACAGATTGCCATGCACCAGCGAGTATGTAATTTACACACTGTCCTGTCCATGTTCCCTGGTATATGTTGGAAAGACCACCACAACCTTCAGATAAAGGATGGCAAATCATTGTTGTGCCATTAGGGAGGCCATTATGAATGGTACCTCAGATCAGCCAGTGGCATGACATTTTCTACAGGATGGGCACACAGCTGCTAGCCTGCAGACTATGCTGATTGATTTCGTACCCCCACTTAAGAGGGGAGGGGATAGACTCAAAATGTTGTTGCAGACTGAGACACAGTGGATCTATCATCTTGATACTGTAACATAGTAACATAGTAGATGAGGTTGAAAAAAGACCGAAGTCTATCGAGTTCAACCTATACAAATATACAGTAAAATACTTACGAAAAGCTTAAATAATCCCACTAAAAGCTTAAATAATCCCACTAAAAGGTGACCCATTTAATACAAGCAATCATATCCATAAATTTAGTTTCTAGACAGAAATGTATCCAAACAATTTTTAAATGTATCTATGGTATTAGCATTCACTACCTCCTTTGGTAATGAGTTCCACAGTGTTATTTCTCTTACAGTGAAAATAGTAGCACCTAAAGGACTTAATACTATGCTGGACTTCAGTGTTTTTTTTGTGAAACACTACTATGTTCTATTATGGACAGATTATTCAGATGTATGCTTATGACCCAATCCCGGGTAGTGCTATCCTAAGGGAACGCCTTTGATTTCTACCATACTATGGGTTGCATGAAGTGGATAGTGATGATCGAATCCTGTATTGATTATTTTATAATATATATGTAGTATAAATATTTTAATTAAATTTATTTGATGATGTGTAAATATTTAGGTTTTTAATTATCACAGCTATTGATTTAGTTATGTATCTTGTTTTTTAACACGATCGTTTGAGCCGGGTATTCATGTCTCTTTTCAGCACTGTTTACCAGTGAGGTAATGGTCACGTGACACACTCTGATTGGCTAGGTTAATTAGCCATGCGGTATTGTGTACATGTAGGCGAGCATGCACCTGAAGCAAGAGACATGCTATTGGCTCTGGTGAACGGAAACACTGATTGATTAATTGAGGTAGAAAATATAAATTATGTTTACCTGATAATTTAATTTCCATCGTGGGGAGGAGAGTTCACGGCTTAATTTATTACTTGTGGGAATTAAGAACCTGGCCACCAGGAGGAGGCAAAGACACCCCAGCCAAAGGCTTAAATACCTCACCCACTTCCCTCATCCCCCAGTCATTCTGCCGAGAGAACAAGGAACAGTAGGAGAAATATCAGGGTATAAATGGTGCCAGAAGAATAATATTAAATTTCGGTCCGCCCAACGGGCGGGAGCCGTGGACTCTCCTCCCCACGATGGAAATTAAATTATCAGGTAAGCATAATTTATATTTTCCATCTAAAGGGAAGAGTCCATGGCTTCATTCATTACTTGTCGTAACAAATACCCAAGCTCTAGAGGACACTAAATGAAAAAACGAGAGGGCAAAGAAGGCGGACCATAATCTGAGGGCACCACAGCCTGTAAAACCTTTCTCCCAAAAACTGCTTCTGCCGAAGCAAAAACGTAAAATTGTTAAAATTTTGTAAAGGTATGTATGGAGGACCAGGTAGCTGCCTTAAAATCTGCTCCATAGAGGCCTCATTCTTGAAGTCCCAAGAAGAAGCCACAGCTCTAGTTGAATGAGCCGTGATCCTCTGAGGAGGTTTATGTCCTGCTGTCTCGTAGGCCAAGTGAATCATGCTCCTCAACCAAAAGGACAAAGAAGTTGAAGAGGCTTTCTGCCCCTTGCGCTTCCCTGAATACACCACAAAAAGAGATGTAGACTGTCTGAAATCCTTAGTAGCCTGAAGATAAAACTTCAAAGCTTGAACCACATCCAAATTATGAAGTAACCTCTCCTTAAGAGAAGAAGAGTTAGGACACAAAGAATGAATAACTATTTCCTGATTGATGTTACGGGTAGACACAACCTTGGGAAAAAAATCCCAAACCAGTGCGAAGAACAGCCTGATCAGCGTGAAAAAACAGATAAGGAGGCTCATATTGCAAGGCCGCCAACTCAGATACTCTGTGTGCCGATGCAATAGCCAACAAAAACAGAACCTTCTAAGAAAGTAACTTAATGTCAAGAGAGTGCATAGGTTCAAACGGAACCCTCTGCAACACCTTCAGAACCAAGTTCAAGCTCCAGGGAGGAGAGGACTGTCTAAAAGCAGGCCTGATTCTAGACAGAGCCTGAACAAAAGACTGAATATCAGGAAGCTCAGTGAGCCTCTTGTGCAACAGAATAGATAAAGCCAAAATCTGTCCCTTCAAGGAACTGGCGGCAAGCTCCTTCTCCAGTCCATCCTGGAGAAAGGACAGAATTCTGGATACCTTAACCTTGTGCCAAGGATATCCATACTTCTCACACCAGGACAAGTAAGTCCTCCACACCTTATGATAGATGCGATGAGTGACCGGCTTCCTGGCCTGAACAAGAGTATCAATCACTCTCTCAGAGAATCCTCTCTTAGCTAAGACTAAGTGTTCAATCTCCACGCAGTCAGCCTCAGAGAATCTAGATTTTGATGTTGAAAGGGACCCTGCACCAACAGATCCCTGCGACAGGGTGACCTCCATGGAGGAGACAATGACATCCCCACTAGATCCGCAAGCAATGTCCTCCGTGGCCATGACGGCGCAATCAGAATAGCCGAAGCTTGCTCCTGCTTGATGCGGGCCACTACTCGAGGTAGAAGTGACAATGGTGGAAAAACGTAAACTAGGTTGAACCCCAAGGAACCGCTAAGGCGTCTGTCAGCTCTGCCTGGGGATCCCTGGATTGCAACTCGTATCTGGGTAGCTTGCAATTGAGTCTGGACGCCATGAGATCTATCTCCGGCATCCCCCATCTGAGACAAATCTCCGCAAACACCTCGGGATGGAGAGACCATTCCCCCGGATGGAAGGATTTACCTACTTAGAAAATCTGCTTCCCAGTTGTCCACACCCGGAATGTGGATTGCTGAGAGCGAGCAGCTGTTGGGCTCTGCCCATTCCAATATTCGAGAAACCTCCCTCATTACTAGGGAGCTTCTCATCCCCCCTGATGTTTAATGTAAGCCACCGAGGTAATGTTGTCTGTCTGGAACCTGATGAAGTTGAAAGACCCCAGGAGAGGCCACACCTTCAGAGCATTTTAGATCACTCGAAGTTCCAGAATATTGATCGGAAGGAGAGTCTTCTCGAGACCACTTTCCCTGTGCCATCCTGGCACCCCAAACAGCTCCCCACCCTGCTAGACTCGCGTCCATGGTCACAATCTCTCAGGACAGTCTCAGGAAGGATGACTCCTGGGACAGTTGTTGCAAACGAATCCACCAAGAAAGGGAATCCCTCGTACGAACGTCCAGAGAAATCTGTTGAGATAGATCTGAATGATCGCCGTTCCACTGTCTCAACATGCACAGCTGAAGAAGTCTGAGATGGAACCTGGCGAATGGAATTACATCGATGCTGGACACCATGAGCCCGATCACCTCCATACTCTGAGCCACCAAGGGACTGGAGGAGGACTGAAGGGCAAGACAGGTGACGCAATCTTCCTGTGTCGCTGATCTGTGAGAAATATCTTCATGGATATAGAATCTATTATCGTTCTCAGGAACTCCACCCTGTTGCTGGGAATCAGGGAGCTCTTTCCTGAGTCTATCTTCCAACCGTGAGATTGGAGTAACAAAAGAAGGGCCCTGGAGTGATCCTCTGTGAGACTCATCGACGGTACCTGGACTAGGATGTCGTCCAGATAGGGTACCACTGCAATGCCTCTGGATCTGGCCACTGCAAGTAGCGCCCCCAGAACCTTTGTAAAGACTCTCGGGGCCTTCGCCAGACCAAAGGGAAGGGCAACAAACTGAAAATGTTGGTCCAGAAATGCAAATCTCAGGAACCTGAAGTGATCCCTGTTGATCGGCACATGAAGGTAGGCATCCTTCAAGTCTATTGTCGTCATGAACTGACCCTCTTGAACTAGGGGCAGAATCGATCTGATCGTTTCCATTTTGAATGATGGAACAGCCAGAAATTTGTTTAAACATTTTAGGTCTAGAATTGTACAGAATTTTCCCTCCTTCTTTGGGACCACGAAAAGGTTTGAATAGTACCCTAGACCCCTTTCTGCTGGGGGTACTGATACAATAACTCTGAGAAAAGAGAGATCCCTCACACATTCTAGAAAGGCTTCTCTCTTTTCTGGTCTGAAAGACAGATTTGATAGGAGGAATCTGCCCCTAGGCGGATGAGATTTGAACCCTATCCTGTATCCCTGGGCAACAACCTCCAGAACCCAAGGATCCTGAACATCCTGAAACTAGGCCTCTGAGAAGAGATATAATCTGCCCCCTTACTTGGGGGCCACCCCTTCATGTCGACTGTTTCGGTGGGCTTCTTGTTCTGCTTGGACTTATTCCAAGACTGAGCTGGTTTCCAAGTACCCTTGGACTAATCCGCTTTCGTGGCGGGCTGCTAGCTTTGGGCCTTGTCCGCACGAAAGGGACAAAAAGTAGATCCCTTAGGCTTAACATTTTTATCCTGCGGTAGGAAAGCGCTCTGGCCTCCTGTAACCATGGATATAATCGAGTTCAATCCTGGACCGAACAGGATCTTTCCCTGAAAGGGAAGGGATAGAGGTCATGTCCGCAGACCACGGTTTTAGCCACAGAGCCCTGCGGGCTAATACGAAAAAACCTGACACCTTTGTATTCAGGCGAATAATTTGCATATTGGCATCACAAATAAAATAATTAACAACCCTCAAGGCCTTAATTCTCTCCTGTATCTCGTCGAGGGGAGTCTCCCTCTCGACCATGTCCAACAGAGACTTGCACCAATATGTCACAGCTCCGGCAACTGCAGCTACCGCTGCTGCAGGCTGAAAAACAAACCCTGTGTGTTGGAACATCTTTCTTAACATGTTCTCCAACTTTTTATCCATGGGTTCTTTAAATGACGAACTATTCTCAAGAGGAATCATCATTCGCTTTGTGAGTGTAGAGATACCACCATCCACCTAAGGGACAGTCCCCCATAGCTCGAGCTGAGAGTCCGGGACGGAGAACAGCTTCTTAAAGGAAGAAGAAGGGGAAAAGGAAGAACCTAATCTCTCCCATTCATTCTTTATAATGTTAGCCATCTTAACAGGAACCTGGAAGGTCTGAGGTACCACCCTGTCCTCATACACTTTATCAAGCTTAGGAATCGAAGGTTTCTCCAGTAGTTTCGGTTCCGGAACCTCGATGGTAGCAAGCACCTGTTTCAGCAAAAAGCGCAAATTTTCCATCCTAAACCTAAAGTCAGGCTCCTCTGCAGTGGGAGCTTTAGATGACATGGACTCTGACCCAGAAGGAACATCCTACGAAGAGTCGGAGTCGTCCTCGTCAGCGGATAATATTTCAGAGATATCCATTGGAGTATAAGACCCCTGGGCCGGATCGCCATATTTTACCTTACGCTTGCGCTTAGCAGAACGTGGTAAGGCACTTATCACCTTAGAGACTGCTGTTTGCAGTTGATCCGCAAAATCTGAAGGCCAACGGATCTCTCCCGTAGGAGATATAGACATGCCCTGGGGCTCTGCATGTGTACTCGTAGATGTATGTAGGGAACGCACCTCACGGGACAGGGAGCCCTCAGAGGTGGACGGCTCAGTAGTACTAGACATCCTTTTCTTTCGAGATGTCGTGATTTTATCAAGGCATGTGGAACATAGTTGAGCAGGCGGATCTACCAGAACCTCCTCACAATAAACACAGGTACTGGACTTAGTTAAAGAGGGAGTACCCTCTAACGCGTCAGAGTCCTCCGTAGCTTGCGGCTTTAGTACTGACTAGTTATACTCTAAATAAAAATGGCACCTTTATAACCTCCAATGGCCGGGGCCACAGAAACCGTTATGTCTCCTGCACCGCCAGTCAAGCAAGGAAGTCGATAGGCCCCACCCGACAGAAGGACCGCCCCTGCACTAGGGAGAAAACGCACCAAATCTGCCGTGCAAACACTTCCAGAAATGAAACTAAAGTCAACCCATTGCCAGAGCCATATTTCACATATATCGCAGCAATGACACAACAAACAATATTATGCACAAACCCCCCTGTTCAATAATCCCCCTACCAGGGATATTAACCCTTGATTCTATAAATATAAGAGGTATCACACTGTGACCCTGTCTTCTGCATTATTTATTAAAATGTGTATAAAAAAAACTAAACAATCTTACCAGAATCTACACCGTGGAACAGGAACACGGCCTCTCAAGTGTGACAGTGTAGTAGCATCGCTCCTGACATGGACTTGAGTGTAGAAAGCAGGCAGCGAAACTCGTCAACGCTCATTGCTCATGGAGCTGTTAATCTGAGTCGGAATGGTTTTGCAGAAAGACTGTCCCTGCATCTCCGGACTTTTACTGAGTGGCTGACAGGGCTACTTAAAACTCCAGTCCCATTCCAAAGAGTACTACCCTCCAAAAGGGACTACTCCGAATCTTCCGACACTTCTCTGCCAACCTCCTGTGACAAAAGGCAAAGAATGACTGGGGGATGAGGGAAGTGGGGGAGGTATTTAAGCCTTTGGCTGGGGTGTCTTTGCCTTCTCCTGGTGGCCAGGTTCTTAATTCCCACAAGTAATGAATGAAGTCGTTGACTCTCCTCCCCTTTAGATGGAAATAGGGGTGAGGGATTTGTGCACTATATACCTCTATTCACATTTTGATGTTCTATTGAGAAAGGTGTCAGTCTGGCACCGAAATGTTTGGGGAATACGTCATTTTAGTGTGACGAAAATAAAAGTAATGTTTTAACTTTTTCAAAATCTGGTGAGTGCTGTGTTTATCTTTTGATATATTGGATGTGTATAAATATATATATATGTGAAGAACATTGGAATGTGAAATATTCATATTTTCATGTCCGGTTAGCGCACATGAGAATATGCAATCAGGTTTGTATTGACTTCTATGTGGGAATAGGCAATATTCTAAGTTCAGCTTTTTTTGCACTTGTCGTTTAAGCACTCAAGCAAAAACAGTTTTCTTTCAACTCATAGGGGCTGATTTATCAAGTGTCTGGGGGACATGATCCACTGTAGCGGATCATGTCTGCCCGACATTGATAAATGCTGACAGCATACACTGTTGGCATTTATCATTGCACAAGCATTTTGTGTGAAATGCTTGTGCAATACCGCCCCCTGCACATTCGCGGTAGCAGGGGATGTAAATCAATGATTGCTGTCCGCCACCTCAGAGGGTTTGATCGCAAATCCTTTAGTAAAACGTATCTAATGGTTTTAAACAGAAAAATACCATTAATGTCTATGGGAATTTTTGTAGATAAATCAAGTTTTTTCTAAAATATTGTGATCAAGCTTAGTATTATTCCTTGTAAGGCTTGTCCCTGTCAACCAACAGAGCAGTGAACAATTGTTACTTAAAAGGACATGAAACCCAAATGTTTATTTCATGATTTAGGTAGAACATACAATTTAAAACAACTTTCCAATTTACCACTATTATCAATTTTGCTTTATTCTCTTAGAATCCTTTATTGAAGAAGCAGCAATGCACTGCTGGGAGCTAGCTGAACACGTCAATTAGCTAATGGCAAGAGGCATATATGACCAACCACCAATCAGCAGCTAGCCCCCAGCTCCTGAGACTACCTAAATATGCTTCTCAACAAACCATACCAAGAAAACAAAGCTAAGATAATAGAAGCAAACTAAAAAGCTATTTAAAACTGTATGAATCATAAAAGAACAGTTTTGGGTTTCATGTCCTTTTAACTATTCACTGTTTCATTTTACTTGTGTGAATACCTTAAAGTGATGGTAATTTTTATACTTTCATAAGCCTGATTTGAAAAAGATATCTGACAAACAGTCGAGTCACTAACTTTATTTCTGAAAAAAAACCATTACGGTTTTTATAATCTTTCGCCTAGATTTAGAGTTTTGTTGGTAACGACCCGCGTAGCTAACGCTGGCTTTTTTCTGGCCGCACCTTTTAAATAACTCTGGTATTGAGAGTTCACAGAATGGCTGCGTTAGGCTCCAAAAAGGGAGCGTACAGGCATATTTAACGCCACTGCAACTCTCGATACCAGAGTTGCTTACGGACGCGGCCAGCTTCAAAAACGTGCTCGTGCACGATTCCCCCATAGAAAACAATGGGGCTGTTTGAGCTGAAAAAAAACCTTACACCTGCAAAAAAGCAGCGTTCAGCTCCTAACGCAGCCCCATTGTTTGCTATGGGGAAACACTTCCTACGTCTGCACCTAACACTCTAACATGTACCCCGAGTCTAAACACCCCTAACCTTACACTTATTAACCCCTAATCTGCCGCCCCCGCTATCGCTGACCCCTGCATATTATTATTAACCCCTAATCTGCCGCTCCGTAAACCGCCGCTACTTATCCCTATGTACCCCTAATCTGCTGCCCTAACATCGCCGACCCCTATATTATATTTATTAACCCCTAATCTGCCCCCCACAACGTCACCTCCACCTGCCTACACTTATTAACCCCTAATCTGCCGAGCGGACCGCACCGCTATTATAATAAAGTTATTAACCCCTAATCCGCCTCACTAACCCTATAATAAATAGTATTAACCCCTTCATTAACTTCAAACATTAACCCCTAATCTGCCGACTGGAGCTCACCGCTATTCTAATAAATGTATTAACCCCTAAAGCTAAGTCTAACCCTAACACTAACACCCCCCTAAGTTAAATATAATTTAAATCTAACAAAATTAATTAACTCTTATTAAATAAATTATTCCTATTTAAAGCTAAATACTTACCTGTAAAATAAATCCTAATATAGCTACAATATAAATTATAATTATATTATAGCTATTTTAGGATTTATATTTATTTTACAGGTAACTTTGTAATTATTTTAACCAGGTACAATAGCTATTAAATAGTTAATAACTATTTAATAGTTACCTAGTTAAAATAATTACAAAATTACCTGTAAAATAAATCCTAACCTAAGTTACAATTAAACCTAACACTAGACTATCAACAAATTAATTAAATACAATACCTACAATTATCTACAATTAAACCTAACACTACACTATCAATAAATGAATTAAATACAATATCTACAAATAAATACAATTAAATAAACTAACTAAAGTACAAAAAATAAAAAAGAACTAAGTTACAAAAAATAAAAAAATATTTACAAACATTAGAAAAATATTACAACAATTTTAAACTAATTACACCTACTCTAAGCCCCCTAATAAAATAACAAAGCCCCCCAAAATAAAAAAATGCCCTACCCTATTCTAAATTACAAAAGTTCAAAGCTCTTTTACCTTACCAGCCCTGAACAGGGCCCTTTGCGGGGCATGCCCCAAGAAATTCAGCTCTTTTGCCTGTAAAAAAAACACATACAATACCCCCCCCCAACATTACAACCCACCACCCACATACCCCTAATCTAACCCAAACCCCCCTTAAATAAACCTAACACTAAGCCCCTGAAGATCTTCCTACCTTATCTTCACCATACCAGGTTCACCGATCGGTCCTGGCTCCAAAATCTTCATCCAAGCCCAAGCGGGGGCTAGACATCCATCATCCGACGGCTGAAGAAGTCCAGAAGAGGGTCCAAAGTCTTCATCCTATCCGGGAAGAAGAGTAGATCCGGACCGGCAACCATCTTCTTCTGAGCGGCATCTTCTATCTTCATCCGATGAGGACCGGCTCCATCGTGAAGACCTCCAGCGCGGACCCATCTTCTTCCGACGACGTCCAACTGAAGAATGACGGTTCCTTTAAGGGACGTCATCCAAGATGGCGTCCCTCGAATTCCGATTGGCTGATAGGATTCTATCAGCCAATCGGAATTAAGGTAGGAAAATTCTGATTGGCTGATTGGCAATTGTAACTTAGGTTAGGATTTATCTTACAGGTAATTTTGTAATTATTTTAACTATTTTAGCTATTAAATAGTTCTTAACTATTTAATAGCTATTGTACCTGGTTAAAATAAATACAAAGTTACCTGTAAAATAAATATTAATCCTAAAATAGCTACATTATTATTATAATTTATATTGTAGCTATATTAGGGTTTATTTTACAGGTAAGTATTTAGCTTTAAATAGGAATAATTTATATAATAAGAGTTAATTTATTTAGTTAGATTTAAATTATATTTAACTTAGGTAGGTGTTAGTGTTAGGGTTAGATTTAGCTTTAGGGGTTAAAAAATTTATTAGAATAGCGGTGAGCTCCGGTCGGCAGATTAGGGGTTAATGTTTGAAGTTAGGTGTCGGCGATGTTAGGGAGGGCAGATTAGGGGTTAATACTATTTATTATAGGGTTATTCAGGCGGGAGTGAGGCGGATTAGGGGTTAATAACTTTATTATAGTAGCGGTGCGGTCCGCTCGGCAGATTAGGGGTTAATAAGTGTAGGCAGGTGGAGGCGACGTTGTGGGGGGCAGATTAGGGGTTAATAAATATAATATAGGGGTCGGCGGTGTTAGGGGCAGCAGATTAGGGGTACATAGGGATAATGTAAGTAGCGGCGGTGTACGGAGCGGCAGATTAGGGGTTAATAATAATATGCAGGGGTCAGCGATAGCGGGGGCGGCAGATTAGGGGTTATTAAATATAATATAGGGGTCGGCGGTGTTAGGGGCAGCAGATTAGGGGTACATAAGGATAACGTAGGTGGCGGTCGGCAGATTAGGGGTTAAAAAATTTTAATAGAGTGGCGGCGATGTGGGGGGACCTCGGTTTAGGAGTACATAGGTAGTTTATGGGTGTTAGTGTACTTTAGAGCACAGTAGTTAAGAGCTTTATAAACTGGCGTTATCCCAGAAAGCTCTTAACTACTGACTTTTTTCTGCGGCTGGAGTTTGGTCGTTAGATTTCTAACGCTCACTCCAGACACGACTCTAAATACCAGAGTTAGAAAGATCCCATTGAAAAGATAGGATACGCAATTGACGTAAGGGGATCTGCGGTATGGAAAAGTCGCGGCTGGAAAGTGAGCGTTAGACACTTTAATGACTGACTCCAAATACCAGAGGGCGTTAAAAACCAGCGTTAGGAGCCTCTAACGCTGGTTTTGACGGCTACCGCCCAACTCTAAATCTAGGCCTTTGATTCTTAACTTTTGTATTGCGGCAACGTTCAATCCACCCCCCTTGTTGTTCCTGCTTTTTTTTTTTTTACTTACGAACATGCCAGTAGGCCATAAATGTGATTGGATAGCAGAGATAACATCATAAAAAATAAAAAAACAGACTGGTGGGGCTGCCAGAGAACACATTACAATTGGACCAGTTTGCTTTAGTTTACATAAATAAATGGTATATTTGAAATGTTTGATGAATTAAACACCTACTTATTTTTATAGTTGCATCGATTGACGATATTCAGTCTATTTGAATTTACCATCACTATAATTCATATAAAATAAATAAAATAAAATATTTTCATGCAACTTTTTACTAATGCATAACAGAAAATGATTGAGTTAGTCACACTAATATTGAACCTTTAAAAAAGTAAAATATTTATTAGAATCGACAAATTAGGTTCTGACAAGAATAGAAGTCAAATGATTACCATGCTGCTGTTATAAATCACTTCGTGCTCTGGTATGAAAACTGTATAAGGTCCATTTCCTTGTAAATCTTTGATCACCTCACTCTTAAAATAAAGTAGAATTACGTAAGATTATACATTTAAGATTTATAATATATTTAAGTAATAAACAGAATACACATTTTTACTGACCTGAAGCATTTGATAAAAGAAAGTTGTTTGTTGGTTATAACGGAGTTCCTAGGAAATAACAAAATGAGACAGGTTAACAATCTAATTTGTAAATCAGAAATGAAAGAAATTTGCAATTTATCTTACAATAAAAATATTAATAGATATAATTTCTGATGTTTAAGGCAATGTTATTGTAATTTATTTGACTTTTTTTGCAGAGTAAACATGAGAGAGGGGAGACTATGGGGTCAATTTATTAATGTGCGAATGGACATTAAACGATGTAGGGTATCATGTCCGCTGCACATCGATAAATGCTGACAGCATACACTGTCGGCATTTATCATCGCACCAGCAGTTCTTGAGAACTGCTGGTGCAATGCCGCCCCCTGCAGATTCGCGGCCAATCGGCCACTAGCAGGGGTTGTCAATCAACCCGATCGTATTTGATTGGGTTGATTTCTGTCCACCCCCTCAGAGCAGGCACACAAGTTATGGTGCAGCGGTCTTAGCTCCATACGGAGCTTAATAAATATGCCCTTAAGGGCGAGATTATCTTAGAGGTCTTGTCAGTACTGTAAGTTTCTCAAACAATTTAAGAAAATCAAATGTTAGTTTTAGAGTTATCTATCTGGCTATGCAGGGTTCTGGATGTGAAAGGGAGACACATACATCACAATATAATGTTCAAAAATCAAAATTTTTGCGTAATTTCTCTACATGCTGACAAGATTTTCATAATTGGACCCCTAGGAGTTTAATGATCTAAACCTCACAAGATCAGGTGTGGTTTTTCACACCGAACCTCGTAGGGGCTGCCGTGGTGGAATTATCTTTAAAAAAAGGGCAGTCCCTGCGAGTGGCGAGCTGTCTCCTACTGAAATTAATGAAGCTCGATGAAAGGGAAACGTCACTGTGTAGGGCGAAGTTTGCAGTGAGCAAGGAGTGATCTTTAAAAAATTAAATCCTGCAGCTAATAATTCAAAATTAAAATCACCTATAATTTTGTATGCATATATTTTTCTATTAGGGTAGTAAGCATTTTGAGTATTTTGATAAAAGCTTGCCACCTTTCTATTTTCAAGAAAAAAAGTGAGAACCATATGGAGGAAAATGTTTAGATAATTACGTCCATGGAACACCCAGGTTTAGCCCATTTTACTATAAAACAACAATTATGCTTTGTACATTTTTATGTTTTTTAAACATCTAGTGTACTTAAATTACGATTTACTCGTTGCATATTAAATACAATTTATTCCTGTGTAATTTACATACAAATTTTACATTTTTGCTAAATTAAAATACATTACAATTTTTGATGCACCTTAATAATATATTTTTTCCTCCATATTTTTGTGTCAATAGTTCGATAATTCATTTTGTGGGATTTTTTAATTATTAATTTAATTTAGCACTTTTATAATGTATGCATCTCCTTCCCATACGAAAATGCAGTATATAAGCCCCATAGTGAAACACCCTGTTTTCAGGTTAAAAAGTGGCTTTAGAGGCGTGTCTCTGGGCAGCACCTTGAATGGAAGCAATATCGGTAGCTGCGTGAGAAATGCAGATAATTTGCCAACTATCAGCAGTTTATGAAGCCATCTGTATTTTTAACTAAGGTCTCTGAACTTCACAGAGTGTACTGAATCTATAGACACCAGATTGAGCTGAAATTTGCACCAGATTGCCGATCCGGAGCGTTGAGGCCTGTGGCAACTCTCATAAGGAGCAGTCCTCAACACCCCCCCCCCGTAAATCTCTGAACGGGTATGAGCAGCTTATACGCTGTTTTTTTTGTTTTGACACTGCTAACTTCTATTCACCAGACATAGCACACGCGGAGATGCAGATCCTTCAAGAGCTGGAGAAGTTATTACTATATCATCTTACCCTAATTGATGAAAGCCTTGGTGAATCTATTCATGCTGTCACCCTCGAGGCCCCATGCGCCATATCTATTATTGCGACAAAGCATAGTGATACTGAGGTGACAACTGCTAGTTTACCTCCAAACCGCTTACCGCAAGGGCAAGGGCCATCATTAAAATTAAGCTACCCAATTTTAAATCCAATTGCAGAAACTGAGACGGAGACAATCCTTTATGCCACTCCTGCAGCCGCTACAGCCTTGGCGGGTCGTAACAGCAAAGGCCTTTCCACTAACTTACCATCAGGTAAAGGGGAACAACCCTCAGACGTTCACACTCAGCAGGACTCCAAGCGCTTCACAGTAGGAGAGAAGGTCCCGACTCCTGCAAGACCGTGGGGGAGATACGTCAGCTTCCAACTAGCGATCATGAATGCCACTAACTCTGCAGATCCTCACTCTCACGCTATTGAGAGCGGCGTCGGCAGCAACACTAAGTTACTAGGAACAGCGACTGGCTTATTTTCTGGAGACTGCTGCCCTACTTCTCAACCCTGCCGTAGACTGGCAGGTCTGTACCGGTCGCAGCTGTTATGGATGCGGATCCCACCGATGCCCTGCTGGGATCCTGGGGGGGGTGTGCCTGCCCCTCTCTTTGGAATGCTGCATCTCTTCACTTGGAACCTCTGTTGCGGTTAACGCAGGTAGCTTACATCCTGTACAAACACTGTTATACGTGAAAAGTCATACACAGTAAGGGCACAGATCTGCAACTTAAGTTCAATTTTTCAGTGGACATCTGTCTTTATTTATGTTGCTGACACTGTACCCAGAATGGCTGGTGCACATACCGGGAGACCTCACCCATTAAAACTTCCACAGTTCTTACTCTCCCCATACTCACTGAGCTAATTGCTTTTGCTGGCTTGCTGCGGGTTTATTGGTACTTCTCTAGGGAGTTGCCCATATATTTACCGGTAAGACACTTTTCATGCTACTAATAACTTGGTCATAAGGGTAAACTACCACAGCTGGCCCCTTCTCTTCTGACGGACTCCCTACTTCTCCTGGACTTTGGGCTGGACTTGTAAACCTTTGCATATTCCTTATGATTTTTTGTTTGGTTGCACACACCTGTTTTAGGAATGTAAAAGGGGTTAATATAATATTACATGCTCCTTTGGGTATCTGTCTATTACCCTTAACGGCAGATGCTGAATATAAAATGGGGATTGTCAGTCTGCAAAATTCACCTCTATAGCGTTTGTTACTCTTTTGTCCTCAGTGGATTTCACCCATTATGGCAGACATTCTTATGACATTATCATTATATAGTGGGCATTTATAATGCTTTGATCTTACTACCCCACATGAGTCCCCCAATAATTGTAATCTCATATGGTTTTGTAGTTGCTAATAAGCTACATAGTAATCTTCTCCCCATATATCAGACTGACCGACCTTACTCTCATATTGCTGTAACTTAGTGCATATTATATGGCAGTAATGCAACCATGATTGTCTAAGATAAGTAGGGTACGTCAGGGACAGAAGCAGTTTTAATTACTTACTATTCATAGTGATTGTTTGATGCAAATGCATAGTATATTAAGCATGTATTAATATGTACTGTGTTATGAACTTTCATACATAGCCCTTTCTTGTCTAGTAGTATTCCTCCTACAGTTATCAATTATAACTTCAGCTATGCCCTGAGTGATGTTTCAGCTAATTAGTTTCAAAGTTATCTAACATCTTTGAGTGTAGCAATTGTTAGGTGTTACAGTAAAAACAGAAAATAAGGTGTGTTTTTCATTAGAGACTCAAAAGTGGTCTCCTTTGTTGGTATCAACCTCCACTATCTTGTTTTATTTAGTGCGGAGGTCCAAGAGTGGCCTCATTGTTCATTTTGGAGGTGATTAGAGTACTAGGCATAATAATTGCTTATCATGTTCTTTTCTTTTTCTCTTTTATTTAGGAATGCATATTGTCAATTATAATGTTATGTCACATGCTGTCTGTATTCCAATAATGCTAACATGTTACATTATTCTGTATTGTATGTATGCCTTATATCTAACCTTAAATAAAAAAAAAAAAAAAAAAAAAAAAAAGTGGCTTTAGAGAATTCAACCAGGGAAATAGGACTAGGCGAGCATTCTTAAAGGGACACTAAACCCACATTTTTTTCTTCTTCCATGATTCAGATAGAGCATGCAATTTTAAGCAACTTTCTAATTTATACCTATTATCAAATTTTCTTCGTTCTCTTGGTATCTTTATTTTAAAAAGCAGGAATGTAAGCTTATGAGACGGCCCATTTTTGGTTAAGGACCTGTATAGTGCTTGCTGATTGGTGGCTAATCAAGGTGCTGAACCACAAATGGGCCCGCTTCTCAGCTTACATTCCTGCTTTTTCAAATAAAGATACCAAGAGAACGAAGAAAATTTGATAATAGGAGTAAATTGGAAAGTTGCATGCTCTATCTGAACCGTGAAAGAAAAAAATTGGGCTTAGTATCCATTTAAAAAAATCTTGCCAGCCCAAAGATCTTTAGATAATCGGGTCTTAAATGTCGAGTATCAGTGGTTCTAGGCTGCAAAGTATCTTTATGCATTACTGTAGTATCCCCAATCATTTCTATAGAACCATGTTCAAAGGAAAACTGAGTTACCGACTCATTTAGTTTAGTGTCAAACAAAAGAATTAAAAAAAAAATTAAGGAGAGTGAGACAGCACAAAGTGAAATGACTGGAGAATCCATCCCCTCTAAATCCTATTGGTTTGTTCCACTTCCATGCACTCAAACTGCTCCTTTGTCTCCCCTCTAATTGAAATCAACTTTTCTGCAAAATAAAGTGCAAGTTAAAGGGACATGAAACCCAAGATATTTCTTTTATGATTCAAATAGAGAATACAATTTTAAACAACAATGCAATTTACTTCTATTGTCTAATTTGCTTCATTCTTTAGGTATCATTTTTTTCAACTAATAGCAATGCACATGGGTGAGCCAAGGTACAAGGTATCTATGTGCAGCCACCAATCAGCAACTACTGAGCGTATTTAGATATGCTTTTCAATAAAGGATGTCAAGAGAATGAAGCAAAATAGATAATAGAAGAAAAATTGGAAAGTTCCTTTAAATTGCATGCTCTTTCTAAATCATAAAGGATAAAAAAAATTGGGTTTCATGTCCATTAACACAAGCTGTAAAATGTAAGGAACATTTAGGCGGTTTGAATCTTTATGTCAGTAATGTGATATAGTCTAGGGGGACGATTTATTAAGCAGCGGATGCTGCTTATTCCGTGCGAACCTTCCGGCTCGCCGGAAACAGAAGTTAAGAAGCAGCGGTCTGAGGTGGCGGACTGCAGTCATCTCGATCAAATACGATTGGGATGATTGACCCCCCCTGCTAGTGGCCGATTGGCCGGGAATGTGTAGGGGGTGGAATTGCACAAGCATTTAATCAGAAATGCTTGTGCAATGATAAATGCCGATAGCGTATGCTGTCTGCATTTAGCGATGCCGGGCGGACATGATTCGCTACAGCGAATCATGTCCATCCGGTATTTGATAAATTGGCCCCTAGGAATGTTTCAGTTGTGAGTTGGAGTTAGCTAAAGGGTTCTTTCATTTCTATTGACGTATCATTGAACAAACAATGCAGTAAATGCAAATTATAGGTGATTGGTTTTCTTGTATTTGAGGTACTGTAGATCTGAGGCTGATGTGAAATAGACAGAGCAAAACATAAAATAGGTTTTTATTCATCATTGGTGAACCAATATTAGGAGCATAAAACTTTAAATAGCGTTCTGATTTACTTCTGTTATCAAACATGTCATATTCTTTGTTGAAGGAGCAGCACTGCACTACTGGAAGCTAACTGAGCACATCAGCTGAGCCAATGACAAGAGGCATACATGGGCAGCCACCAATTAGCAACTAGCTCCCAGTGGTGCTTTGCTGCTTCTGAGCCAACCAGGTATCTTTTTCAACAAAGGATACCAATAGAATAAAGCAAATGAGATAATTCATATAAATTGGTTGTTTAAAATTGAATGTTCTGTCTGAAACAAAAACGTTTAATTTTGACTTTACTGTCCCTTTAATCCTTTTTTGTGTCTGTACAAAACACATTTCAGTGTGCAATTCTATTAAAGGAATTTGCATTACAAAATACCTGAACTATGTTTCCTGTGCATTTTCGTCCGTCGCCAACATAGTCTGATTTACATTTGCATGTAAACTCCCCCGGCCCTTCATAACTGCATGAAGCAAATGGGCTACATTCTGCTTTGTTCTGTGGGGAAAACACACACAAATGGTAATGAGGAAACAGGCACCAACAAACAACGTCACATAGGGTGCAATTATCTGATCAAGTAATTGGTAATGATTAATATTAAAGGGACATAATACTCATATGCTAAATGACTTGAAACTGGTGCAGTATAACTGTAAAAAGCTGACAGGAAAATATCACCTGAGCATCTCTATGTAAAAAAGGAAGATATTTTACCTCACAATCTCCTCAGCTCAGCAGAGTAAGTTCTGTGTAAAAAGTTATAATTCAGCTGCTGCCCAGCTGCAGGTCAAAAAAAATAAAAAATGAAGAAATGAACAGCAGCCAATCAGCATCAGCAGTGCTGAGGTCATGAACTCTTTTACTGTGATCTCATGAGATTTCACTTAACTCTCATGAGATTTCATAGTAAACTTCCTTAAACTGAATAGGGAAATAACATGACAGTGCACGAGGCTCAATCACTTAGCTGTCCCGGGACAGACATACTGATTTGCTGCTTAGAAGTCCATTACAATGGGATGTGGCTACCCAGGAACTTTTGAGGTAAAATATCTTTCTTTTTTACATAGAGATGTTCAGGTGATATTTTCTAGTCAGCTTTTTACAGCTATGCTGCATCACTTTCAAGTGTTTCAACATTTGGGTGTCATGGCCCTTTAAAGGGATACTAAACCCAAATTCTTTCTTTCATGATTCAGATAGAGTATGCACTTTTAAGCAACTTTCTCATTTACTCCTATTATCAATTTTTCCTTCATTCTCTTGGTATCTTTATTTGAAAAAGCAGGAATGTAAAGTTTAGGAGCCGGCCCATCTTTGGTTCAGCACCTGGGTAGTGCTTAATGTAGTCACCAATCAGCAACTCTACCCAGGGTAATGAACCAAAAATGGGCCGGCTCCTAAGCTTCTGTTCCTGCTTTTTCAAATAAAGATACCAAGAGAACGAAGAAAAAATGATAATAGGAGTAAATTAGAAAGTTGTTTAAAAGTGCATACTCTATCTGAAACATAAAAGAAAAACTTTGGGTTTCATATCCCTTAAAGTTAAAATTGAAAAAGCACTGTGACAGTTCTTGAACGCTCTGTATCTTGCTAGGTATATTGTACTTGCTGGTAGATAAGAAATAAAGATACCAAGAGAACAAAGAAACATGTATACTAGGAGTAAATTAGAAAGTTGCTTAAAATTGCATGCTTTATCTGAATCATTAAAGGAAAATTTGGGTTTGATATTCCTTTAAGTTAAATCAGCCAATAGAAATATCTTTCATTCTATTAGCTGATTTGAATTTGAACATGCATATCAGCCAATAGGAATGCAAGGGTGCTCCTGTAGAAAAGGGGTACATCGCATTCAAAATTCAGTGTTTGGCTGGTGACCGCATGAAGAGGACCTCTCTGTTAAAGATGTGAAGATGGATGAAGACCTCCGCCACTGCCGGGATGAAGATAAGAAGATGGATCACAGCCGGGATGAAGATGGAGAGCGCCGTCTAGATTAATTTTTGTTGAGTACCATCTTGGGGTGATAGCTTGTTTTTTTGGGTGGGTTTTTTGTTTAAGATTATGGATTTTTTTTTTTCTCTGGGCAGCAAAAGAGCTAAATGCCCTTTTAAGTGCACTTTCTAGAGTAGGTTTTCTTTAGTTTTTTTTTTTGGGGGGGGGGTGTTAATATTAGAAGGTGTAAGGTTTTTTTTTGTCACAAAAAGAACTGGTTCACTTTTGGTCAATGCTCTACAAATGGCCCCTTTAAGGTCTATTTGTAGTTTAGTTTTAGAATAGTTTTTTCCCCCGTAATTTGTTTGTTATTTTTTGTAATGTTAGGGTTTTTTTGTAATGGTAAGTTTTAAAAAAAAAACAGTAATGGTAAATTGTTTTTGTTTTTTTAAGAGTAATGGTAGTTTTTTTTTGTTTTTTTTAAATGTAAAGTTAGATTATTATTACCTTCTCAGGTAAGTTTTTCTTTTTTCAAAGCTAGGAAGGTTTTATTTGGTAAAGGTAGGGTTAGTCTATTTTGGGTTAACTTAGGGGGTGTTAGGTTAGGGGGTTTAGATGTAAGTGGATTATTTTGTGTTGGGGGGACTTGCGGTTTAGGGGTTAATAGTTCAGTGGGTTACTTGCGTTGGGGGGCTGGTGGTTTAGGAGTTAATAGTGTAGTGGGGACTTTGCGGTGGGGGGATGGCAGTTTAAGGGTTAATAGTGTAGTGGGGACTTTACGGTGGGCTATATGGCAGTTAGGTTTTCTTTTTCACTTTTTTTTCTCCATTGACTTATAGGGGGAATAGGTTATCGGGCGAGCAATATTGTAATTTCGGCTTTTGCGCACGTCAGGTTAGTGCTGGAGCAATAACTTTTTACTTTAATTTTAGCCCTTAATTTTAAAAAGGCCAATTTCAGCAGGCTAAGGGCATCTTTTTAAAACCATTGACTGGGAAGAAATTTTCTCCAGAATGAAAAAGAGAAGTGGAAAATATTTAAAGCAACGTTAAAAAAAGTTATTGCTCAACATATGCTATCAGGAAATAAAATATAAAATAAATAAATTAAAAACAAAAACAATTGTTTAGTAAATGGGTCAGCCATGAAATAAAACAAAAAAAGAAAATGGTAGAAAAATCAGTGGAATCTTATATAAAATGAAAAGATGGCAACAGAACCTGCAAAAGTGCAGTTAAGTGGGCTAGGGTAGAACAATTAAGAACAGAAAGCAAAACAAATTCGAAAAGACTTTTTAAGCACATACATGCGAAAAGTAAGAACGAAATGTTGTCCTACTGAAAATTGAAAAGGGGAATTTATTTACTGAGGATTAGGTGAAGCTAGGAAGCTTAGGAAGGACCATGACTGTAAATTTGCAGATCAATGTTTCAAAACACTTAAAAAGATTATGTAATTTGGCTGAAAACATGGAGGACCAGATTATGAGTGGCGCGTTTTTAGTTACGCACAAGCCAAAAGGGGTTTATTGCGGGTGTTTCTGTGCATTGGATTTAGCGCTTGTATTACAAGTTGAATCTAGATGCAAACACGTGAGCGAAATTGATATTACCACTTCATCCAAGCTCTGGTTAACTGTTTGGAACAGCCAATAGAATGTGAGCTCAATCCTATTGGCTGATTGGATCAGCTAATAGGATTTTTTCTACCTTAATTCCGATTGGCTGATAGAATTCTATCAGCCAATCGGAATTGAAGGGACGCCATCTTGGATGACGTCACTTAAAGGTACCGTCATTTAGTCGTCGGATGAAGACAGAAGAGGATGCTCGGCGTCGGATGTCTTGAAGATGGACCCGCTCCGCTCCAGATGGATGAAGATAGAAGATGCCGTCTGGATGACCACTTCTGCCCGGTTGGGTGAAGACGTCTCAAGGTAGGGTGATCTTCAAGGGGTTAGTGTTAGGTTTTATTAAGGGGGGATTGGGTGGGTTTTAGAGTAGGGTTGGGTGTGTGGGTGGTGGGTTTTAATGTTGGGGGGGTATTGTATTTTTTTTACAGGTAAAAGAGCTGATTACTTTGGGGCAATGCCCCGCAAAAAGCCCTTTTAAGGGCTATTTGTAATTTAGTATAGGGTAGGGATTTTTATTATTTTGGGGGTCTTTTTTATTTTATTAGGGGGATTAGATTAGGTGTAATTAGTTTAAAAAAAACTTGTAATTATTTTATTATTTTCTGTAATTTAGTGTTTTGGTTTTTTTGTACTTTAGTTTATTTTATTTAATTGTAATTAATTTAATTTAATGTAGGGAATTTATTTAATTATAGTGTAGTGTTAGGTGCAATTGTAACTTAGGTTAGGTTTTATTTTACAGGTAAATTTGCCTTTGTTTTAACTAAGTAGCTATTAAATAGTTAATAACTATTTAATAACTATTCTACCTAGTTAAAATAAATACAAAGTTGCCTGTAAAATAAAAATAAACCCTGAGATAGCTACAATGTAACTATTAGTTGTATTGTAGCTATCTTAGGGTTTATTTTATAGGTAAGTATTTAGTTTTCAATAGGAATAATTTAGTTAATTATAGTAATTTTATTTAGATGCATTTAAATTATATTTAGGTTAGGGGGTGTTAGAGTTAGGGTTAGACTTAGGTTTAGCGGTTAATACATTTAATATACAGGGAGTGCAGAATTATTAGGCAAATGAGTATTTTGACCACATCATCCTCTTTATGCATGTTGTCTTACTCCAAGCTGTATAGGCTCGAAAGCCTACTACCAATTAAGCATATTAGGTGATGTGCATCTCTGTAATGAGAAGGGGTGTGGTCTAATGACATCAACACCCTATATCAGGTGTGCATAATTATTAGGCAACTTCCTTTCCTTTGGCAAAATGGGTCAAAAGAAGGACTTGACAGGCTCAGAAAAGTCAAAAATAGTGAGATATCTTGCAGAGGGATGCAGCACTCTTAAAATTGCAAAGCTTCTGAAGCGTGATCATCGAACAATCAAGCGTTTCATTCAAAATAGTCAACAGGGTCGCAAGAAGCGTGTGGAAAAACCAAGGCGCAAAATAACTGCCCATGAACTGAGAAAAGTCAAGCGTGCAGCTGCCAAGATGCCACTTGCCATCAGTTTGGCCATATTTCAGAGCTGCAACATCACTGGAGTGCCCAAAAGCACAAGGTGTGCAATACTCAGAGACATGGCCAAGGTAAGAAAGGCTGAAAGACGACCACCACTGAACAAGACACACAAGCTGAAACGTCAAGACTGGGCCAAGAAATATCTCAAGACTGATTTTTCTAAGGTTTTATGGACTGATGAAATGAGAGTGAGTCTTGATGGGCCAGATGGATGGGCCCGTGGCTGGATTGGTAAAGGGCAGAGAGCTCCAGTCCGACTCAGACGCCAGCAAGGTGGAGGTGGAGTACTGGTTTGGGCTGGTATCATCAAAGATGAGCTTGTGGGGCCTTTTCGGGTTGAGGATGGAGTCAAGCTCAACTCCCAGTCCTACTGCCAGTTTCTGGAAGACACCTTCTTCAAGCAGTGGTACAGGAAGAAGTCTGCATCCTTCAAGAAAAACATGATTTTTCAGGACAATGCTCCATCACACGCGTCCAAGTACTCCACAGCGTGGCTGGCAAGAAAGGGTATAAAAGAAGAAAATCTAATGACATGGCCTCCTTGTTCACCTGATCTGAACCCCATTGAGAACCTGTGGTCCATCATCAAATGTGAGATTTACAAGGAGGGAAAACAGTACACCTCTCTGAACAGTGTATGGGAGGCTGTGGTTGCTGCTGCACGCAATGTTGATGGTGAACATATCAAAACACTGACAGAATCCATGGATGGCAGGCTTTTGAGTGTCCTTGCAAAGAAAGGTGGCTATATTGGTCACTGATTTGTTTTTGTTTTGTTTTTGAATGTCAGAAATGTATATTTGTGAATGTTGAGATGTTATATTGGTTTCACTGGTAAAAATAAATAATTGAAATGGGTATATATTTGTTTTTTGTTAAGTTGCCTAATAATTATGCACAGTAATAGTCACCTGCACACACAGATATCCCCCTAAAATAGCTAAAACTAAAAACAAACTAAAAACTACTTCCAAAAATATTCAGCTTTGATATTAATGAGTTTTTTGGGTTCATTGAGAACATGGTTGTTGTTCAATAATAAAATTAATCCTCAAAAATACAACTTGCCTAATAATTCTGCACTCCCTGTAGTGGCGGCAACGTTGGGGGTGGCAGATTAGGGGTTAATAAATTTAGGTAGGTGTCGGCGATGTTAGGGACGGCAGATTAGGGGTTAATAATATTTAAGTAGTGTTTACGAGGCGGGAGTGTGGCAGTTTAGGGGTTAATATATTTATTAAAGTGGCGGCGATGTCCGGTTCGGCAGATTAGGGGTTAAAATTTTAATTTTAGTTTTTGCGATGTGGGGGGGGAGGGGGCCTCGGTTTAGGGGTTAATAGGTAGTTTATGGGTGTTAGTGTACTTTTTAGCACTTTAGTTAAGAGTTTTATACTACGGCGTTAGCCCATAAAACTCTTAACTACTGACTTTCAAATGCGGTTCCAGGCTTGACAGGAGAGGCTGTACCGCTCACTTTTAGGACGACTCATAATACTGGCGTTAGGAAAATCCCATTAAAAATATAGGATACGCAATTGACGTAAGTGGATTTGCGGTATGTTCGAGTCCCGGAACAAAAGTGAGCGGTACACCTGTACCTGCAAGACTCGTAATACCAGCGGGCGTTAAAAAGCAGCGTTGGGACCTCTCAACGCTGCTTTTTAACCCTAACGCAAGACTCGCAATCTAGGCATAGTTTTTAAACTTCCAGGATTCTTTCTGTTCTCACACTGTACCAAAAAATTGGCATAAATCAGACATAGTGCCCATATTTAAAAACATAAATTATGCTTACCTGATCATTTTCTTTCCATCGTGGGGAGGAGAGTCCATGGCTTCATTCATTACTTGTGGGAATTAAGAACCTGTCCACCAGGAGGAGGCAAAGACACCCCAGCCAAAGGCTCAAATACCTCCCCCACTCCCCTCATTCCCAAGTCATTCTGCCGAGGGAACAAGGAACAGTAGGAGAAATATCAGGGTATAAATGGTGCCAGAAGAACAAAACTAAATTTAGGTCCGCCCAACGGAGCAACGGACAGGAGCCGTAGACTCTCCTCCTCACGATGGAAAGAAAATTATCAGGTAAGCATAATTTATGTTTTCCATCTAAAGGGGAGGAGAGTCCACGGCTTCATTCATTACTTGTGGGAAACAAGTACCCAAGCTCTAGAGGACACTAAATGAAAAAAATGGGAGGGCAAAATGCGGACCCTAATCTGAGGGCACCACAGCCTGCAAAACATTTCTCCCAAAAACCGTTTCCACAGAAGCAAAGACGTCAAATTTGTAAAACTTTGTAAAAGTATGTAAGGAGGACCAAGTAGCTGCCTTACAAATCTGCTCCACAGAAGCCTCATTTTTGAAGGCCCAAGAAGAAGCCACAACTCTAGTGGAATGAGCCGTGAACCTCTGAGGAAGCTTATGTCCTGCTGTCTCATAAGCTAAGCGAATCATGCTCCTCAACCAAAAAGACAAAGAAATTGAAGAGGCCTTCTGGCCCTTGCGCTTCCCTGAATACACCACAAAAAGAGATGTAGAGTGTCTGAAGTCCTTTGTAGCCTGAAGATAAAACTTCAGAGCACAAACCACATCCAAATTATGAAGTAACCTCTCCTTTGGAGAAGAAGGGTTAGGACACAAGGACGGAACAACTATTTCCTGATTGATGTTAAGATTGGACACAACCTTGGAAAGAAATCCCAAGCCAGTGCGAAAAACAGCCTTATCAGCGTGGAAAACAAAATAAGGAGGCTCACATTGCAAGGCCGCTAGCTCAGAAACTCTGTGTGCCGAAGCAATAGCCAACAGGAAGAGAACCTTCCAGGAAAGAATCTTAATGTCAATAGAGTGCATAGGTTCAAACGGAACCCTCTGCAACACCTTAAGAACCAAGTTTAAGCTCCAGGGAGGAGCATACCGTCAAAACTATAGACTGAATATCTGGAAGCTCAGCGAGCCTCTTGTGTAACAAAACTGATAATGCCAAAATCTGTCCTTTTAAGGAACTGGCGGCAAGCCCCTTCTCCAGACCATCCTGGAGAAAGGATAAAATCCTGGATACCTTAACCTTGTGCCAAGGATATCCATGATTCTCACACCAGGACAAGCAAGTCCTCCACACCTTATAATAGATGCAACGAGTGACCGGCTTCCTGGCCTGAACTAGAGCATCAATCACTCTCTCAGAAAACCCTCTCTTGGCCAAGACTAAGCGTTCAATCTCCACGCAGTCAGCCTCAGAAAATCTAGATTTTGATGTTGAAAGGGACCCTGTTCCAGCAGATACCTGCAACAGGGTAACCTCCATGGAGGAGAAGATGACATCCCCACCAGATCCGCAAACTACGTCCTCCGTGGCCACAACAGAGCAATCAGTATAGCCGAAGCTTGCTCCTGTTTGATGCGGGCCACTACTCGAGGTAGAAGTAGTAACGGTGGAAAAAGGTAAGCTAGGTTGAACCCCCAAGGCACCGCTAAGGCATCTATCAGCTCTGCCTGGGGATCTCTTGACCTCAACCCATATCAGGGTAGCTTGCAGTTGAGTCTGGATGCCATGAGATCTATCTCTGACGTCCCCCATCTGTGACAAATCTCCGCAAACACCTTGGGGTGGAGAGACCATTCCCCCGGATGGAAGGATTGTCTGCTGAGAAAATACGCTTCCCAGTTGTCCACACCAGGAATGTGGATTGCTGAGAGCAAGCAGCTGTGGGACTCTGCCCATTCCAATATCCGAGAAACCTCCCTCATTGCGAGGGAGCTTCTCGTCCCCTCCTGATGGTTGATGTAAGCCACAGAGGTAATGTTGTCTGTCTGGAATCTGATGAAGCTGAACGACCCCTGAAGAGGCCACGTCTTCAGAGCATTGTGGATTGCTCGAAGTTCCAGAATATTGATCGGGAGAAGAGGCTACTCCCGGGTCCATTTTCCTTGTGCCACCCTGACACCCCAAACAGCTTCCCAGCCTGCCAGACTCACGTCCGTGGTAACAATCTCCCAGGACGGTCTCAGGAAGGATGTCCCTTGGGACAGTTGTTCCGGACGGATCCACCAAGAGAGGGAATTCAATGTCTGAACGTCCAGTGAAATCTGTTGCGATAGGTCTGTATGATCGCCGTTCCACTGTCTCAACATGCACAACTGAAGAGGTGTGAGGTGGAACCTGGCGAATGGAATGACATTGATGCTGGACACCATGAGCCTGATTACCTCCATACACTGAGCCACCGAGGGACTGGAGGAGGACTGAAGGACAAGACAGGTGGAGGCAATCTTCCTGCATCGCTGATCTGTGAGAAATATCTTCATGGATATAAAGTCTATTATTGTGCCCAGGAACTCCAACCTGAGTTGATCTTCCAAACATAAGATTGGAGCAAGAGAAGAAGAGCCCTCGAGTGATCCTCTGCAAGACTGAACGACGGCCTGGACTAGGATGTCATCCAGATAGGGTGTCACAGCAATGCCTCTGGATGTGGCAACTGCAAGAAGCGCCCCCAGAACCTTTGTGAAGACTCTCTGAGCCGTCGCCAGACCAAAAGGAAGGGCCACAAACTGGAAGTGTTGGTCCAGAAACGCAAATCTCAGGAACCTGAAGTGATCCCTGTGGATTGGAACATGAAGGTAAGCATCCTTCAAGTCTATTGTCGTCATGAACTGTCCCTCTTGAACTAGGAGCAGAATAGATCTGATTGTTTCCATTTTGAACGATGGAACAGCCAGAAACTTGTTTAAACATTTTAGGTCCAAAATCGGGCAGGACTTGCCCTCCTTCTTTGGGACCACAAAAAGGTTTGAATAGTACCCTAGACCCCTTTCTGCTGGGGGTACTGGTACGATTACTCCGAGAGAAGAAAGATCCCTAGAAAGGCGTCTCTCTTCTCTGGTCTCAAAGACAGGTTTGACAGGAGGAATCTGCCCCTGGGCAGATGCAATCTGAACCCTATCCTGTAACCTTGAGCGACTACTTCCAGAACCCAAGGGTCCTGAACGACCTGCAACCAGGCTTCTGAGAAGAGAGATAATCTGCCCCTAATTGGTCCGTTGACCGGTCTGGGGTTGCCCCTTCATGCCGATTTTGTCTCGGCGGGTTTCTTGTTCTGCTTAAATTGTTCCAAGACTGAGCTGGCTTCCAAGTTCCCTTGGACTGATCCACTTTCTTGGTGGGCTGCTGGCGTTGGGCCCTGTCCGCACGAAAGGGGCGAAAAGTAGAACCCTTAGGCTTAGCCTTCTTATCCTGCAGTAGGAAAGCGCCCTTGCCTCCCGTAACCGTGGATATGATCGAATCCAATCCTGGACCGAACAGCATCTATCCTTGAAAAGGAAGGGACAACAGCCTCGACTTAGAGGTCATGTCCGCAGACCACAATTTTAGCCACAGAGCCCTGCGGGCTAATACGGAGAAACCTGAAACCTTTTCATTCAGGCGAATAATCTGCATATTAGCGTCACAAATAAAAGAATTAGAGACTCACACCAATATGTCGCAGCACCAGCAACCGTGGCTATGGCTGCTGTTGATTGAAAACCACACCCGTTGTGCTAAAACATTTTTCTCAACATGTTTTCCAACTTTTTATCCATGGGCTCCTTAAACGACAAACTATCCTGTTGTTGTCCACTTCGCGAGCGTAGAGATAGCACCATCCACCTAAGGGACAGTCCCCCATAGCTCGAGCTGAGAGTCCGGGATGGGGAACAGTTTCTTAAACGAAGAAGGAGGGGAAAAGGATGAACCTAATCTCTCCCATTCATTTAATAATGTTAGCCATCTTAACAGGAACCGAGGTCTAAGGCACCACCCTGTCCTTGTATACCTTATCAAGCTTAGGAATCGAAGTTTCCTCCGGTAGTTTCGGTTCCGGAACCTCCAGCGTAGCAAGCACTTGCTTCAGCAAAAAAACGCAAATTTTCAATCCTAAACCTAAAGTCAGGCTCCTCCGCGGCCAGAGGATTAGATGACACGGATTCCGACCCAGGATGGCTTTCCTCCGAAGAATCGGATTAGTCCTCGTCAACGGATAAAGCTTCTGATATATCCATAGGCGTAGACAACCCCTGGGTTAGGCCGCCATGAAGTACCCTATGCTTGCGCTTAGCAGAACGTGGTAAAGCGCTAATCACTTTCGACATCGCCGTTTGCAATTGATCCGCAAAATCTGCCGGCCAGCGAAGCTCTCCCGCAGGAGGATTGGATGTGCCCTATGTGCAATCGGAGACCTCACGGGACAGGGAACCCTCAGAGGTGAACGGCTCAGTAGTAGTAGACATCCTCTTTTTTCTAGATGTGGCAACTTTATCAAGGCATGTGGAACATAGTTGAGCAGGCTGATCTACCAGAACCTCCTCACAATAAACACAGGTAACAGACTTAGTTAAAGAGAGAGTACCCTCTAACGCGTCAGAGTCCTCCATAGCTTGCACATTTATTACGGACTAGATTACAATAATAAAACGGCACCTTATAACCTCCAGTGGCCGGGGCACTCACCACCTCCTATGACCCGGACTACAGAAACCGCTTCTCGTCGGTCAAGCAGAGAAAATTGCTCAGGCCACACCCGGTCACATTGAAGTCTCACAGGACCGCCCCTGCACTAGGAAGAAAAAAAACGCGCCAAATCGGCTGCACAAAAACTCCCAGAAATGAACCTGTAAGTTTCACCCATTGCCAGAGCCTCATCTCGCACATAACACAGCAATGACACAATAAACAATGTAATATATAAACCCCCCTGTTCAATTAACCCTTTGTTCTATAAAGATAAAAGGTGTCACACTGTGACCCTGACTTCTTGCGTTATCAATATGTATGATAAAAAATGAAACGATCTTACCAGAATCTAAGCCGTAGAACAGGAACACGGCCCTTCAAGTGTGACAGGGTAATAGCATCGCTCCTGACATGGACTTCAGTGCAGAAATCAGGCAGCAAAACTCATCAACACTGATTGCTTATGGAGCTGTTAATATGAGTCAGGATGGTTTCGCAGAAAGACTCTCCCTGTATCTCTGGACTCTAACTTTCACCCAGGCTCTCACTGAGAGACTGACAGGACTACTTAAAACTCCAGTCACATTCAGAAGAGTACTACCCTCTATAGGAGACTACTCCAAATCTTCCGACACTTCTCTGCCATCCTCCCGTGATGAAAGGCAAAGAATGACTGGGGGATGAGGGGAGTGGGGACGAAAGGCAAAGAATGACTGGGGGATGAGGGGAATGGGGGAGGTATTTATGCCTTTAGCTGGGGTGTCTTTGCCTCCTCCTGGTGGCAAGGTTCTTAATTCCCACAAGTAATGAATGAAGCCGTGGACTCTCCTCCCCATTAGATGGAAAAGAGACCAAAAGATCAAATTGTCTCAGTCAGGTGCTAAAGACGGCTCAGAGCTGTCACTAGCACTTTCCCACCTTGAGGGAGATCTGGGGGCTCCCACCCGCTCCTACCCTGGCAATCTGGCCTGCATAGTGACAGGCATCGGCGGGGCTTCACAATTCAAGCGGTGATGTCACGCGCGATGATGTGATGATGTCACCGCGCAACTTTATTTAAAAAATACAATAGACAGTATAGGGAAATGGGGCATGCTGCTTAGAAGCCTGTATCTCCGGCATCTAAGCAGCTACAGACCCCCAAGACCCACCGTTGGAAAGGTAACCGCCTAATCTTTCCAACGGTATACGCTTTGGGATCTGAAAATAAAAAGTAAAAAAAATATATATTTAAAAAAAATAAAAAACACTCAAATCCAGCTTAGCACCCAGGTGAGAATGTGCTTAGCACTAAAAGGGTTAACATCCGTGGTGGGGAAATTATTTGAAAGATTAGTAAGGGATAATATACAGGAATACATTCTGAACAATATCATTAGTGGTCAACATGGTTTTATGATGGACAAATCATGTCAGATTAAAGTAATTGCGTCATATGAGTAACTTAGTAAAAAGGTGAACTTTTCACCTGTAGCAAAGGAATATTAACATTCATTTAATGTAAATGTTCCACAAATATTCAGTATTCATTTTGTTTTTAAAACATTTATACTGAATATTCGTTCTGAAAAATTTGTTCGAAACCATTTTCAAATTTGAACACCTTACTTTAGCTCTTCTAAAGCGTTGGAACAAAGTCTGTTTGTGCTTACATTTATTTCCAGTTTTCTATAAAACAAATGATTCTGCTCACATAACCAAAAGGTGAATTGCACACAGAAAATTATATAAAAATCAAATACCTTATAGCAAAGGTTGATTGGGTTACACAAATTTTTTCCATCACCTTCATATCCAGTACGACAGTTACATGCAACCTGTAAAGAGAAAAAATACCTGTATTTACAAAGTATATTGTTCATTGTCATAGAAAGTGTTGTTATTTTCATCATTTTAGTAATATTAACATCATATTTGCATAAAAGTAATACATAATAATAATAATTATAATATTTAAAATAATAATAAATGTAATTTTCATTACAGAATTTCTTTAATAGCATCTGAATATGATAAACCACATCCAAATGATGTGGCATTAATTCTATAGATTGTGATAGAGGTCTAAAATAAATTATACTTACTTAGGTCCAGATTACAAGTGGAGCATTCATTTATTATGCTCCTGAAAATGGGTAAATTCACTGGTTTACAGGCACGGGATAAATAACCAGCCATTACAAGTGGCTTGTTATTGCTGCCGCAAGCTTGCAGTAGCAATTAGCGCTAAAAAAAATAATCAGAAGTCATTTTATAAATGTGCATCAACTGGCCCCAAAAAACAAATATTTCACCTGCCCACCAGGAGGAGGCAAAGACACCCCAAACAAAGCAGTAAGTATCGCTCCCACTTCCCCTACCTTCTCAGTAGTTCAAGCCAAGAATAAGGAAAAGTAGAAAGACACAAGTGGTATAGGGGTGCCAAAAGACTGCTGCCACACATATATTCAGGGCGGGTTCGTGTACTCTCACTGCCAAGAAAGAAAATAATTTATCAAGTAAGCATAAATTATGTTTTCTTTCTAATGGCAGTAAGAGGCCGCAAATTCATTAATTACCTATGGGAAACCAATACCCAAGCTGTGAATGACACAAAATAAATAAGGAGGGAAAGGTAGAGAAGCCAGTGCTTAGAATTAGGCAACGCCGCTTGAAGAACCTTTCTCCCAAAGAATGCCTTAGATGAGGCAAAAACATAAAATATGTAAAAATTTGTGAAAGTATGTAAAGATGACCACGTAGCAGCCTTACATGTCTGTTTCACTGAAGCCTCATTCTTGAAGACCCAAGACGGAGACACTGCATGGGTAGAATGTGCCGTAATTCTGCTGCTGGCCTGCTTAAATATATGCCATGTGAATTAAACTCCTGATCCAGAAGGATAAAGTAACAGCAGTGGCCTTCTGACCCTTGTGCTTACCTGAATGCAGAATGAATAATGAAGGAGACTGACGGAATACCTTGGTAGCATGAAGGTAGAACTTTAATGCTCTAACCACATCCAGATTATGTAGCAACCTCTCCTTAGAAGAGGTCTGATTGGAACAAAAGGATGGAACAACAATTTCCTTATTAATGTTATGAGTAAAAACGATCTTAGGCAAAAACTCAAACTTAGTCCATAAAAAAGACTTGTCCGCATGAAAGATTAGATAAGGCAGGTAACATTGAAAAGCAGATTACTCAGCAAAGGCTCAAACAGAGTCTGTTGAAGAACTTTAAGATCAAGGCTCCCTGGAGGAGCAACAGGTGTGAAAACAGGTCTAATTCTAGCAATAGCCTGGACAAACGACTGAACATCAGGCAACCAAGTGAACTTCTTATGTAACAGAACAGAAAGGGCAGAGATCTGACCCTTAAGAGAACTAGCCGAAAAGTCCTTCTCTAAACTTTCCAGAAGAAATTGCAGAATCTGCAGGGTCTTCACCCTGTGCCAAGGGAATCCCCATTCAGCACACCAAGAAAGATAAGTTCTCCAGACCTTATGGTAAATACGCCTGGTGACAGGTTTTCTAGCCTGTACCAAAGTATCAATCACCCTGTCAGAGAATCCTCTCTTCGACAAAACTAAGCGTTCAATCTCCATGCACTCAGTCTCAGAGAATCTAGATTGTGATAGAAGAAAGGATCCTACTGAAGAAGGTCCAGCTGCAGAGGCAATCTCCACAGAGGAGCAGATGACAGTCTCACTAGATCTGCATACCAGGTTCACGCTGGAGCAACTAGGATTGCAGGAATTCCCTCCTGCTTCATCCGAGCTATAACATGGGGAAGGGGAACAACTGGGGGTAAAAGATATACTAGACTAAAGTTCCATGGAAATGATAAGGTATCTACTCATCCAACATGCAACTCCACTCGAGGATCCCTTGATCTCGTATCTTGGAAGCTTGGCGTTGATACAGGAGGCCATCAGATCTATATCCAGACACCCCCATCTGTGAGTGATCTTGCAAAACACCTCCTGGTTGAAGGACCATTCTCCAGAATGTAGTGTTTGTCTGAAAATCTGCTTCCCAATTGTTCACACCTGGAATGTGCAAGGCTGATATCTGACATTGGTATGTCTCTGCCCACTGAAGATACGAGAGACTTCCTTTATCTCTAGAGTTCCGCCCTGGTGGTTGACATAGGCCAGCGTAGTGATGTTGTATAACTGGATTCTGATAAAACAGATAGAATGAAACTCGGGCCAAGTCTGCAAGGCCTTGAAGATGGCCCTCAGCTCCAGAATGTTGATTTGGAAGTTTTGTTTTCTCTGGGTTCTCACAGATGACCCCATGCCACGCCCCAACCTGTCAAACTCACATCTGTTGTTAGGATCTCCAAGGATGGGTGTAGGAAGACCATTCCCTGAAGAGACTCTCTGGTTAGATGATCCAGATAGATTACTTTGGACAGGTCTGAATGGTCTCCATTCCATTGACCTAGCATACACAACTGTAGAGAACGCAAATTAAATCGAGCAAACAGAATAGCATCTAAATCTGCCACCATAAGGCCTATCACCTCCATAGATTGAGCCACTGAGGGGCGAGGGGTAGATAGAAGAAGATGACAGGCAGCCTGAAGCTTCTCCCATCTTTGCTCTGTGAAGAAAATTTTCATGCTGACAGAGTCTATGGTGGTTTCTAAAAGATAACTCTTGTGCTTGGAGTGAGAGAACTCTTTTTCACATTTACCTTCTAACCAGGAGTCCGAGGGTACCCTGTGTAAGAGTTTGCTGAATGTAAAGAGCCTGAACAAAAATGTCGCCCAAGTAAGGAGCAGCAGCAGCAATCCCCTGAAGTCTGAATACCCTGGGGGAGGAAAGCCCCTTTGCCCCAGTGACAGTAGAAATAATAGAATCCAAACATGGGCCAAATAAGGTTTTACCCTTAAATGCCAAGGACAGAAGTCTGGACTTTGACACCATATACACTAACCAAGACTTTAACCATAAGGCCCTTCTGACAAGTACAGCCAACAAAGATGATTTGGTGTTAAGTCGGATGACCTGCATAATTGTGTTACAAATAAAGGAATTTGCAATCTTCAGAGCTCGAATGTGGTCCTGAATGTCCTCCAGAGAAGAATTATCCCTCAGAGATCCTCAAGAGATCTGCTGGTCTTATCCTCATAGGTGTCATGTTTAACCTTTCTCTTCCATTGATCTGCAATATGTAATGCACTCAGGGCAGCAGTAACTGCCGATTGTAATTGCCCTACAAAATCCATAGGGAGAGCTATAATTCCTATGGAAGTATGGGCAACAAGACTGCAGGGTACTGCATGCAATGGACCTGGGGAGGAAGATTGAGGATATAGTACAGGCATGTCAGGATTAACAGAATCCTGCGAGGTAACAGGAATAGCCAAATTTACCTGGCTTACATGTGTTAAAGCAGGTGTATTAGTATTAGCCCCACTAGAATGTGACTTTAGGACAGAATGCAGGTGCACATCACATAATTTGGTAAGGGGGCAAACAGTGGACAACTAACACATCATGCATTTATTAGCTTCCAACAAAACCAGAGGGCTCACCTCCTCTTGTGTAAAGTTGGCAAAAGAGTCCCTCATCTTGCCTGTATAATAGCCCTCAAAGGCAATAAAATTCACCTCTCTAATAAAGTAAGCCCCAAATGATTGCTCTGTTTTGAGTGCGTCACCACCTCCCAGCATGCCACAAATTGCTACTGATCCCCTGTTGGGTCCAGAACATAGTGCACAGCAAGGACCTCAGAACTGAGTGCCAATGCACGCCAAACAGATGCACAATGTCACTCCATCTCCTGCTCTGACAGCCAACACTCCCCCAATACCAATCGTGCTGGAAATGTCAGGTATTCAGTATTCGGTATGTATTCCTCCATAGGAGAACGTTTTCTGGTCTAGCTCTAATATGGGAGTTTTTGCGGGCATATGCAGAAAACCTTCCTGCAATAACTAGTATGCCCATCTGTTAAGTCTGTGACTACTAATAGTCTGCACTGCTGAGAAGTTGAAAACTCCACACTGAGCATAAATAAATGGGGTCCCTAGTACTGATTGCCCAGCTCATCTTCATTGGAGGATATGTGGCCATAAAATCCATACTCTGAGTCTCCAATTCACCTGAGTTAGGCAACATGCCGTGTATAAGGGCTTAGAGAAATCCCAGGACTTACCAGTCAGAGGTCTTCATTACAGGAATCTTCTCCAAGTCTGCACTCTCAGCGGCTCCAGGTCTGACAGCAGAATCCTTAATTTGACAGGGACATAAGATATAAAGCAAAGCAGTATAATGAAGACTGGTTGCCTACAGGGGAGGATAGCATAAATGTACTGGAGGGAGACCTGTGAAATTTCCTGCAACTTCCAGAAGCTTAACTTCACCACAACTCTACTACGAGGATTACATGATTACTAACAACCCCCTTGTCCTCTCTTGCAGGAAACAATCCATTGAGGACACAAATTTAAAATATTCAGCAGAACACCTCTCTCTACCAACCTCCATTATACGAGGCAAAGAGCTACTGGGAGAGTAGGGGAAGTGGGAGGGATACTTATTGCTTTGTTTGAAGTGTCTTTGCCTCCTCCTGGTGGCCAGGTGAAGTATTTCCCATAGATAATGAATTAATTCATGGACTCCTACTGCCATTAGAAAGAAAATATGTGTAGTTCCTTGTAAAAAATAAAAAATTGTGACATCATTTAAAAAAAAAAAAATATCACTGCATTAGGCAGTTTTTGGTGGCTAAAGTTGCCGACTGTGGGGTGTTTGAAAATAAATGTTACTGAAAAGTGCCTCTACATAGATGTCAATGGGAACTGTGTGTTCCCTGTAAATATATATGTAAATGCTTATATACATATATATTTATGTGTTAATATGTGTTGCTGCCCATTGCTGTGCAACTTACCCCCTTCGCTGCACTAGTTCTCATGTTGTGTCTCACGGCATGAGAACGAGGCTCCCATTGGAGCCTATGGAAGCGCGCTCTTGTGAGCGCAAAGCTTCCCTACAATGTAAACACGAGGTTGTGGTCGCATTGCGATGTACTTGTAATACCAGCGCATATTTGCATGCGCTGGTATTACTCAGTTGAGCACAAATATCGCTTTCGCTGAAGCGATATTTTGCTCTCAACTTGTAAATCTAGCTCTTATTCTTTTGAGGTATAATTTGACTAGTGTAACATCAAAGTTATGAATCATTTCTTTCTAGTTAAGTATTCCATTGGAGAAGTAGAGAGCCAGATAAAATGTATTAAAGGGCTGCATTGTGCCCCCTGTGCCTCAGATTAAACAAGCCTTCTCTAGATATTTTAGGAAATCAGATTAATATTAATTAATAAAAGCACCTGCTGTTCCTGATCTGCAGGTATCTGTCTGCATATGGAAACGAAGCACGATCGGTGCTCCCCTTCCATACGAAGGCAAATGGCTGACCGTTACAGACATTGATACTATGTATGTCACCGTCTGTAACGATCATATGCTTGTGTCGGCAGGAGCAGCCCAGTGGTGGAGAGGCGGAGGGATTAGGAGGGGCCCTACATTGCTGAAAACAATTGAAGGGAGAGAGAGGGATGGGGCATTGTACTACAGAAAAGTGGTGAACTGGGGGAGTGGGGTGTGATGGAATAGGTGGGGGACCACTACACTACAGAAAAATAAAAAATATACTGTATATAAAAATGAAAAAATAAATAAAAATATGTATATATTAGGTACTGGCAGCCAGCCAGCCAAGACGCTTAGGCTACTGAAGTAACTTTCTGCCCTTTACGAGAAACAGAATAGTAAACAAATAAACAAGAACTTTGAAGTCTTAAAGGGACATGAAAGCCATTTTTTTTCTTTTGTGATTTAGAAAGAGCGTGTCATTTTAAACAACTTTCTATTTTACTTCTATTATCTAATTTGCTTCATTCTCTTGATATCACTTGCTGAAAAGCATATCTAGATATGCTCAGTAGCTGCTGATTGGTTGCTGCACCTAGAGGCCTTGTGTGATTGGCTCACATATGTGCATTGCTATTTCTTCAACAAAGGATATCTAAAGAATTGAGCAACTTAGATAATAGAAGTAAATTGGAAAGTTGTTTAAAATTGCATGCCCTATCTGAATCATGAAAGTTTAATTTTGACTAGACTGTCCCTTTAAGTAGTTTAACCCCTTAACGACCAACGACGTATGGGGTACGTCCTGCAAAAAAATGCAGTTAATGACCAAGGACGTACCCCGTATGTCGTTGGTCTTTGAAAGCGGTGGAATCGATCCTGATTGCTTCCAGCCGCTTTCATGTTATTGCAGTGATGCCTCGATATTGAGGCATCCTGCAATAACTGTTTTTAGCCATCCCATGCAGAGAGAGCCACTCTGTGGCCCTCTCTGCATCGGCTATCCATGGCAGTTATCGTTGGTGGGTGGGAGCTCATCCAGGGAGGTGGGTGGGCAGTCATTGGTGGAAGAGGGATCTTGTGCGGGCACGGGCGCGTGCGTGCACGTACAAGGGGGCGCGCGTGCATGTGAGATCTGTGCAAACAGCAAAAATATGCTGTAGATCTGAGGGTGGGAGAGAGGACTGGGGAGGGTGGTATTTTAAAATTAAGTGATCTGGGAGAGGGTGGGGGGTTGGATGTTGAGGGGGGCAGCTACACTACAGAAATAAAGAAAAATATTTAATAAAATAATATTTAAAAAAAAAAAAAAAAAACATTGTTATTGCAAACTGGGTACTGGCAGACAGCTGCCAGTACCCAATATGGCGCACAATAATGCAGGGGGGGTTAAAGAGCTGTTTGGGGGGGATCAGGGAGGTTGGGGGCTAAGGGGGGTCCTACACAGCAGAATAATTTTTTTTTATTTTTTTTTAAAAACTAACCCCCCCCAAAAAACTTTTATTTTAGTACTGGCAGACTTTCTGCCAGTACTTAAGATGGCGGGGACAATTGTGGGGTGGGGGAGGGAAGGGAGCTGTTTGGGAGGGATCAGGGGGTGGGATGTGTCAGGTGGGAGGCTGATCTCTACACTAAAGCTAAAATTAACCCTGCAAGCTCCCTACAAGCTACCTAGTTAACCCCTTCACTGCTAGACATAATATACGTGTGATGCGCAGAGGCATTTAGCGACCTTCTAACTACCAAAAAGCATTGCCAAAGCCATATATGTCTGCTATTTCTGAACAAAGGGGATCCCAGAGAAGCATTTACAACAATTTGTGCCATAATTGCACAAACTGTTTGTAAATAATTTCAGTGAGAAACCTAAAATTGTGAAAAATTACAAGTTTTTTTTTAATTTGATCGCATTTGGCGGTGAAATGGTGGCATGAAATATACCAGCATGGGCCTAGATCAATACTTGGGGTTGTCTACTACACTACACTAAAGCTAAAATTAACCCTACAAGCTCCCTACATGCTCCCTAATTAACCCCTTCACTGCTGGGCATAATACACGTGTCGTGCGCAGTGGCATTTAGTGGCCTTCTAATTACCAAAAAGCAACGTCAAAGCCATATATGTCTGCTATTTCTGAACAAAGGGGATCCCAGAGAAGCATTTAAAACCATTTGTCCCATAATTGCACAAGCTGTTTGTAAATAATTTCAGTGAGAAACCTAAAGTTTGTGAAAAGATTTGTGAAAAAGTGAACAATTTTTTTTATTTGATCGCATTTGGCGGTGAAATGGTGGCATGAAATATACCAAAATGGGCCTAGATCAATACTTTGGGATGTCTTCTAAAAAAAATATACACATGTCAAAGGATATTCAGGGATTCCTGACAGATGTCAGTGTCCCAATGTAACTAGCGCTAATTTTGAAAAAAAAAGTGGTTTGGAAATAGCAAAGTGCTACTTGTATTTATTGCCCTATCACTTGCAAAAAAAGCAAAGAACATGTAAACATTGGGTATTTCTAAACTCAGGACAAAATTTAGAAACTATTTAGCATGGGTGTTTTTTGGTGGTTGTAGATGTGCAACAGATTTTGGGGGTCAAAGTTTGAAAAAATTGTTTGTTTTCCATTTTTTCCTCATATTTTATAAAAATAATTATAGTAAATTATAAGATATGATGAAAATAATGGTACCTTTAGAAAGTCCATTTAATGGCGAGAAAAACGGTATATAATATGTGTGGGTACAGTAAATGAGTAAGAGGAAAATTACAGCTAAACACAAACACTGCAGAAATGTAAAAATAGCCTTGGTCCCAAACGGTCAAAAAATGGAAAAGTGCTCTGGTCACTAAGGGGTTAAGGAGCCGGATATGCTAAGGCACTGTGGCTGAGCTCTGTAGCAACCTAAGGGTTGCAGGTTCGATCCCCGGCGAGGTCCACTCAGTCTTTCATCCTTCCGAGGTCGATAAAATGAGCTGCGCCTTGAGACCCTTACGGGTGATTAGCTGCGCTTTACAAGTACCCAACACATACATACATACATACAAGTAGTTAGAAGTTAAAACTTCAATGCTCTAACAACATCAAGATTGTTTAGAAGCCTTTCTTTGGAATTAGAAGGATCTAGACACAATGAGAGGACAATAATTTCCTGGTTGATATTCTCTGAGGAAACAATCTTAGGAAGAAAATCATACTTTGTACGCAGCGTTGCCTTATCCTTATGAAAAAGAGAAAAAAGGAGACTCACAAGATAAAGCAGATGTTTGGTGTTTTAAAGAGCAAACAGAAAACCCCTTGTCAAGACCATCTTGTAAAACTGAAGGATTCTAGGGATGCCAGTAAAAACTTTTTGAAGAGCACCAATCAAAATACACCCTCCATGTCTTGTGATTTTTTTGGGTAACATAATTCCTGGCTTGCAACAGATTATCAATAACAGAGTCAGAGAAGAGAAGCCCTTGGGACAACAGCTCTTGTCTCTGAGCAGGGCAGTTTCTAGAGAGTCTGTCTCCCAGTGCTAAATTTAAAAATGTGCACCCCCACTTGGACTTTGCATGTCTGTCATTATGTTTTATTAAAGCACCCATAAACATCTATATGTACACATGCACAGGTCCCCCCCCCCCCAACATTCACATGCACACACACAGACACCCATAAACACACTCTTGCACACACAGACATCCATAGAAATAAATGTTAAAAAAACAACATTTATGCTTACCTGATAAATTTCTTTCTTTCCGGACATGGAGAGTCCACAACGTCATTCCAATTACTAGTGGTATATTCAACTCCTGGCCAGCAGGAAGAGGCAAAGAGCACCCCAGCAAAGCTGTTAAGTGTAACTTCCCTTACCCATAATCCCCAGTCATTCAGCCGAAGGAAAATGGTAAACAAGAAACACAAGGATGTAGAGGTGCCTGAGGTTTACTCAAAATAACTGCCGAACATAATTTAAAAGAAGGGAGGGGTCGTGAACTCTCCATGTCCAGAAAGAAAGAAATTTATCAGGTAAGCATACATTTTGTTTTCTTTCCTATGACATGGAGAGTACATGGAATGAACTGGGAGGGAGAACAAGGGAGGAGGACCTAAACAGAAGGCACCACCGCTAGAAGAAACTTTCTCCCCAAAAAAAGGCCACAGTCGAGGCAAAAGTATCAAAATTATAGAATTAGGAAAAAGTATACAAAGAGGACTATGTTGCCGCTTTGCAAATCTGTTCCACAGAAGCTTCATATTTTGAAAGCCTAAGAAGAGGAGACAGCCCTAGTGGATTGAGACGTAACTCTCTCAGGAGGCTGCTATCCAGCAGTCTCAGAAGCAAAACAAATTATACTTCTTCACCAGAGGGAAAGAAAGGTAGAACAGGTCTTCTGACCCTTATGCTTTCCAGAGAAAACAACAAACAGGGTAGAAGAATGCCTAGCTGGAAGGTAAAATTTTGAGCCCACACAACATCCAAGTTATGCAAAAGACGTTCCTTATGAGAAGAAGGATTAGGACAAAAAGAAGAAACAACAAATTCCTGATTAAAGTTTCTATCAGACAGCACCTTAGGTAACCCCCCCCCCCCCAAAATTAGTACGAAGGATGGCCTTATCTGCAAGAAAATAAGGCACTGAGAATCACACTGCAGAGCTGAAAGGAAAGAACTCTGCGAGAGGAAGAAAAACTTTATATATCGGCTCAACGGCGACTGCTGCAAAAAACTCTGTTAAGGTTCCAAAGAGGAGCAACAGGTTTAAACACAGACCTGATTCCGACCAGGCCCAGAACAAAAAACTAGAACATCTGGAAATCTGCCAGACAATTGTGCAAAAAAAAAAAAAAAGGACAGAGTAGAAATCTGACCCTTCAAAGTACTGAATGACAAACCTTTCTCCAGGCCATCCTGAAGAAAAGATAAGATTCAGGGATCCTCACCCGACTCCAGGAGTAGCCTTTAGATTCTTAAAATCATGAGGTCTACATGACATGCAGAGACTTCCACATTCTCAAATTGGAGGAAGAGAAGGGAGAAACCACAATGTTTATAATTCGGAATTAACAGGTACCAGAGGCACAGACATAGTCACTGCCGTGCCCAGATCTGAACCTGGATTTCCTGGATCCCAGTCTGTTTCTCTATTCCTGCGCCACCAGAGGGCTTTTCGCCATACTTTATGGCAAATCCTGCAAGAAACAAGATTACGAGCCTGAGGCACAGTATCAATGACCGCCTCAGAAAAAAACACCTCTAGACCGGACTAGACATTCAATCTCCAAGAAGGCAGCATCAAAGATTCTAGATTTGGATGGAGGAATGGACCCTGAATTAGAGAGTCCTTTCCCAGAGGAAAAACTCCAAGGTGGAAGAGAAGACATCTCCCCCAGATCCACGAACCAGATCCTGCGAGGCCAGACAGGAGCTAAGGGATCACAGATGCTATCTCCTGTATTATACGAGCAAAGACTTGTGGAAGGAGAACAAATGGAGGAAAAACAGACAAGCTAGACCGAAATTCCAAGGAACTGCCAGAGAATCTATCAAAGCCACCAGAGGATCTCTCAACCTAGATCCGAACTCTGCAAGCTTGGCGTTCTGGCGAGATGCCATCAGATCCAATTCCAGAACCCCCCACCTGAGGGTTATCCTGGAAAACACTTCCGGATAGAGAGCCCAGTCCCCGGGAAGAAAAGACTGTCTGCTCAGAAAATCCACCTCCCATATGTCCACTCCTTCTGACCCTTATGGAATGTGGATGGCAGATAGAAGGCAATCGAGAGTTTCTGCCCACTGCAGAATGCGAGTCACCTCCTTCATGGCCTAGGAACTCCGAGTTCCTCCCTGGTGTTTGATATAAGCCACTGAGGTGATGAAGTCCGACTGGAATCTGATAAACTGGACTAAAAATAACGCAGGCCAATCTACCACGGCATTGAAGATTACTCTCTTCTTTTTTTCTGTTTTTTTTTTTTTTTTAAATATATTTATTATACATAGCCAAAAATAGAACAGTAATCGTAAATCAAAACAATTGACGTCACGCAGGACGGAAAAATAATTATACCTTAAAATTATCAATACATAAAAGAGAGAAACAAATCGGTTAGAAAATACCTTATCCAAAAAGCAAAGACAATAAGAAATTGATGATTTAGATGCCTATGAAAACTGAAACTTTTTTGGCTATTTTTTTATCCTATAGACCTAAAATTAGTATTAACACTGAAAGAAAAAGAAAAGAAACAAAAAAAAGAAAAAAAAAGGGAGAAACCCCCAGCCAGGATCCGCGAGAATCAATGATCAAGTCTTTATTAGAGATCCTTGCTTAAAACTTAGTGGATTTCTCTGTAATTTCTGATCCAAGAACGTGAGAATACCTGTAGCAAAACTAATTCAGCAAAGCTAATGGAGGAGACAAATGGATACAGGATCTGCCGCTGTAGTTGAGTTGGGTAAGTCTTAACAGTAGGTGCCCAATCTACCAGGAACTTTTTAATTCTTTTCTCCGAAGCCTGATGCAAATGAAAGGATTCATATATAATTTGAGTTCGAATTCCCTTGAGGTTTAACCCCAGGCTAGGAGGGCGCTTAGCAATCCAATATTGGATTTCTGTAAAAAAATGCTTTGAGGAAGCATTTTTTTACAGAAAGGGTGGTGGATTCATGGAATAAACTTCCATTTGAGGTGGTAAACACAAAGACTGTAAAGGAATTTAAAAATGCCTGGGACATGCATAAGGCTATCCTAAGGAAAAAGTAACATGTAATATGGGTAGACTTGATGGGCCTTTTTGGTTCTTATCTACCGTCAAATTCTATGTTTCTATGTTTCTAAAAATAAACAATTTAAAGCCCCAAAGGGGACAATATATATCAGTTTGGAAAAAACATTCTGCCTGTTAACCATCTGGGTAGCAGAGAAAAAAGAAAAAAAAAGAGGCCATATATCTCACTTATATTCCAGAAATTCTTTTACCTTTCCAACCTCCGAGAAGACCAATCTAGACCCACTGTGCTCAATTATCATTTTAGCTGGATAAACCATCCTTGCACTTATTCCTTTGTTTATAAGTTGGGTACAGAAGGGTGCCATTGTCATCCTCTTTAATGAGGTTTCGGTTGAGAAATCCTGGAATAGTAAGATTTTGCTATTTTCAAATATAAGGGAATCGCTTTTTTTAAACAATTTCATTATCTCAATTTTATCCTGGAAATTTAAGACTTTGAAAAACATAATTTATGCAAGAACTTACCTGATAAATTAATTTCTTTCATATTGGCAAGAGTCCATGAGCTAGTGACGTATGGGATATACAATCCTACGAGTAGGGGCAAAGTTTCACAAACCTCAAAATGCCTATAAATACACCCCTCACCACACCCACAATTCAGTTTAACGAATAGCCATGTAGTGCGGTGATAAAGAAAGGAGTGCAAAGCATTAAAAAAAGGAATTTGGAAATAATTGTGCTTTATACAAGAAACCACCATAAAAAGGGTGGGTCTCATGGACTCTTGCCAATATAAAAGAAATTAGTTTATCAGGTAAGTTCTTACATAAATTATGTTTTCTTTCATGTAATTGGCAAGAGTCCATGAGCTAGTGACGTATGGGATAGTAATACCCAAGATGTGGAACTCCACAGAAGAGTCACTAGAGAGGGAGGGATAAAAATAATAACAGCCATTTTCCGCTGAAAAAATTAATCCAAAAACCAGAATATAAATTTATTCTCATAAATGAAAATAAAAAAACTTAAACATAAGCAGAAGAATCAAACAAACAGCTGCCTGTAAAACTTTTCTACCAAAAACTGCTTTCGAAGAAGCAAATACATCAAAACGGTAGAATTTAGAAAATGTATGCAAAGAACACCAAGTTGCTGCTTTGCAAATCTGATCAACTGAAGCTTCATTCTTAAAAGCCCACAAAGTGGAGACTGATCTAGTAGAATGAGCTGTAATTCTCTGAGGCAGGACCTGACCCGACTCCAAATAAGCCTGATGAATCAAAAGCTTTAACCAAGATGTCAAGGAAATGGCAGAAGCCTTCTGACCATTCCTAGAACCAGAAAATACAACAAATAGACTAGAAGTCTTCCTAAAATCTTTAGTAGCTTCAACATAATATTTCAAAGCTCTTACAACATCCAAAGAATGTAAGGATCTCTCCAAAGAATTCTTAGGATTAGGACACAAAGAAGGAACAACAATTTATCTATTAATGTTGTTAGAATTCACAACCTTAGGTAGAAATTTATATGAAGTCCGCAAAACTGCCTTTTCCTGATGGAAAATCAGAAAAGGAGATTCACAAGAAAGAGCAGTTAATTCGGAAACTCTTCTAGCAGAAGAGATGGACAAAAGGAGCAACACATTAAAAGAAAGTAGTTTAATGTCCAAAGAATGCATAGGCTCAAACGGAGGAGCCTGTAAAGCCTTTAAAACCAAAATAAGACTCCAAGGAGGAGAGATTGATTTAATGACAGGCTTGATACGGACCAAAGCCTGTGCAAAACAGTGAATATCAGGAAGCTTAGCAATCTTTCTGTGAAATAAAACAGAAAGAGCAAAGATTTGTCACTTTAAGAACCTTGCAGACAAACCTTTATCCAAACCATCCTGAAGAAACTGTAAAATTCTAGGAATTCTAAAAGAATGCCAGGAGAATTTATGAGAAGAACACCATGAAATATAAGTCTTCCAAACTCGATAATAAATCTTCCTAGAAACAGATTTACGAGCCTGTAGCATAGTATTAATCACTGAGAAACCTCGATGACTAGGCACTAGGCGTTCAATTTCCATACCTTCAAATTTAATGATTTGAGATCCTGATGGAAAAACGGACCTTGAGACAGAAGGTCTGGTCTTAAAGGAAGTGGCCAAGGTTGGCAATTGGACATCCGAACAAGATCCACATACCAAAACCTGTGAGACCATGCTGGAGCTACCAGCAACACAAACGGTTGTTCCATGATGATATTGGAGATCAGTCTTGGAAGAAGAACTAGAGGTGGGAAGATATAAGCAGGTTGGTAACACCAAAGAACTGCTAACGCATCCACCGCCACCGCCTGAGGATCCCTGGACCTGGACAGGTACCTGGGTAGTTTCTTGTTTATATGGGAAGCCATCAGATCTATTTCTGGAAGACCCCATATCTGAACAATCTGAGAAAACACATCTGGATGGAGCAACCACTCCCCCGGATGTAAAGTCTGACCGCTGAGATAATCCGCTTCCCAATTGTCTACACCTGGGATATGAACCGCCGAAATTAGACAGGAGTTGGATTCTGCCCAAGAAAGTATCTGAGATACTTCTTTCATAGCTTGGGGACTGTAAGTCCCACCCTGATGATTGACAGATGCCACAGTTGTGATATTGTCTGTCTGAAAACAAATGAACGGTTCTCTCTTCAACAGAGGCTAAACCTGAAGAGCCCTGAAAATAGCACGGAGTTCTAAAATATTGATTGGTAACCTCGCCTCTTGAGATTTCCAAACCCCTTGTGCTGTCAGAGATCCCCAGACAGCTCCCCAACCTGAAAGACTTGCATCTGTTGTGATCACAGTCCAGGTTGGACGAACAAAAGAGGCCCCTTGAACTATATGATGGTGATCTAACCACCAAGTCAGAGAGAGTTGAACATTGGGATTTAAGGATATTAATTGTGATATCTTTGTATAATCCCTGCACCATTGATTCAGTATACAAAGCTGGAAAGGTCTCATATGAAAATGAGCAAAGGGAATCGCGTCTGATGCTGCAGTCATGAGACCTAAAACTTCCATGCACATAGCTACTGAAGGGAATGATTGAGACTGAAGGTTCCGATAAGCTGAAACCAATTTTAATCGTCTCTTGTCTGTTAGAGACAGAGTCATGGACACTGAATCTATCTGGAAACCTAAAAAGCTGACCCTTGTCTGAGGTATCAAGAAACTTTTTGGTAAATTGATCCTCCAACCATGTCTTTAAAGAAACAACACTAGTTGATTCGTGTGAGATTCTGCAGAATGTAAAGACTGAGATAGTACCAAGATATCGTCCAAATAAGGAAACTCCGCAATACCCGTTCTCTGATTACAGAGAGTAGGGCACCGAGAACCTTTGAAAAGATTCTTGGAGCTGTCGCTAGGCCAAATGGAAGAGCGACAAATTGGTAATGCTTGTCTAGAAAAGAGAATCTCAGAAACTGATAGTGGTCTGGATGAATCGGATGAATCGGAATATGAAGATATGCATCCTGTAAGTCTATCGTGGACATATATTACCCTTGCTGAATAATCAGTATGACTCCATACTATAATTCTAATGGTTACCAGAGGGGCAGAACTGATTACTACCAACCAAGAAATAATAGACCTAGTCATTATATATCCAATGAACATCCCAATAATAATGCATCTATGAGTCATACACATAGAACCAACTCCATTGGCAACTCAAATTATGGTCACAATAGATTTACACATACTAATAGATATGAGGTACTAAGAGATGAGAGATCTCCTAGATATAATGAAAACACTGTCCCTAGGTCTGAACAGAACCATACCCCTAGATATGAACAAAATTCTGTCCCTAGACATGGAAAACACTATACCCCAGGCTCATACCACAACTCGGGACATAGATCTTATCATACTAATCATAATGCTTATAATCATACACACTATCAAAAGTCCGATCAAGCAAGTAGTAATACTTTTAACCCGAATCAGACTTCAAATGATCATTTAACTAATGATCAACATTCAGAGTATGATAGGAACCTTTCCACCCATAGACCATCATCACAACTAAGACCTAGAGCAGATGAACAGCTGTTCAACCAACCCTCTACATCGTCCATGATTGAGCCTTGTCGAGGTGATATGAATTATGATAACCAGTCTTTTTTAGACAGGCACCCAAAATCCAGATACCACCAACCGAAAATGGCAGAGTTTATGAAACCCCTGGTAACAAATACACCCAATCACAGGGGGAAAAGGTCCCACGAAGACATGGAAAGATAGGAAGACAATCAACCATCAAAGAGGATAGATTACAGAGACTAGCTAGTGGTGTTTTCAACCTCTCTTCACACACACTCACTAAAGATGAAATCAGGGTCCTAGGCAAAGGCCTATCATTTAGTCCTTTCAATAGTCACAATATGTTTGAATTATATGTAGATGTTAACAGATTTGTTCGCAAATTGTCCCTGCAGAAGTATTTTGCAGAAAAGAAACTTAAATCAGATATGTGCCCTATCTTAACAGATAACATGGACACAAGAATATCTTTGAATATAATCTATCAAGAGCCTGAGAATCTGACAGATCATCTGTTAGATGATTATATACATTCCAATCTTACATCTAAATTGAATTTTTCCCCTATATTAAAAAACAATACATATATAGAACTATTTAAGGAGTATATATTAGAAGATCTGGAAAGGCTCCCTAAAAAGATCCATCGTAATGCATTCAATTTAAATCTTAAAGAAAGAAATGCACTAAAATCATTAAGAACTAACCAAGAGCTGGTAATACGCCAGGCCGACAAAGGAGGGGGTATAATACTACAAGATCTCTCCGACTATTTGTTAGAGGCCAATAAAATACTTGGTGATACAAATTACTATAAAAAGCTACCATCTGATCCAACTGAAAAATATCTGAAAATACTGAAAGGAATTGTAAATTTTGGTCATCAAGAAGGTATTCTTACTAAAGCTGAAAAAGATTACCTGATCCCCCTTAAACCTAACTGTGCTTTTTATTACCATTTACCCAAGGTACATAAAAATGCACAATGTCCACCTGGTAGACCTATTATTGCGGGTATTGGGAGTCTAACAGATAATATGTCAGCATACATGGATTACTATCTACAACGCTATGTCTTTACTTTAGAATCATACATTAAAGATTCTCCTGATCTGATCTATAAATTAGATAAATACAAGATACTTGAAAATTACGTTTGGATTTCATGTGATGTACATGCCTTATATTCAAATATACAGCACGAATGGGGACTTCAGGCTATTTCTAAATATCTGACAAATGATTTCTATATTCCTGATTTACAAAAAGAATTTATTCTACAACTAATTGCTTTCATATTACAGCATAACTACTTTGTGTTTCAGGATGATTATTATCTGCAACTGAAAGGTACTGCCATGGGGACCAGGTTCGCCCTGAGCTTTGCCAATCTTTTTATGGGCAATTTTGAAGAACAATATATCTACGGCTCGGCATTTTGGGCGAACCTGGTCTTCTATGGCAGATATATTGAGGATCTGCTGTTTATATGGAATGGTGATATCAAATCTGCTGAGTCTTTTGTTGCACATCTGAACTCTAACAATATGGGGCTGACTTTCTCCAGTGTGATTGATAAGAGATCTATAGTATTTTTGGATCTATGTTTGACCTTTTCCGCTGATAAGATTATTACAACTACTCACTTTAAGACTGTAGACTGCAACAGTTATCTCAACTATAAAAGTAACCATCATAGTGTCTGGAAGAATAACATCCCTTATGGACAATTTAAGAGGATACGCAGAAACTGTAGTTGTCTCAGTGATTATGAGAGACAGAGTGTAATTCTGACTAATAGATTTATTGAGAAAGATTATCCGGAAAATGTAATCAAAATAGCTTATGAACGTGCAAAAAATGACGATAGAAAATCTTATTTTGGACGCAAATCCAAAAGTGATACTAACAGTGATTATAAAGACAACTCAACTTTTATCACTCAATATAATACTAATTACAAGAAGATCAAAAACATTGTAGAGAGACATTGGGGATTATTGTGTAGGGACCCTATTTTGGGCAAACTACTGGCACCTGCACCAAGATGCACCTTTAGGAGAGCACCTACTATAAAAAACTATTTGGCACCAAGAAAAGTGGTTGTTCATAAAACTAAGGTTATGAACCAACACAAGAAACAATTAGTTAAGACTGGCACTACCAGGAAGGGCATTTTTAAATGCAGTTTAACAAATTGCAATATGTGTAAATATATTAATCCGGGATGCAATGCCTTTTACTCCCACACTACAGGCAAACAATATGTGATTTATCAATCTCTATCGTGTATATCCACATACGTGGTCTATTTACTCACTTGCAAATTTTGTAGGATTCAATACATAGGTCGCACTTGCAGACTGGTTAGAAATAGATGGAACAAACATTTTAGGAACATAAAGAATAATATTAGGAATCACAGTGTACCCAGACACTGTCATGTCATCGCTTTTTAACTTGTTTTTAAATAAAACTTTTTATTAATTCCACTGCTGCTACACTGTTACTTCTTGGAGATCCGGTTATTTTCTAAGTAACACCTTTTATTCCTGGACTCCTCCTGGTGGGATCAAGTGTGTTCTGACTACCTAAGGACCTCACTCTCCTTTCCATCCACTCCTGGATTCCCCCTGGTGGGTTAAGGTGCATTGTGACTACTTAAGGACTACATTCTCCTGGATTCCCCCTGGTGGGACAAGGTACGTCGTGAACACTTAAGGACCTCCATCTTCTCCTTTGGGATTTCCCTGTACACTGCCTGAGTGTCTGCCGGACGACTTTTGGTTCCGGTCTGCTTATATTGCACGACTGTGCATTACACCACGTGAGTAGCAATTTGGCTATCTATATATATTTTGTTGGATCCCTATCGTTTGATCTGCACTATGTGGCGCCCTCTATGTTTTGTTTCTTAGGATATTGTGATTGTGTTATAGTGGCATAACACCCCAGAGGAGCTGCCTGACTTTTGGAAGATTTCTGATACTGGACACGTTGTTATTTATTTTATTATTTATATAGACTATTATCACTTCTTATTTACTGGATTTTAACATTACAATACGATTGGGACATTTTACACTAATTATTAATTTTTATTTCACTTGATTATATATTTATGCACTATATGAGGGAAGAAATTTTTTTCTTGTGGTATTTTGATTCAATTCTGTGCAATATTTTTTTAGTAGTAGCAATTATCACTCCTCATCACACTATATATTTTATACAGATTTTGTATTTTTTATATTATAACTATATAATTCTCATCATATTATTTAGTTGATCACTCCACATACACGTTATTTATTTATATATATCCTTGTATTGGCGCCTCTTAACAACACCAGTTAGATAACCTTACTGGTTGTGTTTTTGCTTGTTTACACTTAGGTTTGTAGAACTGTTATCGGAAAGCAGGGTTTCAACAGTAATTTCTGAGACAGGATCAGATTGAGACATTTTGCAAAAGTAAGAGAAAAAGCAACATATAAAGCAAAATGATCAATTTCCTTATATGGCAGTTTCAGGAATGGTAAAAAAATGCAAACAGCATAGCACTCTGGCATAGAAAAAGGCAAGAGGCATATAGGAATTGGGGTTTTAAATAATTAAATTATTTGGCGCTAAGTATGACGCACAATGCAAAATGAAATTTTATTTGCCGCTAACAACATCCGGAAATGACACACTCGTGTCATTTCAGACGCAACCTTGTGCAAGGAAACTCGGCGTGAACTAAGATGCCAGAAATGACGAATTTGCGTCAAAAATTCTCACGCCAAAAATTACGCAATAAACATCAGCATTTTGCGACCTCGCAAGCCTAATTTTGTCTGTGAAAATGTATTGAAAAAGCAGTCAATTTGAAAAAAGACTATAGGTAAGAAAAATATTTTCCTAAATATGTTTTTCCAAAATATGAAACTGATAGTCTGCAAAAGGAAATATACATAAACTTGACTCATGGCAAAGATAAGTACAATACATATATTTAGAACTTTATAATAATACATAAAGTGCCAAACCATAGCTGAGAGTGTCTTAAGTAATGAAAACATACTTACCGAAAGACACCCATCCACATATAGCAGATAGCCAAACCAGTACTGAAACAGTTATCAGTAGAGGTAATGGAATATGAGAGTATATTGTCTATCTGAAAAAGGGAGGTAGGAGATGAATCTCTGTGACCGATAACAGAGAACCTATGAAATAGATCTCCCATGAGGAAAAACATTGCATTCAATAAGTGATACTCCCTTCACATCCCTCTGACATTCACTGTACTCTGAGAGGAATCAGGCTTCAAAATCTTGAGAAGCGCATATCAACGTAGAAATCTTAGCACAAACTTACTTCACCACCTCCATAGGAGGCAAAGTTTGTAAAACTGAATTGTGGGTGTGGTGGGGGTGTATTTATAGGCATTTTAAGATTTGGGAAACTTTGCCCCTCCTGGTAGGATTGTATATCCCATACGTCACTAGCTCATGGACTCTTGCCAATTACATGAAAGAAATACAAATTCTGTGCCTAGCCGGGCCTTCAGAATGAAATTTCTTAGGGCCAATTCTATGAGCTCTCTCAATGGCGATTGGTAACGCCAGCTGTGGAAAACCAAGAGCCTGAGGCAGCACCAATGAGGTGAACTTTAACAAATCTTCATATTCGGCTGATTCAGGGAAACCAACAATTCTAATATTATTGCGTCTTGAACGATCCTCGAGATCGTCAAGACGCAATTGAAGGTCATTCATTTTAGAGTCTTCAGAAATTCTGTTCTCAGCCTCTAGCATTCTGTTAGAAAACTGCCTAACTTCTGCGAAGAGAACAGATATTTCTGAAGAAATTGTGCCCAATTCTTTTTTTATCATATCGAATTGAGGGGAGAAAAGTTCAGATAATTGAACAATCAAGGTCTGAGTGTCTATATTATTAGTCATAGAATCACCCGTGATATCTAAATTAGACTCGGGCAGCTTAGCTTTTTTGTCTTTGACTTTGACAGGCATTTTTGGTGATGAAGATTTAATCTGTGTAACAAATTTTTCCATATAATGAGGTAACAGTGAATTACGTGAAAACAAGAAAAAAACAAAAAAACAAAATCAAGTCAGTGTTCGTGAGAATTTAAACTAGATGAGTCGCAGAGAGATGCAACTCTACAATATAAGTGCAATTGATCAATCTGAAGTTTATTCAATTTAAAAAGATAAAGGTAAAGATGTGAAAAAAATATATATATATCTATCTATATAAATATGAGTATATACATACACATAAACACATGTATAGAAAATACTCAAACGTGGGATTCTGTGAAAGAACACAATAAAATGGTCCTCTTCAACTATGAAGAGGGTAAAGTAGGTGGTCCGCCAAACGGTTGATCACCAGTGAGTTTAGGCTTGTGTGATGAATATTTAAATATGCCCTATATTATCTCGTATGGTCAGCTTAATGTATACACATTAATCTAGTTGCTAATAATAGGAAATAACAATAATGTATATAGAAACAAGACCTGAATTAGACTCTCAATAAAAAAAATGTTTCTTCCCCTTTTTTTTCCTTTCAGCACCAGCGCCCCTGAATTTTCAATTAGATAGATATCACCCAAACAAGCCTCTGCAGCTTTACCAAGAGCAAGGCAGAAGCAAGGTGATCCGCCCGAAGGTCGCTCCCCCAAGGATTAGGCCCGTATAGTAACTATACAGATATGCCTTATACTATCTAATTTTTGGCTCTCTAATAGTTGAATAGCACTCTCATTGCTAACACAGCAAATATCAAGATTACAAGAAACATGGAATAAACTTTCATTATATCAATTGGTGATGTATCTTCACCCTTTCCTTATACAAACAATGTTTTGCCCAGAGTCCAGGGTAGACAATCTTAGTCAAACCCCTTTTTCTTTCTTTTTCTTTCCCCTTCTTTTTAATTAGGGTATATACAGTCAGTAGATAAATGCTAATTTCCTGGGCTAATACCTGTGATACCATCCGAGGAATCTAGGCTGGGTTTAAAATTTCCTTAGAATGTTTTTATTGGGCCAACAGATGGCTAGTTTAGAACTTGCTGCAAGAAAAAATAACACCAGCATTTGTGTACATATCGGTGACACCACTCCACACCTAGGGCTAAGATGATTTATGCCATATGTTAGGGTCACTATATAACAAAAAAAGTACTTGCTTTTACCGGACTCCTGTCTGTCCACAAAGAGTGGATAAGCGATTTTCCTGTGACTCCCAAAGAGTTTGCCACCCTAGGAGAGATGCGGCGTGTAGGCTGGCTCAGTAACGACACACAAATGTTCTGATGATAATCAACTAAACTCCAGCACAGATTTCAAGTTAGTTTGTAGACTCACTTTTGCAACAAGTAACAACCCAGTATTTCCTGAAACGCTACTTTGTAGCTATTTCCAGAAGTGCAGTTCCTACTGCACAGCTTCCAGCAGGTGCTTCCCCTTGTTGTTACGGGCAAGAGCTAGGCTGGAGTAGACAGGCTAGGAGACAGCATCCGGGCAGCCCGGCGTCTTGCGGATGAAAGCTTTGCTTCTTAGTCCCAGCTGCTATCGATCACCCTTTTGCCTTTAGTATGCAGCTTGGAGAGAGTCCCCAAAGAAAAGTTTAAAAGATACTGCGATGGAATCGCAAGCCCAATACTGCTTGGGAGGGCTCCAAACTCAGGCGGGCCAGAACCACGCAAAGCGCCACACACTTCTTGGACCCCTTACGGTAGCACTGAGGTAAATGACTGTGAGTGGGGAGATGATGAATCGGCGTGCTCTCACCATGCCATCATGCAGATACACTGCATGACCAACATGTAATGTTTAATGACTGGATACAGAGCATAATTAACCATTAACCATTCAAGCCTTATTTCATACTGCGCATATACTGCTTATGTGAACCTGTGACCACAACATATATTTATGTATTATACTGTATTTACCCAGATATCAATAGGAGCTAATATACTATAGTATTTTGGGCCCATCTATTATCAATTATTTTGTAAACCTAAATGATTTACATATAGGATTGACCTTTTCCACTTTTTGTTTTTAAATGTTTATATCCCAATTTTAACCAAGACACAATAAAGTTTGAAATTTTAACCGCAGTTTCCCCTGTAGGGAAAAATTTTCTGCCTTAATATTAACCCATGCCTGTAACTATACTTACTATTGTAAAGATAGGCTACTATAGAGATGACGAGTGCTATTAGTTACACACTTTTGTTGTAGGGTCACACCTACTTTTGTTCTAATTCTTCAAGTGTACAGCACCTGGTCCTTCAGTGAGATACACAATAAAATTGTAATCCAAATATTAGGACATCTCTAGTACAATAGTGCCATTCTCCTTTCCCCTTTTCTTTCCCAGGTCCCCTTTGAAGGAAGTCCTCACTCTGTCTGGCAAAACATCATTGGATGCCACTCCAGATTACTCTATTCCAAGATGTTTATTGAGAGAGAGAGAGTCCCCAAGCCTAGAGCTTTTAGAGAGCCGTCAAACTGCTCCCCAGCCTAATAGGCTGGCGTCCATAGTTACAAACACCCAGGAAGGTCTCAGGTACAAGTACCCTGAGCCAGGTCTACTGTGAAATCCACCATGAGAGAGAGACTCTTGCTAGAGGATCCAGATTTATCCTCTGCGATAATCCTGAATAGTCTCCGTTCAACTGAATATGCATGCATAGTTGCAGAGGTCTCAGATGGAACTGAGCAAAAAGAAAATGTTCATGGAAACAACCATCAGACCAATCACCTCCATGCAATAAGCTACTGAAGAACGAATAGCAGACTGGAGAAAAAAGGCAAGAAACAAGAGTTTGGTTATTTTGATATCCGTCAGAAAAATGAATACGGATAGAGAATCTATATAATCCTCAAGGAACACACTCTTGTTTCTGGAACTAGGGAACTCTGTCCCAGACTCACTCTCCACCTGAGAGAACTCAGAATAGACAACACCATCTCTATATGAGACTTTTCTAGAAGAAAAGATGATGCCTGAACCAAGAAGTCGTCCAGGTAAAGCGCCACCTCTATTCCCTGAGATCTGATCACCACCAGAAGAGCCCCCATAACATTCGTGAAAATACTTGGAGCCGTAGAAAGGCCAAAGAGAGGGCAACAAATTGGAAAGTTTGTCCTGAAAAAACAAATTCAGAAACTGGTGAGGTCCTCACCTCAATAAGAGAAGGATTATAATAAAACATCCATGTACCTAAAATATGGTAAAAAGAGAATAAAAATATCAGTGTCTTCCCAAAAAAGGTATGATCAAAGGATAGGGATACAAATAGTAAGAGTATGCACAATTTAAGCTAAAGCCACTCAGAGGTCAGCCTTGGGAGGGGGGTACTGTCATACCAACATCGGGTCTTAAAGTCTGGACACTCAGAGGTATCCCAGTGACTTACCACTGAGCCACAAGCGGGCTTCTATTCAATATCTAAAATCACTAGACATATGATAAAAAAATCAAAGGACAAATACTAGTCCATAATCAATGTGGATAATATAAAATTAGGTCTATTACAAAGAATAAAGCAACAGAAACAAACATCTTAGCGTCGTAAATCACTAAGAAGATATATATATGTTACAAAGAGAAATACAAGAAACAAGACATGGAAAAATCATCTCCAACCAGGAGAGATAAAATATAAGAGCCTGAGGCAGCACCAATGAGGTGAACTTTAACAAATCTTCATATTCGGCTGATTCAGGGAAACCAACAATTCTAATATTATTGCGTCTTGAACGATCCTCGAGATCGTCAAGACGCAATTGAAGGTCATTCATTTTAGAGTCTTCAGAAATTCTGTTCTCAGCCTCTAGCATTCTGTTAGAAAACTGCCCAACTTCTGCGAAGAGAACAGATATTTCTGAAGAAATTGTGCCCAATTCTTTTTTTATCATATCGAATTGAGGGGAGAAAAGTTCAGATAATTGAACAATCAAGGTCTGAGTGTCTATATTATTAGTCATAGAATCACCCGTGATATCTAAATTAGACTCGGGCAGCTTAGCTTTTTTGTCTTTGACTTTGACAGGCATTTTTGGTGATGAAGATTTAATCTGTGTAACAAATTTTTCCATATAATGAGGTAACAGTGAATTACGTGAAAACAAGAAAAAAACAAAAAAACAAAATCAAGTCAGTGTTCGTGAGAATTTAAACTAGATGAGTCGCAGAGAGATGCAACTCTACAATATAAGTGCAATTGATCAATCTGAAGTTTATTCAATTTAAAAAGATAAAGGTAAAGATGTGAAAAAAATATATATATATCTATCTATATAAATATGAGTATATACATACACATAAACACATGTATAGAAAATACTCAAACGTGGGATACTGTGAAAGAACACAATAAAATGGTCCTCTTCAACTATGAAGAGGGTAAAGTAGGTGGTCCGCCAAACGGTTGATCACCAGTGAGTTTAGGCTTGTGTGATGAATATTTAAATATGCCCTATATTATCTCGTATGGTCAGCTTAATGTATACACATTAATCTAGTTGCTAATAATAGGAAATAACAATAATGTATATAGAAACAAGACCTGAATTAGACTCTCAATAAAAAAAATGTTTCTTCCCCTTTTTTTTCCTTTCAGCACCAGCGCCCCTGAATTTTCAATTAGATAGATATCACCCAAACAAGCCTCTGCAGCTTTACCAAGAGCAAGGCAGAAGCAAGGTGATCCGCCCGAAGGTCGCTCCCCCAAGGATTAGGCCCGTATAGTAACTATACAGATATGCCTTATACTATCTAATTTTTGGCTCTCTAATAGTTGAATAGCACTCTCATTGCTAACACAGCAAATATCAAGATTACAAGAAACATGGAATAAACTTTCATTATATCAATTGGTGATGTATCTTCACCCTTTCCTTATACAAACAATGTTTTGCCCAGAGTCCAGGGTAGACAATCTTAGTCAAACCCCTTTTTCTTTCTTTTTCTTTCCCCTTCTTTTTAATTAGGGTATATACAGTCAGTAGATAAATGCTAATGTCCTGGGCTAATACCTGTGATACCATCCGAGGAATCTAGGCTGGGTTTAAAATTTCCTTAGAATGTTTTTATTGGGCCAACAGATGGCTAGTTTAGAACTTGCTGCAAGAAAAAATAACACCAGCATTTGTGTACATATCGGTGACACCACTCCACACCTAGGGCTAAGATGATTTATGCCATATGTTAGGGTCACTATATAACAAAAAAAGTACTTGCTTTTACCGGACTCCTGTCTGTCCACAAAGAGTGGATAAGCGATTTTCCTGTGACTCCCAAAGAGTTTGCCACCCTAGGAGAGATGCGGCGTGTAGGCTGGCTCAGTAACGACACACAAATGTTCTGATGATAATCAACTAAACTCCAGCACAGATTTCAAGTTAGTTTGTAGACTCACTTTTGCAACAAGTAACAACCCAGTATTTCCTGAAACGCTACTTTGTAGCTATTTCCAGAAGTGCAGTTCCTACTGCACAGCTTCCAGCAGGTGCTTCCCCTTGTTGTTACGGGGCAAGAGCTAGGCTGGAGTAGACAGGCTAGGAGACAGCATCCGGGCAGCCCGGCGTCTTGCGGATGAAAGCTTTGCTTCTTAGTCCCAGCTGCTATCGATCACCCTTTTGCCTTTAGTATGCAGCTTGGAGAGAGTCCCCAAAGAAAAGTTTAAAAGATACTGCGATGGAATCGCAAGCCCAATACTGCTTGGGAGGGCTCCAAACTCAGGCGGGCCAGAACCACGCAAAGCGCCACACACTTCTTGGACCCCTTACGGTAGCACTGAGGTAAATGACTGTGAGTGGGGAGATGATGAATCGGCGTGCTCTCACCATGCCATCATGCAGATACACTGCATGACCAACATGTAATGTTTAATGACTGGATACAGAGCATAATTAACCATTAACCATTCAAGCCTTATTTCATACTGCGCATATACTGCTTATGTGAACCTGTGACCACAACATATATTTATGTATTATACTGTATTTACCCAGATATCAATAGGAGCTAATATACTATAGTATTTTGGGCCCATCTATTATCAATTATTTTGTAAACCTAAATGATTTACATATAGGATTGACCTTTTCCACTTTTTGTTTTTAAATGTTTATATCCCAATTTTAACCAAGACACAATAAAGTTTGAAATTTTAACCGCAGTTTCCCCTGTAGGGAAAAATTTTCTGCCTTAATATTAACCCATGCCTGTAACTATACTTACTATTGTAAAGATAGGCTACTATAGAGATGACGAGTGCTATTAGTTACACACTTTTGTTGTAGGGTCACACCTACTTTTGTTCTAATTCTTCAAGTGTACAGCACCTGGTCCTTCAGTGAGATACACAATAAAATTGTAATCCAAATATTAGGACATCTCTAGTACAATAGTGCCATTCTCCTTTCCCCTTTTCTTTCCCAGGTCCCCTTTGAAGGAAGTCCTCACTCTGTCTGGCAAAACATCATTGGATGCCACTCCAGATTACTCTATTCCAAGATGTTTATTGAGAGAGAGAGAGTCCCCAAGCCTAGAGCTTTTAGAGAGCCGTCAAACTGCTCCCCAGCCTAATAGGCTGGCGTCCATAGTTACAAACACCCAGGAAGGTCTCAGGTACAAGTACCCTGAGCCAGGTCTACTGTGAAATCCACCATGAGAGAGAGACTCTTGCTAGAGGATCCAGATTTATCCTCTGCGATAATCCTGAATAGTCTCCGTTCAACTGAATATGCATGCATAGTTGCAGAGGTCTCAGATGGAACTGAGCAAAAAGAAAATGTTCATGGAAACAACCATCAGACCAATCACCTCCATGCAATAAGCTACTGAAGAACGAATAGCAGACTGGAGAAAAAAGGCAAGAAACAAGAGTTTGGTTATTTTGATATCCGTCAGAAAAATGAATACGGATAGAGAATCTATATAATCCTCAAGGAACACACTCTTGTTTCTGGAACTAGGGAACTCTGTCCCAGACTCACTCTCCACCTGAGAGAACTCAGAATAGACAACACCATCTCTATATGAGACTTTTCTAGAAGAAAAGATGATGCCTGAACCAAGAAGTCGTCCAGGTAAAGCGCCACCTCTATTCCCTGAGATCTGATCACCACCAGAAGAGCCCCCATAACATTCGTGAAAATACTTGGAGCCGTAGAAAGGCCAAAGAGAGGGCAACAAATTGGAAAGTTTGTCCTGAAAAACCAAATTCAGAAACTGGTGAGGTCCTCACCTCAATAAGAGAAGGATTATAATAAAACATCCATGTACCTAAAATATGGTAAAAAGAGAATAAAAATATCAGTGTCTTCCCAAAAAAGGTAAGATCAAAGGATAGGGATACAAATAGTAAGAGTATGCACAATTTAAGCTAAAGCCACTCAGAGGTCAGCCTTGGGAGGGGGGTACTGTCATACCAACATCGGGTCTTAAAGTCTGGACACTCAGAGGTATCCCAGTGACTTACCACTGAGCCACAAGCGGGCTTCTATTCAATATCTAAAATCACTAGACATATGATAAAAAAATCAAAGGACAAATACTAGTCCATAATCAATGTGGATAATATAAAATTAGGTCTATTACAAAGAATAAAGCAACAGAAACAAACATCTTAGCGTCGTAAATCACTAAGAAGATATATATATGTTACAAAGAGAAATACAAGAAACAAGACATGGAAAAATCATCTCCAACCAGGAGAGATAAAATATAAGAGCGCCGATATGAAAATAAGGAACACTAAATAAATTATTAAGCTTAAGCCCCGAAAAAGAGAGATGACTGTCACATCTACAGACTAAGCTATATGTCATACCCATGCCTAGGGAAGAAAATAGCGACCTATTCTGAGATCCATTGTCTCCAGCCAGGTGCCTTTCCTCCTAAAATACTGTAGAATTCTTATATGAGACATAGATACAACAATTCTCCATCAGACAAAAATATCTGATATATGGAGAAAAAGCTAACTTAGGAAGGTACTGCACATCGTATGGTCAGCTAAAAAGATTGCGAAAAGCTGACTTAGGGAAATAAAATGAAATAAAAGTACATGCTCTGATACAAAATATAAGAATTATTAGAACAGATGTAGAGATCTCAAAAAGAAAACCACACAATGACAACAAACCCTAAGCCATTGTAAGTTTAAATTCTGAATATACAGAAATATGAGCTTAGTTAATTAAAAATAGGCTCTGAGACTGGGGTCTCAGACAAGCGGACTCAGAACCATAGTCCTCCTTAACTACAGAGGAATACAAGTCACTACCGGCATACCTGTACTGAAGGACATCGTTGTCCTACATAGCAGCCAAATGCACATATTAGGCCCAGAAGACACAGAAAAATAAAAGTACCATAACTTGCCCTGCTTAATTATTCACTACTGTGCATATAGACTGTCTGCAAGTAGTTCTGTGTATTACACAAGCTCAATAAGAGACAACCTTAACTATGTAACGTAAGGCATAACCATAAAAGACTTTATATAAAAAGTCTGTATTGAGAGGAGACAAGTCGCTAAACCCATTAAAAATACCTAACGGGGTGGCCTAAACACAAGCGCAATTTAGATACAAGTGCGCCTTTGGCGAGTGGCAGGAAACTATTAACCCCCATGCTTCTGAAATCATTGACTTTAACCAGCAAACAAAAAACTGTTTGAGGCACGCATGTACCGCCATGAGGAAAAAATACCTTAGTAAAGTATTTCAATCCTGTAATATCAACAATCCTAGTTACAATGCTTAACCGGATATAAGCTGATATAAAAACACAGAAACCTGTGACAGACTCAATAAGCCCCACTGGTCAGCCCTCAAACTGAAGCAGCTATAAAAGTGAAGCGTTAGAGTCAGCGGCTAGATTTCTACCTATGCGGTTGCCTTATGTAGCAAAAATAAACCATTAACCCCCACTGAACATAATCTTGTAAGCTACCTAAATAGGAAGCTGCAAATGTCCCCTTATATCAGCACTCTACATACACCAGCGCCCATAAAGTGAGTTGTAAACGGCGGCCCCAAGTGAAAAAGGCTCTGTATACCTGCGCCATTTTCACACCTGCGCCAAAGATATGAGTCGCGAAAGCGGCCGTACATTGCTCGCTATGGCCTAGATTTAGAGTTTGGCGGTAGCCGTCAAAACCAGCGTTAGAGGCTCCTAACGCTGGTTTTTACCGCCCTCTGGTATTTGGAGTCAGTCAGGAAAGGGTCTAACGCTCACTTTGCAGCCGCGACTTTTCCATACCGCAGATCCCCCTACGCCATTTGCGTATCCTATCTTTTCAATGGGATCTTTCTAACGCCGGTATTTAGAGTCTTGGCTGAAGTGAGCGTTAGAAATCTAACGACAAAACTCCAGCCGCAGAAAAAAGTCAGTAGTTAAGAGCTTTCTGGGCTAACGCCGGTTTATAAAGCTCTTAACTACTGTGCTCTAAAGTACACTAACACCCATAAACTACCTATGTACCCCTAAACCGAGGTCCCCCCACATCGCCACCACTCTAATTAAATTTTTTAACCCCTAATCTGCCGTCCGCACGCCGCCGCAAGCTACGTTATACTTATGTACCCCTAATCTGCTGCCCCTAACACCGCCGACCCCTATATTATATTTATTAACCCCTAATCTGCCCCCCTCAACGTCGCCTCCCCCTACCTACAATTATTAACCCCTAATCTGTCGACCGGACTGCGCCACTATTATAATAAAGTTATTAACCCCTAATCCGCCTCACTCCCGCCTCAATAACCCTATAATAAATAGTATTAACCCCTAATCTGCCCTCCCTAACATCGCCGACACCTAACTTCAATTATTAACCCCTAATCTGCCGACCAGATCTCGCCGCTACTATAATAAATGTATTAACCCCTAAAGCTAAGTCTAACCCTAACACTAACACCCCCCTAAGTTAAATATAATTTAAATCTAACAAAATAAATTATTTCTTATTAACTAAATTAATCCTATTTAAAGCTAAATACTTACCTGTAAAATAAACCCTAATAAAGCTACAATATAAATTATAATTATATTGTAGCTATTTTAGGATTTATTTTTATTTTACAGGCAACTTTGTATTTATTTTAACTAGGTACAATAGCTAGTAAATAGTTAATAACTATTTAATAGTTACCTAGTTAAAATAATTACAAAATTACCTGTAAAATAAATCCTAACCTAAGTTACAATTAAACCTAACACTACACTATCAATAAATAAATTAAATTAAATACCTACAATTAAATACAATTAAACCTAACACTACACTATCAATAAATTAATTAAATAAAATACCTACAATTAAATACAATTAAATAAACTAACTAAAGTACTAAAAATAAAAAAATATTTACAAACATTCGAAAAATATTACAACAATTTTAAACTAATTACACCTACTCTAAGCCCCCTAATAAAATAACAAAGCCCCCCAAAATAAAAAAAATGCCCTACCCAATTCTAAATTAAAAAAGTTCAAAGCTCTTTTACCTTACCAGCCCTTAAAAGGGCCCTTTGTGGGGCATGCCCCAAAGAATTCAGCTCTTTTGCCTGTAAAAGAAAAATACAACCCCCCCCCCCAACATTAAAACCCATCAGCCAATCGGAATTAAGGTGGGAAAATTCTGATTGGCTGATGGAATCAGCCAATCAGATTCAAGTTCAATCCGATTGGCTGATCCGATCAGCCAATCAGATTGAGCTCGCATTCTATTGGCTGATCGGAACAGCCAATAGAATGCGATCTCAATCTGATTGGCTGATTGGATCAGCCAATCGGATTGAATTTTCCTACCTTAATTCCGATTGGCTGATAGAATCCTATCAGCCAATCGGAATTCGAGGGACGCCATCTTGGATGACGTCCCTTAAAGGAACCGTCATTCGTCGGGAAGTCGTCGGTGAAGATGGATGGATCCGCGCTGGAGGTCTTGAAGATCAGCCGGTCGTCATCGGATTGAAGAACATAGAAGATGCGGCTTGGATGAAGATGTTTGCCGGTCCGGATGTCCTCTTCTGCCCGCTTGGATCAAGACTTCAGCCGGAGGATGGACGTCACTCTTCAGCCCCCGCTTGGGCTTGGATCAACACTTCGGAGCCAGGATGGATTGGTGTGATACCCGGTGTGGTGAAGATAAGGTAGGAAGATCTTCAGGGGCTTAGTGTTAGGTTTATTTAAGGGGGGTTTGGGTTAGATTAGGGGTATGTGGGTGGTGGGTTGTAATGTTGGGGGGGGTATTGTATGTTTTTTTTTACAGGCAAAAGAGCTGAATTTTTTGGGGCATGCCCCGCAAATGGCCCTTTTCAGGGCTGGTAAGGTAAAAGAGCTTTGAACTTTTTTAATTTAGAATAGGGTAGGGCATTTTTTTATTTTGGGGGTCTTTGTTATTTTATTAGGGGGCTTAGAGTAGGTGTAATTAGTTTAAAATTGTTGTAATATTTTTCTGATGTTTTTAAATATTTTTTTATTTTTTGTAACTTAGTTCTTTTTTATTTTTTGTACTTTAGTTAGTTTATTTAATTGTAGTTATTTGTAGGTATTGTATTTAATTTATTTATTGATAGTGTAGTGTTAGGTTTAATTGTAGATAATTGTAGGTAGTTTATATAATGATAGTGTAGTGTTAGGTTTAATTGTAGATAATTGTAGGTAGTTTATTTAATTTATTTATTGATAGTGTAGTGTTAGGTTTAATTGTAACTTAGGTTAGGATTTATTTTACAGGTAATTTGTAATTATTTTAACTAGGTAACTATTAAATAGTTCTTAACTATTTAATAGCTATTGTACCTGGTTAAAATAAATACAAAGTTGCCTGTAAAATAAATATTAATCCTAAAATAGCTACAATATAATTATAATTTATATTGTAGCTATATTAGGGTTTATTTTACAGGTAAGTATTTAGATTTAAATAGTATTAATTTATTTAATAAGAGTTAATTTATTTCGTTAGAATAAAATTATATTTAATTTAGGGGGGTGTTAGGGTTAGGGTTAGAATTAGCTTTAGGGGTTAAAAAATTTATTAGAGTAGCGGTGAGCTCCGGTCGGCAGATTAGGGGTTAATAATTGAAGTTAGGTGTCGGCGATGTTAGGGAGGGCAGATTAGGGGTTAATACTATTTCTTATAGGGTTATTGAGGCGGGAGTGAGGCGGATTAGGGGTTAATAACTTTATTATAGTAGCGGTGAGATGCGGTCGGCAGATTAGGGGTTAATAATTGTAGGTAGCTGGCGGCGACGTTGTGGGGGCAGATTAGGGGTTAATAAATATAATATAGGGGTCGGCGGTGTTAGGGGCAGCAGATTAGGGGTACATAGCTATAATGTAGGTTGCGGCGGTGTACGGAGCGGCAGATTAGGGGTTAATAATAAAATGCAGGGGTCAGCGATAGCGGGGGCGGCAGATTAGGGGTTAATAAGTGTAAGGTTAGGGGTGTTTAGACTCGGGGTACATGTTAGGGTGTTAGGTGCAGACATAGGAAGTGTTTCCCCATAGGAAACAATGGGGCTGCGTTAGGAGCTGAACGCTGCTTTTTTGCAGGTGTTAAGGTTTTTTTTCAGCTCAAACTGTCCCATTGTTTCCTATGGGGGAATCGTGCACGAGCACGTTTTTGAAGCTGGCCGCGTCCGTAAGCACCGCTGGTATCGAGAGTTGCAGTTGCGGTAAATATGCTCTACGCTCCTTTTTTGGAGCCTAACGCAGCCCTTCTGTGAACTCTAAATACCAGCGGTATTTAAAAGGTGCGGCCAGAAAAAAGCACGCGTAGCTAACGCACCCCTTTGGCCGCAAAACTCTAAATCTAGGCGTATGAAAGTTGTGAATGCGGACATCTACATCAGCTTCAAATCTATATCACAGCTCTAACAGTGAACCACAATTGCGTTCATGAAACCGCTTTTCAGTATCTACAAAAGCTGATGGCTGAAATACAGCCTTATTAGTATATACAAAAGCTGATGGCTGAAATACAGCCTTATTAGTTTAATAAACGGATCCTGTTAAGGAAATGCCGGTCCACTGTGCACTGACCCACTCATGAAAAAGGAGACTGCCACTCCTATATGTCCATCCAGTCACATCCATATCTAAGGATGTCCCTTGTTGCACTTGAAAAATTAACTCCACTGCCCATAAAATCCCTTATATGTGTCTATTAAAAAAGGGATAGGCACTAATCCCCACTAGGGATCTTGACCTTAATATAAGTGCTTTCCTCCCGTCTGGAAGGTAAAAAAGGCACTTACCTGTTCCGTAGTAGGGCAGGAGTACTTCTAGGTGTGATAGATTACCACACCTATCAGGGACCTGTAAAGAAAGGAAATACAGAGTAACCCACTCTGGTTTTCTGAAACAGGGGTAGCAAAATGTTAGAAGTTAAGCAAAGACTACCTCGCTGTTTTCTAACTGCTAAAAGCCACCACTTCTCTTACTAAAGAGATTGACGTGGACACAACTAGACCCCAATCCTTGCTTTCAGGGAAGAGTACCCATAAAAGGATTAATATCTTCAGACATCAACTACGCACAACCTCCATTGACAGAGGGAAAAAGAATGACTGGGGATTATGGGTAAGGGAAGTTACACTTAACAGCTTTGTTGGTTGGTCTTTTGCCTCCTCCTGCTGGCCAGGATTTGAATATCCCACTAGTAATTGGAATGACATTGTGGACTCTCCATGTCATAGGAAAGAGAAGAAACACCACCTTTTCTCTTCTATAAGCCACTGGGAGCGTAATTTCTTCTGCCGTGTTTACACAGCTTATTTTTATCTTGGACTAAGGCCAGAAATTTTCAGAATAGGTGGGAATACCAAAGGCAAAATCAACTATTTAAAATGCCAATATAAGAGTAAAGGAAACACTTGTAAACAATTTAAGACACTCCAGCAGGTAAAGTGGATAATTGCGAACAAATTAAAGAGGAGAATTGTTTTGAGTAAACTGTCCCTTTAAGTAAATAAACTTTTAGTATATATAAGAATACGGAAAAATCAGCTTTCAATTGCTGATATAAAGGTAAATGATCTATTTGTAAACAATGTAATATACTCCAGCAGGTAAAATGGATTATTGTGAACAAATTAAAGGGGATTTTTTTTTAGGGTAAACTGTCCCTTTTATTTATACTAGGGTAGAGTAGTGGCAATGGCTAGGACCCAATATATTTCTTCAAAACACTAATCTAATCATTAACAATAATAAAGACCTACCTAAGTCTTAAGAATAGTTTTTTTCCCTTTATTTCATAGAAAGAGAGCCCTAATTAACTCAATTCATTACTAAAGGTAAACCCGTATATTAGGTATCTGGCTCAGGAAACAATTATGGGACTTTTTTCTTACATAACACTTGAACTACAGATTTCATTATCTCTAGTGTCATGCCTCCCAACATTTCAAACTAGCAAACAAAGGGAAACCCTTTTGGGGAGTGTATATTTATATATATATATATATATATATATATATATATATATATATATATATATATATATATATATATACTCACCGGCCACTTTATTAGGTACACCTTGCTAGTACCGGGTTCAACCCCCTTTTGCCTTCATTTTTTGTGACATAAATTCAACAAGGTGTTGGAAACATTCCTCAGAGATTTTGGTCCATATTGACATGATAGCATCCATGATGTGAATCTCCCGCTCCACCACATCCCAAAGTTGCTCTATTGGATTGCGATCTGGTGACTGTGGAGGCCATTGAATACAGTGATTTTATTGCCATGTTAAAGAAACCAGTTTGAGATGATTTGAGCTTTGTGACATGGTGCATTATCCTGCTGGAAGTAGCCATCAGAAGTGGTACACTGTAGTCATAAAGGGATGGACATGGTCAGCAACAATACTCAGGTAGGCCGTGGCGTTTAAATGATGCTCAATTGGTACTAAGGGGCCCAAAGTGTGCCAAGAAAATATCCCCACACCATTACACCACCACCACCAGCTTGAACAGTTGATACAAGGCAGGATGGATTCATGCTTTCATGTTGTTTATGCCAAATTCTGACCCTACAATCTGAATGTCGCAGCTGAAATCGAGACTCATCAGACCAGGCAACATTTTTTTCTAATCATCTACTGTCCAATTTTGTTGAGCCTGTGTGAATTGTAGCCTCAGTTTCCTGTTCTTAGCTGACAGGAGTGGCACCCGGTGTGTTCTTCTGCTGCTGTAGCCCATCTCCTTCAAGGTTCAACCCGTGTTGTGCGTTCAGAGATGGTATTCTGCATACCTTGATTGTAACAAGTAGTTATTTAAGTTACTGTTGCCTGTCTATTATCTCAAACCAGTCTGCCCATTCTCCTCTGACCTCAACAAGGCATTGTTTTCCATACAACTGGATTTTTTCTCTTTTTCTGACCATTCTCTGTAAACCCTGGTGATGGTTGTGCGTGAAAATCCCAGTAGATCAGCAGTTTTTTAAATACTCTGACCAGCCCGTCTGGCACCAACAACCATGCCACGTTCAAAGTCACTTAAATCCACTTTCTTCCCCATTCTGATGTTTGGTTTGAACTTCATCAAGTCATCTTCACCACGTCTAGGTGCCTAAATGCATTGAGTTGCTGTCATATGATTGGCTGATTAGCAATTTGTGTTACCAAGCAATTGAACAGGTGTACCAAATAGAGTGGTATAACCCTCGTTACAGTAGAACTACTTTTAGCAATACAAATCTAAGTCTATAACATACTTAGGAATTCAATTATCTGTGAAGAAATCCTTGTTATTTTTTATTAAATTACCTACCATTATTACAAAACATAAGGAAGGATCTTCAGAGTTGGGAACAGAAAAATATATCTTGGTTAGGCTGCATACATTCTCCAAGCACTGCCTATCCTATTACCTGATAATTACTTACATAATCTACAAAAAATTATAAACACTTATATTTGGTCCTAACAAATGACAAGAGTTTTTATGAAAAAAGTAGGTATACATACTAGCGCTTCAGAGAGCTGCTAAAAAATCTAGTATATGAGATAGATCCAAATAAAAACATACAACATAAATATGTTGATATAAGACAAAGAAATATTTATTTTACAAACAGGCTATATAAAATTGAATAAGATGTGAATTATAGTTAAAAGTAGTTTTACCACCAATGTGTACCACCTATAGATTCTCAAAGTCACTTAATAAGTTTAAGGAAATTTCTTTGAAAACGATCCTTCTGATATTGGCATATACTGTTCCAATAATGTCCTCCAAATGAGGGTCAACAAAAACCCAGGCTGTGTATAAACTGCCGCTCTGTATTATCTTTAATCTTTGTGTATCTCCCTAGTCCCGGTCTCGTGTCTTACGGAGTTCACCTGTGGGGGCTGCTACATCTGCAGCGGTAGACAAGGAGGCAGCGGCGTGTGGAAACTTTAGCGGTGTACACTGAACTTCAGATGCTTCTGGGATGTTCGATGATGTATATCGTCACATGAAAACCATGATAAACCATGTATAAGCCAAGAGATAAAGGCGGATTGGGTGTCCTGATTTTAGGTTCAGCAGCTTGGATAGTGCTTGCTTATTGGTGGCTACATACTTTGCAGAATCAGAGCACTGTTGGTTAGGGATTTGAGAATGAGGGGAAGAAACTGGCATGTTCACATCAATGGATTTAGATAAATGCCCAGATTTGTGCTTATGCGCGCTTGTTTTGGGGATAGCCGCCAAATATTCTGTCATGGCTTTGCACAGATTACATTTAAATTCTGGGGTAAAATAAGTAGTTGGTCCCTGAGTTCATATACTGGGGCGAGACATAGACCCTTAGAAGTAATAATAGCTTGCGGCTGATTTGCATGCAAAAGGTGAGGTTAACAACTATTGCTTAGCTGGTTAACCTGACACACTGGAACAGTTTTGCAAAGTACACAAACAAATTGGAATTAGGTATGTTCAGGAGATCTACCCTCCAAAGAATCAAACATAATAACGGGGGGTAGTTAGACATTTCAGAATCCATAGACACAAAACTGTTTGAATATAACAATAATATGTAAAAAAAAAAATACTCAAGTGTTAAAAAAGTATAGTAGAGAGCCCTCTACACTTATTACCAGCCAAATGTGCTCAGACACTGATAAATGATAAAAATTATAGGAAAGTTTACAGGCCTAAAGACTCAAATGCTCCCAAACCACCCTTCTAGCAGCTCTTGAGTGTGTACTCACTCCCTTCTACGGACCTTAGTGGTAAATAGCGCTTCAAAAAGCAGAAGCCTGAGAGCTGGAGAAATGGCAACAAGTGAGGTGGCTGGGCTACCAACCAGAGTGCTCCCAGTATCTCAGAGAGGCCAAAAGTATGTACAATATTTAAATAAAAGTAAAATGAGCAGATTTGGATAAAAAAAAAAATAAAGGAGTTCCCAGCCAAAGCTTACTGCTCTCTTCCTGAGAACATAACAATGTATTTCTATACTCTTGTATCATTCAGAGTGCTAATTGCTTCTTTCTGCTGTTTACTTCTTACTGAATGAATATTTCTTAGGGAGATGTGTCTTCCATTGGTCTGAGCTCCCATAAAATAATCCATAATCAAATAGCTGGAGCACCTCTATACTCAACCTTCTCCAAGGAGGCCAAGAACAAAACTAAGGATAGATGGGAGGTGGGAGGGATTAAAGCTTTTGTGTGGGTTCTTGGCCTCCTCCTAATGGTGGGAATTATATCCCACATGTTATGGATTCCTAAGGACTATGATCTTTATAGGAAAGAAAAAGAGAAAAAAAAGACAGTGGCCAATCAGCTTAATCAGTGGTGAGTTCACACTTTATGGTGATATCATGGGAGTTCATAGAAATCTCAAGAGATTTCACAGTAAACTTTCTTAAACTGAAGAGGGAAATAGAATGCTTAAAGTTCCTTTACAAAAGGATGTGGTTACTGAAGAAATTTGAGGTAAAATATATTTATTTTTTTACATTCAGGTGTTCATGTGATATAGTCTAGTCTGCTTTTTACAGATACGCTGCATTACTTTCAGATGATTCGCCATTTGAGTATTGTGTCCCTTTAGGCAATCATACTTTAGTTTAATAATTAATGATTATTTTTAATAATGCTTTTAGGGTTTATTTTCTTACTTTGTTGGGTCCAGTTTTGATGCATTCGGCAAATCGATCACACCCACCATTATTCTCTAGACAGGCATCAATTTCTGTGAATAAATTAAACAGTATATATATATATTAGTATTTGCTTAACTTTTTTAAAGGGGCAGTAAACTTACATACTAATGTTATATAATTCTGCACATAGTGCAGAATTATATAACATTAGCTTACCGGCACATTTATACTTTCAATTATTTTAGAGAAATTGTATGTAAAAACCTAATTTTACCAGAACGCCGCTCCTTGCTCTTCTGAGCGGGTCTGGTTTTTACACAGCGCATCGCGGCAACACTGTCTAGTCACAGTGTGCCTGGTCGCGCCATTAAAATGAAAGTAGCTCGCTAATAGCGGGAGTGAGCTACATTAATTTTAATGGCGCGACCAGGCACACTGTGACTAGAAAGTATAAATATGCCGGTAAGCTAATGTTTTATAATTCTGCACTATGTGCAGTATTATATAACATTAGTATGTAAGTTTACTGCCCCTTTAATTAAAAATGTAATTAAAAAGATTGGCAAGAATATGTGACTAAATTTAATTAAAAAGATTGGCAAGAATACATGACTAAATACAGCAAATATTGTATATATATATATATATATATATATATATATATATATGTATATATATATATATATATATATATATGTGTGTGTGTGTGTATGTATGACATCCAGTCAGCATTTTTAAAGGGACATTAAACACTAAATACATTCTAGATAGAATGATGCATCCAAAGAAAAGATTAATCTGAAAATAACATGTAGATGTATTTTTTAAAGTTTCATTAGCTGTTTAAATATTGACAAAATAAGTGTAAAGTTCTAGTGTCTATAAAACAACTGGAGCTACCATGTTGTAACTTAGATTACCTTCTCTGCTGTGGCCAGTTACGGACAGTTGTAAATAGGTCACTAGAGTTGCACGAGGAATAGAATAATCAAATATCACACTCTAATAAGTGAGATAATTATAGGCGCCTACTTTCTATACAATGACTTGCATATAAGGATATAGTTACCAACTATATAACCTTAGGATATTTAGTATTGTATGATATACAATAGTCACAAACTTGCGAATAATAATCTTCTTACAGTCCCACAATCAAATGTATATAGGCAGCTCTTTCTCGTGACATTCACGTCATCAGGTTTCTAAAGATACATGGAAAAAAAGAAGAAAAGAGCGCCTCTTGGTGCAGACATTTACATCAGATTCCTCCACATATACACCCAACAACAGAATACTCACAAACTTGTTGGCACACAAATGTGCTAAATAATGCGTGCTGAGATCTCTCAGTGTCTCAGCTCACTGACCGACATCTCCCTGTGTCCGAGCCCCAGTCAGGTAATTCTTAGTGCAGCTTTCTCCCACTGTCACAAATAGACTGCAAGCCGTGTTATTATAAAAGCCAAAATAAATTTAATAGTTAAAAACAAATTAGAAACATAGTAGCTTTTAAAAACGCATTATACTACGCGTTTCTCAGGCTTGTGTGCCAACATGTTTGTAAGTATTCTGTTGTTGGGTTTATATTGTGAAGGAATCTGATGTTAAAGTCTGCACTAAGAGGCCCCTTTTTCTTCTTTTTTTTACATGTATCTTTAGAAAGTTGCATGAGGAACAGAGAGGCAGAGCTCCTGAACTGAGACTATCCGGCAAAACGTGGGATGATTAGGAGTTCCATCAATGGTAAACATTATTAATGACTTTGAGAAAGCGAACGCAGATAAATAAAAACAGAAAAAAAGACTAGGTTCCTTAAGTCTGTTATCTTGTGTAATTTTGCTCACCATTACATATAATTCCATCTCCAGTGTAGTTTACCATACACGTGCAGGTTCGTAATCCAGCGGAAACTCTTTTGCATGTGGCATACTGGGAACATCCACCCCGATTGACAGTACATGTGTGGATTTCTGAAATCACATGCAAACAAAGAAATATGGTTACTGAAGGATCAGAAAACCATTATATAGTATGAAATAATTATAAGACTGATCAATACACCCAACACACAGAAATATTTAACCTTGATGAACACGTTTGGAAACTCAAGATGTCTTAGATGCACATTTTATCTTATTTTTATATTAAGAATTTCAGCAACCCTTATGGTAATAATATTTGTTTATTTTGTCTCTCTGTAAATATTACTGCACTAATGATGGGATTTGCCATTAGTCATCTCATGTAATAAATGTGTGATTGTGTTTAGAAGAGACTGTGCTATTCTTTTTTTTAAAGTGAACTCATTAGAATTAACCTCTTTGCAGGTGTTGGTGGATCCATATAAGAACTGTTTTATTGGAACAGGAATTCAGAAATCTAAGTATAGTAAATCAATACACCAACACATAAATGTTTTAGAGTTTTATGTGCATGTGCGTCTTCTACACACGTGGGGATATATATGTGTGAGTTTGTGTGTGCACATACATATGCGTATACATATACGGTATATATATATATATATATATATATATACAGTTAGGGGGGAAATATTTGATCCCCTGCTGATTTTGTACATTTGCCCACTGACAAAGAAATGATCAGTCTATAATTTTAATGGTAGGTTTATTTGAACAGTGAGAGACAGAATAACAACAACAAAAATCCAGAAAAAAACGCATTTCAAAAAAGTTATAAATTGATTTGCATTTTAATGAGTGAAATAAGTATTTGATCCCCTATCAATCAGCAAGATTTCTGGCTCCCAGGTGTCTTTTATACAGGTAACAAACTGAGGTTAGGAGCACTCTCTTAAATTGAGTGCTCCTAATCTCACCTTGTTACCTTTATAAAAGACACCTGGGAGCCGAAGCAATCAAACAATCAGATTCCAAACTCTCCACCATGGCCAAGACCAAAGAGCTATCCAAGGATGTCAGGGACAAGATTGTAGAGCTACACAAGGCTGGAATGGGCTACAAGACCATCGCCAAGCAGCTTGGTGAGAAGGTGACAACAGTTGGTGCGATTATTCGCAAATGAAAGAAACACAAAATAACTGTCAATCTCCCTCGGGTCTGGGGCTCCATGCAAGATCTCACGTCGTGGAGTTTCAATGATCATGAAAAGGTGAGGAATCAGCCCAGAACTACACAGAAGGATCTTATTTATGATCTCAAGGCAGCTGGGATCATAGTCACCAAGAAAACAATTGGTAACACACTACGATGTAAAGGTCTGAAATCCTGCAGCGCCTGCAAGGTCCCCCTGCTCAAGAAAGCACATGTACAGGCATATCTGAAGTTTGCCAATGAACATCTGAATGATTCAGAGGAGAACTGGGTGAAAATGTTGTGGTCAGATGAGACCAAAATCAAGCTCTTTGGTATCAACTCAATTCGTCGTGTTTGAAGGAGGAGGAATGCTGCCTATGACCCCAAGAACACTATCCCCACTGTCAAACATGGAGGTGGAAAGATTATGCTTTGGGGGTGTTTTTCTGCTAAGGGGACAGGACAACTTCACTGCATCAAAGGGACGATGAACGGGGCCATGTACTGTCATATCTTGGATGAGAACCTCCTTCCCTCTGCCAGGGCATTAAAAATGGGTCATGGATGGGTATTCCAGCATGACAATGACCCAAAACACACGGCCAAGGCAACAAAGGAGTGGCTCAAGAAGAAGCACATTAAGGTCCTGGAGTGGCCTAGCCAGTCTCCAGACCTTAATCCCATAGAAAATCTGTGGAGGGAGCTGAAGGTTCAAGTTGCCAAACATCATCCTCTAAACCTTAATGACTTGGAGAGGATCTGCAAAGAGGAGTGGGACAAAATCCCTCCTGAGATGTGTGCAAACCTGGTGGCCACAAGAAATGTCTGACCTCTATGATTGCCAACAAGGGTTTTGCCACCAAGTACTAAGTTATGTTTTGCAAAGGGGTCGAATACTTATTTCACTCATTAAAATGCAAATCAATTTATAACTTTTTTAGATGCGTTTTTCTGGATTTTTTTTATGTTATTCTGTCTCTCACTGTTCAAATAAACCTACCATTAAAATAATAGACTGATCATTTCTTTGTCAGTGGGCAAACTTACAAAATCACCAGGGGATCAAATATTTTTCCCCTCACTTGTATATATAGTTAGAAGTCCAGGCAGGCACTCTGGATTTTAATATAATCACATTTTTATTGTGATGTTTCATAGTCTGAGGAAGGGGTGTTTAACTCCAAAACGTCACAATAAAGGGTGATTGTATTAAAATACAGAGAGTGCCTGACTGGACTTTTTTACTGTTGATATTTTTGCCACCACCCTGGTGTTTTAAAAATGTAAAGTGAGAGTGTCCTTCGGTGGAAAAGTTCACCTCTGTGAAAAGCACAATTGGGCTAAGAGAAGCTACTCACAGGTGGTTATTGGGCCATAGAAAAAGCCACTGAGCTATTGTTTGTTCCTGGCAGATTGCTTCTCTTCTGTATGTATGTGTATATTATATATACAGTATATATATATATATATATATATATATATATATATATATATATATATATATATATATATATATATATATATATATATATACATTAATACATTTATGGATAAGTGTATTTTGTGTTTGGTAGCAAGACTCATGCAATGGACAGAAATATATGAATATAAGTTTGGGGGATTTTCAAAGTATACAAATGTTGAGACACTTGTATAAAGCCGAGTAGGAAATATCACCTGAACATCTATATGTAAAAAAGAAAGATATTTTACCTCAAAATGTCCCAAGTATTCACTCCCCATTGTAAAGGACTTTAAGCCTCAAATCAGTATGCCTGTCCCAGGATTTGCAAAGGAGCGTGCCTCGTGCATACTCATGTTATTTCCCTATTTAGTTTAAGGAAGTTTACTATGAAATCTCATGAGATCACAGTAAAAGAGTTCATGACCTCAGCACTGCTGATGCTGATTGGCTGCTGTTCATTTCTTCCTTTTTTTCTCAACTTGCAGCTGGACAGCAGCTGAAGTATAACTGTTTACACAGCTGAAGAAATTTTGAGGTAAAATATCTTCTTTTTTTACATAGAGATGTTCAGGTGATATTTTCTTGTCAGCTTTTTACAGCTATACTGCATCACTTTCAAGTGATTTAGCATATGAGTTTTTTGTCCGTTTAACATTTTCCACTGAAGGGGTGCTGCTTATAAAATTGAAGGGTTTTCAGAACTGTTATGTTTTCCCATACAGTATTATGATAGCTGAAGGATACAGACTCAGATAGAATGCTGTTATGGCCACTCCCAGGTATTACTGTGCATGCACACTATAACAAAACTGCTCTAAACTGCCCTAGTTTAAATAGAGTATTACTGTAAAGGCCATAAAAAAATAGTTAAAGGACCAATAAATACAGTAGATTTACATAATCAACAAATGCATGATAACAAGACAATGCAATAGCACTTAGTCTGAACTTCAAATGAGTAGTAGATTTTTTCTGACAAATTTCAAAGTTATGTCTATTTCCACTCCCCCTGTACCATGTGACAGCCATCAGCCAATAACAAAAGCATATATGTATATTCTGTGATATGTTGCACATGCTCAGTAGGAGCTGGTGACTCAAAAAGTGTAAATATAAAAAACATAATTTATGCTTACCTGATAAATTTATTTCTCTTGTAGTGTATCCAGTCCACGGATCATCCATTACTTATGGGATATTAACTCCTCCCCAACAGGAAGTGCAAGAGGATTCACCCAGCAGAGCTGCTATATAGCTCCTCCCCTAACTGCCATTACCAGTCATTCGACCGAAAACATGCAGAGAAAGGAAAACCATAGGGTGCAGTGGTGACTGTAGTTTAATGGAAAAATTACCTGCCTTAAAGTGACAGGGCGGGCCGTGGACTGGATACACTACAAGAGAAATAAATTTATCAGGTAAGCATAAATTATGTTTTCTCTTGTTAAGTGTATCCAGTCCACGGATCATCCATTACTTATGGGATACCAATACCAAAGCTAAAGTACACGGATGACGGGAGGGACAGGCAGGCTCTTTATACGGAAGGAACCACTGCCTGAAGAACCTTTCTCCCAAAAACAGCCTCCGAAGAAGCAAAAGTGTCAAATTTGTAAAATTTGGAAAAAGTATGAAGAGAAGACCAAGTTGCAGCCTTGCAAATCTGTTCAACAGAAGCCTCATTCTTAAAGGCCCAAGTGGAAGCCACAGCTCTAGTAGAATGTGCTGTAATTCTTTCAGGAGGCTGCTGTCCAGCAGTCTCATAGGCTAACCGTATTATGCTACGAAGCCAAAAGGAGAGAGAGGTAGCCGAAGCTTTTTGACCTCTCCTCTGACCAGAATAAACGACAAACAGGGAAGACGTTTGTCGAAAATCCTTAGTTGCCTGTAGATAAAATTTCAGGGCACGGACTACATCTAGATTGTGTAGCAGACGTTCCTTTTTCGAAGAAGGATTAGGACACAAAGATGGAACCACAATCTCTTGATTGATATTCCTGTTAGTGACCACCTTAGGTAGGAACCCAGGTTTAGTACGCAGAACTACCTTGTCTGAATGAAAAATCAGATAAGGAGAATCACAATGTAAGGCAGATAACTCAGAGACTCTTCGAGCCGAGGAAATCGCCATTAAAAACAGAACTTTCCAAGATAACAACTTGATATCAATGGAATGAAGGGGTTCAAACGGAACCCCCTGTAAAACATTAAGAACTAAGTTCAAACTCCATGGTGGAGCAACAGTTTTAAACACAGGCTTGATCCTAGCTAAAGCCTGACAAAAAGCTTGAACGTCCGGAACTTCTGACAGACGTTTGTGTAAAAGAATGGACAGAGCTGAAATCTGTCCCTTTAAGGAACTAGCGGATAAACCCTTTTCTAAACCTTCTTGTAGAAAAGACAATATCCTCGGAATCCTAACCTTACTCCATGAGTAACTCTTGGATTCGCACCAATATAAGTATTTGCGCCATATCTTATGGTAAATCTTTCTGGTAACAGGCTTCCTAGCCTGTATTAAGGTATCAATAACTGACTCAGAAAAACCACGTTTTGATAAAATCAAGCGTTCAATTTCCAAGCAGTCAGCTTCAGAGAAATTAGATTTTGATGTTTGAAGGGACCCTGGATCAGAAGGTCCTGTTTCAGAGGTAGCGACCAAGGTGGACAGGATGACATGTCCACTAGATCTGCATACCAAGTCCTGCGTGGCCATGCAGGCGCTATTAGAATCACTGATGCTCTCTCCTGTTTGATTCTGGCAATCAATCGAGGAAGCATCGGGAAGGGTGGAAACACATAAGCCATCCCGAAGGTCCAAGGTGCTGTCAAAGCATCTATCAGAACCGCTCCCGGATCCCTGGATCTGGACCCGTAACGAGGAAGCTTGGCGTTCTGTCGAGACGCCATGAGATCTATCTCTGGTTTGCCCCAACGTCGAAGTATTTGGGCAAAGACCTCCGGATGAAGTTCCCACTCCCCCGGATGAAAAGTCTGACGACTTAAGAAATCCGCCTCCCAGTTCTCCACTCCCGGGATGTGGATTGCTGACAGGTGGCAAGAGTGAGACTCTGCCCAGCGAATTATCTTTGATACTTCCATCATTGCTAGGGAGCTTCTTGTCCCTCCCTGATGGTTGATGTAAGCTACAGTCGTGATGTTGTCCGACTGAAACCTGATGAACCCCCGAGTTGTTAACTGGGGCCAAGCCAGAAGGGCATTGAGAACTGCTCTCAATTCCAGAATGTTTATTGGTAGGAGACTCTCCTCCTGATTCCATTGTCCCTGAGCCTTCAGAGAATTCCAGACAGCGCCCCAACCTAGTAGGCTGGCGTCTGTTGTTACAATTGTCCAGTCCGGCCTGCTGAATGGCATCCCCCTGGACAGATGTGGCCGAGAAAGCCACCATAGAAGAGAATTTCTGGTCTCTTGATCCAGATTCAGAGTAGGGGACAAGTCTGAGTAATCCCCATTCCACTGACTTAGCATGCACAATTGCAGCGGTCTGAGATGTAGGCGTGCAAAGGGTACTATGTCCATTGCTGCTACCATTAAGCCGATCACCTCCATGCATTGAGCTACTGACGGGTGTTGAATGGAATGAAGGACACGGCATGCATTTTGAAGCTTTGTTAACCTGTCTTCTGTCAGGTAAATCTTCATTTCTACAGAATCTATAAGAGTCCCCAAGAAGGGAACTCTTGTGAGTGGAAAGAGAGAACTCTTCTTTTCGTTCACCTTCCATCCATGCGACCTTAGAAATGCCAGTACTAACTCTGTATGAGACTTGGCAGTTTGAAAGCTTGAAGCTTGTATCAGAATGTCGTCTAGGTACGGAGCTACCGCAATTCCTCGCGGTCTTAGTACCGCCAGAAGAGCACCCAGAACCTTTGTGAAGATTCTTGGAGCCGTAGCCAATCCGAATGGAAGAGCTACAAACTGGTAATGCCTGTCTAGAAAGGCAAACCTTAGATACCGGTAATGATCTTTGTGAATCGGTATGTGAAGGTAAGCATCCTTTAAATCCACTGTGGTCATGTACTGACCCTTTTGGATCATGGGTAAAATTGTCCGAATAGTCTCCATTTTGAACGATGGAACTCTTAGGAATTTGTTTAGGATCTTTAAATCCAGGATTGGCCTGAAAGTTCCCTCTTTTTTGGGAACCACAAACAGATTTGAGTAAAACCCTTGTCCCTGTTCCAACCGTGGAACTGGATGGATTACTCCCATTAATAAAAGCTCTTGTACGCAGCGTAGAAACGCCTCTTTCTTTATTTGGTTTGTTGACAACCTTGACAGATGAAATCTCTCTCTTGGGGGAGAGTATTTGAAGTCCAGAAGGTATCCCTGAGATATTATCTCTAGCGCCCAGGGATCCTGGACATCTCTTGCCCAAGCCTGGGCGAAGAGAGAAAGTCTGCCCCCCACTAGATCCGTTCCCGGATCGGGGGCCCTCAATTCATGCTGTTTTAGGGGCACCAGCAGGTTTCCTGGCCTGCTTGCCCTTGTTCCAGGACTGGTTAGGTCTCCAGCCTTGTCTGTAGCGAGCAACAGATCCTTCTTGTTTTGGAGCAGAGGAAGTTGATGCTGCTCCTGCTTTGAAATTCCGAAAGGAACGAAAATTAGATTGTCTAGCCTTAGGTTTGGCTCTGTCTTGAGGCAGGGCATGGCCTTTACCTCCTGTAATGTCAGCGATAATTTCTTTCAATCCGGGCCCGAATAAGGTCTGCCCTTTGAAAGGTATATTAAGAAATTTAGACTTAGAAGTAACGTCAGCTGACCAGGATTTTAGCCACAGTGCTCTGCGCGCCTGAATGGCGAATCCGGAATTCTTAGCCGTAAGCTTAGTTAAATGTACTACGGCATCTGAAATAAATGAGTTAGCTAACTTAAGAGCTTTAAGCCTGTGTGTAATCTCATCTAATGGAGCTGATTCAAGTGTCCCTTCCAGAGACTCAAACCAAAATGCTGCTGCAGCCGTGACAGGCGCAATGCATGCAAGGGGTTGCAATATAAAACCTTGTTGAACAAACATTTTCTTAAGGTAACCCTCTAACTTTTTATCCATTGGATCTGAAAAGGCACAGCTATCCTCCACCGGGATAGTGGTACGCTTAGCTAAAGTAGAAACTGCTCCCTCCACCTTAGGGATCGTTTGCCATAAGTCCCGTGTGGTGGTGTCTATTGGAAACATCTTTCTAAATATCGGAGGGGGTGAGAACGGCACACCGGGTCTATCCCACTCCTTAGTAACAATTTCAGTAAGTCTCTTAGGTATAGGAAAAACGTCAGTACTCGACGGTACCGCAAAATATTTATCCAACCTACACATTTTTTCTGGTATTGCAACTGTGTTACAATCATTCAGAGCCGCTAACACCTCCCCTAGTAATACACGGAGGTTTTCCAGCTTAAATTTAAAATTTGAAATATCTGAATCCAATCTGTTTGGATCAGAACCGTCAGCCGCAGAATGAAGCTCTCCGTCCTCATGTTCTGCAAGTTGTGACGCAGTATCTGACATGGCCCTAACATTATCAGCGCACTCTGTTCTCACCCCAGAGTGATCACGCTTACCTCTTAGTTCTGGTAATTTAGCCAAAACTTCAGTCATAACAGTAGCCATATCCTGTAATGTGATTTGTAATGGCCGCCCAGATGTACTCGGCGCCACAATATCACGCACCCCCCGAGCGGGAGATGCAGGTACTGACACGTGAGGCGAGTTAGTCGGCATAACTCTCCCCTCGTTGTTTGGTGAAATGTGTTCAATTTGTACAGATTGACTTTTATTTAAAGTAGCATCAATACAGTTAGTACATAAATTTCTATTGGGCTCCACTTTGGCATTAGCACATATAGCACAGATGTCTTCCTCTGAATCAGACATGTTTAACACACTAGCAAATAAACTAGCAACTTGGAAATACTTTTCAAGTAATTTACTATAATATGAAAACGTACTGTGCCTATAAGAAGCACAGAAAGAGTTAAGACAGTTGAAAGTTAATAAACTGAAAGGTTATAGCATCAAATCTTTGTAAAAAACACAATTTTAGCAAAGGCTTGTTCCCATTAGCGAAGGATAACTAACCCTGATAGCAGAAAAAAAAGTTACAGAAATAAACGTTTTTTATCACAGTCAACTACAATCTCACAGCTCTGCTGTGAATGATTACCTCCCTCAAAACAAGTTTTGAAGACCCCTGAGTTCTGTAGAGATGAACCGGATCATGCAGGAAATACAATGAGCTTCTGACTGAATTTTTTGACCTCCCCCTCACACACAACAGTGAGAGAGATCAGTAAACTGTCATAAATTAAATAAAACAACTGCCAAGTGGAAAAAATAATGCCCAAAACATTTTATTCACCCAGTACCTCAGAAAAACATAATTTATGCTTACCTGATAAATTTATTTCTCTTGTAGTGTATCCAGTCCACGGATCATCCATTACTTATGGGATATATTCTCCTTCCCAACAGGAAGTTGCAAGAGTCCACCCACAGCAAAGCTGCTATATAGCTCCTCCCCTAACTGCCATTACCAGTCATTCGACCGAAAACATGCAGAGAAAGGAAAACCATAGGGTGCAGTGGTGACTATAGTTTAATGGAAAAATTACCTGCCTTAAAGTGACAGGGCGGGCCGTGGACTGGATACACTACAAGAGAAATAAATTTATCAGGTAAGCATAAATTATGTTTTCTCTTGTTAAGTGTATCCAGTCCACGGATCATCCATTACTTATGGGATACCAATACCAAAGCTAAAGTACACGGATGATGGGAGGGACAAGGCAGGTACTTAAACGGAAGTTACCACTGCCTGTAAAAAACCCTTTCTCCCAAAAATAGCCTCCGAAGAAGCAAGATATCAAATTTGTTAAATTTGAAAAAGTATGAAACGCAGACCAAGACTCCGTCTTGTAATCTGTTCAACAGAAGCCACATTTAAAAAAGGCCCAAGTGAAAACCACAGCTCTAGTAGAATGAGCTGTAATCCCTTCAGGAGGCTGCTGTCCAGCAGTCTCATAAGCTAAATGAATTATGCTTTTTAACCAAAAAGACAGAGAGGTTGCTGAAGTCCTTTGACCTCTCCTCTGTCCAGAATAGACAACAAACAAGGTGAATGTTTGATGAAAATCTGTAGTAGCTTGTAAGTAAAACTTTAAAACACGAACCACGTCCAAATTGTGTAATAGACGTTCCTTCTTTGAAGAAGGATTAGGATACAAGAATGGAACAACAATCTCTTGAGTGATATTCTTGTTAGATACCACCTTAGGTAAAAACCCAGGTTGGTACACAGGACTACCTTATCCGTACGGAGAACCAGATAAGGAGAATCACATTGCAACGCAGATAACTCGGAGACTCTATGAGCCGAGGAAATAGCTACCAAAAAGGAACTTTCCAAGATAGAAGTTTGATATCTATGGAATTAAAAGGTTCAAATGGAACTCCTTGAAGAACCTTAAGAACCAGCTTTAAGCTCCATGGCGGAGCAACATTTTTAACCACAGGCTTGGTTCTAACCAAAGCCTGACCAAATGCCTGAACGTCTAGAATACCTGCCAGACGCTTGTGCAAAAGAATAGACAGAGTAGAAATCTGTCCTTTTAAAGAACTAGCTGACAACCCTTTTCTCAAAATCATCTTGGAGAAAAGATAATATCCTGGGAATCCAGACTTTACTCCATGAGTAACCCTTGGATTCATAACAATAAGATATTTACACCATATCTTATGTTAAATTTTCCTAGAGACAGGCTTTTATGCCTGTATTAAGGTATCAATTACTGACTCGGAGAAGCCATGCTTTGATAACATCAAGCGTTCTGTCTCCAGGCAGTCCATCTCAGATTAGTTATATTTAGATGGTTGAAAAGACCCTGAGGTAGAGGGTCCTGTCTCAGAAGCAGAGACCGTGGTGGAAAGGATGACATGTCCACCAGATCTGCATACCAGGTCCTGCGTGGCCACGCAGGCGCTGTCAAAAGCACCAAAGCACTCTCCTGCTTGATCTTGTGCAAACCCCTCCGGAGGGAATTCCCACTCCCCCGGATGAAAAGTCTGACGACTTAGAAAATCTGCCTCCCAGTTCTCAACACCTGGGATAGGGATAGCTTTTAGACAAGAGTGAGTCTCTGTCCAGTGAATTATTTTAAGACTTCTAACATTGCTAGGGAACTTCTGTTCCCCCTTGATGGTTGATGTAAGCCACAGTCGTGATATTGTCCGACTGAAATATGATGTACCTCAGAGTTGCTAACTGAGGCCAAGTCTGAAGAGCATGGAATATCGCTCCCAGTTCCAGAATATTCATTAGAAGGAGGGTCTCCTCCTGAGTCCACTATCCCTGAGCCTTCAGGGAGTTCCAGACTGTATCCCAACCTAAAAGGCTGGCATCTGTTGTAACAATTGTCCCATCTGACCTGCGGAAGGTCATACCCTTGGACAGATGGACCCGAGATAGTCACCAGAGAAGAGAATCTCTGGTTTCTTGGTCCGGATTTAACAGGAGAACAAATCTGTGTAATCCCCGTTCCTCTGGCTGAGCATGCATAGTTGCAGTGGTCTGAAATGTAGGCGTGCAAACGGTACTATGTCCCTTGCCGCTACCATTAAGCCGATTACATTCATGTACTGAGCCACCAAAGGGCGCGGATGGAATGAAGAACACGGCAGAAATTTAGAAACTTTGACAACCTGGACTCCGTCAGGTAAATTTTAATTTCTACAAAATCTATCAGAATCCCTAGGAGGGAAACCCTTGATATTGGGGATAGAGAACTCTTTCCTTGTTCACTTTCCACCCATGCGATCTCAGAAATGCCAGTACTACGTCCGTATGAGACTTGGCAACTTGGATGTTTGACGCCTTTATCAGGATGTCGTCTAAATAAGGGGCCACTTCTATGCCCCGCGGCCTAAGGACCGCCAAAGTGACCCCAGAACCTCCATAAAGATTCTAGGGGCTGTAGTTAACCCAAAGGAAAGAGCTACAAACTGGTAATGCCTGTCTAGAAAGGCAAACCTGAAAAACCGATGGTGATCTTTATGCATCGTAATGTGAGGATAAGCATCCTTCAAATCCATTGTAGTCCTCTATTGACTCTCCTGGATCATAGTTAAGATGGTACGAATAGTTTCCATCTTAAATGATAGAATTCTAAAGAATTTGTTTAAGATCTTTTAGATCCAAAATAGGTCTGAAGGTTTCCTTTCCTTGGGAACCACAAACCGATTTGAGGAAAACTGTGTCCCTGTTCCTCTATTGGAACTGAATGGGTCACGTACACAATGCAAGAATGTCTCTTTCTTTATCTGGTTTGCAGATAAATGTGAAAGGCAAAAACTCCCCTTTTTTGGGGGGGAAAGCTTTGAAATCCAGAATATATCTCTGGGGTATAATTTCCAATGCCCAGGGATCCTGGGCATCTCTTGCCCACGCCTGGGCGAAGAATGAAGTCTGCCCCCTATAGGATCCGTTACCAGATAGGGGTCCGTTCCTCATGCTGTTTTAGAGGCAGCAGCAGGCTCCTTGACCTGCTTATCTTTGTTCCAGGTCCGGTTGTCTCCAGACTGCCTTGGACTGAGCAAAAGTTCCCTCTTATTTTGCCTTAGAGGAAGTTGATGCCACACCTGCCTTGAATTTTCGAAAGGCACGAAAATTAGGCCTTTTTTGTCCCTTGATTTGGACCTGTCCTGAGGAAGGGCATGATCTTTTCCTCCAGTGATATAAGTAATAATCTCCTTCAAACTAGGCCTGAATAGGGTCTGCCCCTTGAAGGGAAGTTAAGTAGCTTATTTATTAAAGTCACGACAGCTGACCATGATATAAGCCATAGCGCTCTGCGCGCCAGTATAGTAAAAAACAGAATTCTTAGCCGTTAGTCTAGTCAAAGGAACAAAGGCATCAGAAAACAAAGGAATTGGCTAGCTTAAGTGCTCTAAGCTTGTCAAATATATTCATCCAATGGAGCCTGTAAAGCCTCATCAAGAGACTCAAACCAGAACGCCGCAGCAGCAGTGACAGGAGCAATGCGTGCAAGGGGCTGCAGGATAAAACCTTGTTGAATAAACATTTTTTATCCATTGGATCTAAAAAAGCACAACAGTCCTCGCCAGAGGTAGTGGTACGCTTAGCTAGAGTAGAAACTCTTCTCTCCACCTTAGGAACTGTCTGCCATAAGTCCCGTGTGGTGGCAACTATTAGAAAACATTCTTCTAAAAAATAGGAGGGGAAGAGAACGGCACACCTGGTCTATCCCATTCCTTATGAAAAATTTTAGTAAACCTCTTTAGGTATTGGAAAAACATAAGTACACACCGGCACTGCATATTATTTATCCAGTCTACACAATTTCTCTGGCACTGCGATTGTACACATTCATTCAGAGCAGCTAAAGCCTCCCTGAGCAACAAGTGGAGGTTCTCAAGCATAAATTTTAAATGTAGAAATATCAGAATCAGGTTAAATCATCTTCCCTGAGTCACAAATATCACCCACAGACTAAGCATATTGTGAGGTAGTATCAGACATGGTTCTTAAAGCGTCTGTATGCTCTGTATCTACCCCCAGAGCTGTTTTGCTTTCCTTTAATTTCAGGTAGTCTGACTAATACTGCTGCCAGTGTATTATACACAACCTTTGCCATGTCTTGTAAAATAAACGCTATGGGCGCCATTGATATACTTGGCGCCATTTGAGCGTGAGTCCCTGGAGCGGGAGTCAAAGGGTCTGACACGTGGGGAGAGTTAGTCGGCATAACTTCCCCCTCGACAGAATCCTCTGGTGATAATGTTTTTAAATACAAAAAATGATCTTTATTGTTTAACATGAAATCAGTACATCTGGTACACATTCTAAAATGGGGTTCCACCATGGCTTTAAACATAATAAACACAGAGCCTCCTCTATGTTAGACATGTTAGAACTAATAAAGAGACAAGTAAGCTTGGAAAACACTTTAAATCAAGTTAACAAGCAAATATAACAAACGTTACTGTGCCTTTAAGAGAAACAAATTTTGTCAAAATTTGAAAAACAGTGAAAAAAGGCAGTAAATCAAACGAAATTTTTACAGTACATGTAATAAGTTAACAGAGCATTGCACCCACTTGCAAATGGATGATTAACCCCTTAATGCAAAAAACAGATTAAAAAAAAAAAAAAAAAAAAAAAAAAAACGACATTTTTTTAAACAGACACAACAAAACTGCCACAGCTGAGCTGTGGATTACCTTCCCTATAACTGTTTCTATGCAAAATTTAAGCCAGCCATGTGGAAAAATTAGGCCCCAATAAGTTTTATCACCAAACATATGTTAAAAAACGATTAAACATGCCAGCAAACGTTTTAAAACACATTCTTATAAGAGTATGTATGTCTATTAATAAGCCTGATCCAGTCGCTATCACTGCATTTAAGGCTTTACTTACATTACTTCGGTATCAGCAGTATTTTCTTAGTCAATTCCATTCCTTAGAAAAATATATTACTGCACATACCTTAGCATATATCTCTATCAATCAGCCTGGTACCAGTCGCTTTCACTGCATTTAAAGGCTGTACTTACATTACTTCGGTATCAGCAGTATTTTCTTAGTCAATTCCATTCCTTAGAAAAATATTTTACTGCACATACCTTATTTGCAGGAAAACCTGCACGCCATTCCCCCTCTGAAGTACCTTACTCCTCAGAATGTGTGAGAACAGCAACTGGATCTTAGTTACGTCTGCTAAGATCATAGAAAAAACGCAGGCAGATTCTTCTTCCAAATACTGCCTGAGATAAACAGCACACTCCGGTGCCATTTAAAAATAACAAACTTTTGATTGAAGAAATAAACTAAGTATAAAAAACCACAGACTCTCACGACCTCCTATCTATGTTGAGACTTGCAAGAGAATGACTGGTAATGGCAGTTAGGGGAGGAGCTATATAGCAGCTTTGCTGTGGGTGGACTCTTGCAACTTCCTGTTGGGAAGGAGAATATATCCCATAAGTAATGGATGATCCGTGGACTGGATACACTTAACAAGAGAAATGAAACGATTTTACATGCCAGCAAAAAACGTTTAACATAAATTAAGTGTTATTAAAGAGCCTGTTGCCAGTCCCTGCAAATTAGGCTAAAGTCTTATGCACACAGTATAATTCCAGTGAAGTGCCATTCCCCAGAATACTGAAGTGTAAAATATACATACATGACAGCCTGATACCAGTTGCTGCTACTGCATTTAAGGCTGAGTTTACATTATATCGGTATGGCAGAATTTTCTCATCAATTCCATTGTCAGAAAATAATAAGCTGCTACATACCTCTTTGCAGATTAATCTGCCCGCTGTCCCCTGATCTGAAGTTTACCTCTCCTCAGATGGCCGAGAAACAGCAATATGATCTTAACTACGCCGGCTAAAATCATAGTAAAAACTCAGGTAGATTCTTCTTCAAATTCTACCAGAGAAGGAATAACACACTCCGGTGCTATTATAAAATAACAAACTTTTGATTGAAGGTATAAAACTAAATATAATCACCATAGTCCTCTCACACATCCTATCTAGTCGTTGGGTGCAAGAGAATGACTGGTAATGGCAGTTAGGGGAGGAGCTATATAGCAGCTCTGCTGGGTGAATCCTCTTGCACTTCCTGTTGGGGAGGAGTTAATATCCCATAAGTAATGGATGATCCGTGGACTGGATACACTTAACAAGAGAAATACAGTGCACATTTTGTTAATGTAAGTAAATTGTAAAGTTGTTAAAAAAATGTTCTATCTGAATCATGAAAGTTTAATTTGACCTGAGTGACCCTTTAATGAGAACTTACAGGAATACAATGGTTAGATTCCAGAAATAGTATATTTACAGAAGGCAAGAGAGACAACGCTCCAAAACACCAAGGGAAAAAAAGGTCAGTATAATGCTGAAGTAACAAAATGCTCCTTTATCACTGAGACTGGCAACTTGTGCCAATCATGGCATTAAAATATCGTGTAAAGCAGCTTTTTTCTGACCTTCACAGAAACATTTTGGAATTAGAGTTTGGTCCTGTTAAGAGGGGACAAGATCACATTGGCAAATTCTGTGAAGATTAAACCAAGAATATATTAACCCCTTAATGACCACAGCACTTTTCCATTTTCTGTCCGTTTGGGACCAAGGCTATTTTTACATTTTTGCGGTGTTTGTGTTTAGCTGTAATTTCCCTCTTACTCATTTACTGTACCCACACATATTATATACCGTTTTTCTCGCCATTAAATTAACTTTCTAAAAATACCATTATTTTCATCATATCTTATAATTTACTATAAAAATGTTTATAAAATATGAGGAAAAAATGGAAAAAAACACACTTTTTTTAACTTTGACCCCCAAAATCTGTTACACATCTACAACCACCAAAAAGAAAACATGCTAAATAGTTTCTAAATTTTGTCCTGAGTTTAGAAATACCTAATATTTACATGTTCTTTGCTTTTTTTGAAAGCTATAGGGCCATAAATACAAGTAGCATTTTGCTATTTCCAAACTACTTTTTTTCAAAATTAGCGCTAGTTACATTGGAACACTAATATCTTTCAGGAATCCCTGAATATCAATTGACATGTATATATTTTTTTTTAGAAGACATCCCAAAGTATTGATCTAGGCCAATTTTGGTATATTTCATGCCACCATTTCACCGCCAAATGTGATCAAATACAAAAAATCGTTCACTTTTTCACAAATTTTTTCACAAACTTTCGGTTTCTCACTGAAATTATTTACAAACAGCTTGTGCAATTATGGCACAAATGGTTGTAAATGCTTCTCTGGGATCCCCTTTGTTCAGAAATAGCAGACATATATGGCTTTGGCATTGCTTTTTGGTAATTAGAAGGCCGCTAAATGCCGCTACGCACCACACGTGTATTATGCCCAGCAGTGCAGGGGTTAATTAGGGAGCTTGTAGGGAGCTTGTATGGTTAATTTTAGCTTTAGTGTAGTGTAGTAGACAACCCAAAGTATTGATCTAGGCCCATTTTGGTATATTTCATGCCACCATTTCACCGCCAAATGCGATCAAATAAAAAAAAAACGTTAAATTTTTCACAATTTTAGGTTTCTCACTGAAATCATTTACAAACAGCTTGTGCAATTATGGCACAAATGGTTGTAAATGCTTCTCTGGGATCCCCTTTGTTCAGAAATAGCAGATATATATGACTTTGGCGTTGCTTTTCTGGTAATTAGAAGGCCGCAAAATGCTGCTGCGCATCACACGTGTATTATGGCTAGCAGTGAAGGGGTTAATTAGGAAGTTTGTAGGGAGCTTGCAGGGTTAATTTTAGCTTTAGTGTAGAGATCAGCCTCCCACCTGACACATCAGACCCCCTGATCCCTCCCAAACAGCTCCCTTCCCTCCCCCACCCCACAATTGTCCCCGCCATCTTAAGTACTGGCAGAAACTCTGCCAGTACTAAAATAAAAGCTTTTTGGGGGGTTTAGGTTTTTTAAAAAAAAAAAAAAAAAAAATATTCTGCTGTGTAGGACCCCCCTTAGCCTCCAACCTCCCTGATCCCCCCCAAAACAGCTCTGTAACCTTCCCTATCTGCCTTATTGGGGGCCATCTTGGGTACTGGCAGCTGTCTGCCAGTACCCAGCTTGCACAAAAAAGGGCTTTTTTTTTTTTTTCTTAGTTTTTTTTTTCTGTAGTGTAGCTTCCCCAAACACCCCCCACCCCCCCCCCCACCACAAACCCCCACCACCTCATTGATCGTATTTATTTTTTTTACTTTTTTTAACTGATTGCCTTTTTCTGTAGTGTAGCGGTTCCCACCCGCTCCCTCCCCGTGCACGCGCCCGCCCTCCCGTGCACGCGCGCGCGTCCGTGCGCGCCCCCGGGCATCCCCGCCCACGATCCCGCCCCCCTCCACATCTCCAGGGCCATCGATGGCCGCCACCCGCCTCCCGGTACTGCTCCCACCCACCAACGAAGGAAGCCACCGATCTCCGGTGCAGAGAGGGCCACAGAGTGGCTCTCTCTGCATCGGATGGCTTCAAAAGGTTATTGCAGGATGCCTCCATATCGAGGCATCACTGCAATAACCGGAAAGCAGCTGGAAGCAAACAGGATCGCTTCCAGCTGCTTTCCACACCGAGGACGTGCAGGGTACGTCCTCAGGCGTTAACTGCCTTTTTTTTTAGGACGTACCCTGCACGTCCTCGGTCGTTAAGGGGTTAAACTGATCAAGAGGCCTATTTATCAAATGTCTGTCGCACCTGATCCGACAGTGCGGATCATGTCCGACAGACATCGCTGAATGCGGAGAGCAATACGCTCTCCGTATTCAGCATTGCACCAGTGCTGGTGTAACGCCGCTCCCTGCAGACTCGCGGCCAATCGACAGCCAGCAGGGGGGTGTCAATCAACCCGATCGTACTCGATCGGGTTGAATTCCAGCGATTCCTGTCCACCTCATCAGAGCAGGCGTACAGGGTTATGGAGCAGCGGTCTTTAGACCGCTGCTTCATAACTGGTGTATCTGGCGAGCCTGCAGGCTCGCCAGAAACACGGGGCGTCAAGCTCCATTCGGAGCTTGATAGATAGGCCCCCAAATTTATAAAATATAATTTTATACAAAAAATGATTTTAAGAGGTGTGAACAGGTAAATACCCAACAGTCCTTGTGTATCCATAAGTTAATAACCACAAAGAAAAGAAAAACACACACACAATTTACATTTTTTTAAAAATATTAAAGAAATACAAAAATACCTGAGCAATGAGTCCCATTACCAGAGAATCCAGCAATGCAGGTGCATGTTGTAGAGTTTTTAGCATCCACAATACAGCTGAAATAACAAATATTTACATTATATTTCATTTACATATGTTGTGTGCTAATATTTTGTTGCCAGATGTGTGTGTAATATGGTATAACATTATTTAAAGGGATATAAAACCCAAAACATTTATTTTATAATTCAGACAAAGCATACAATTTTTAAAAAAGTTTTTAATGTACTTCTATTATCAACTTTGCTTTGTTACCAAGATATTCTGTGTTGAAGAGATACCTAGGTAGACATCTGGAGCACTATATGACAGGGAATAGTGCTGCCATCTAGTGCTCCTGCAAATGGGCCGGCTCCTAAGCCTACGTCCCTGCTTTTCAACATAAGATACCAAGATAACGAAGAACAATTGATAATAGAAGTAAATTAGAAAGTTGTTTAAAATTGCATGCTCTGTCTGAATCATGAAAAAAAAAATAGGTTTCATATCCCTTTAATCTATAGATCACAAGAGAAAATACATGGGATTAAAATGAAACTGGTCATAGACGTATTTACATCTTGGCACACAAGGCCTAGAGAGTCTGATTTTAGAGGAATCTTTTGAGCTTTGGGTTACCTAGCAGGGTTCTTGCACCTCAATGGATTCTAGGGACCTTAGGGGCCTGGGGGGGGGGTGCTTGATCCCTTTGTGTGCACTCTGACACACTTGGAGCCCCAACCACTGAAGGTAAGAGTGCACAAAGAAGTAACAGGTTAAATATGTATTCTATGAGGCCAATTTATCATGGCCCGAATCGGGTCGAATACATCTATTTCTGCGCAAGCCTTCAGGCTAGCTGGAAACAGGAGTTAAGAAGCAACGATCTTAAGACCGATGCTCCTTAACTCGTCCTCCGCCTCTGAGTGGGCGGACATCAATCCGCCCGACCGCATACGATTGGGTTGATTGACACCCCCTGCTAGCAGCCGATTGCCCGCAAATATGCAGGGGGCAGCATTGCACAAGCAGTTCACCAGAACTGCTTGTGCAATGATAAATGCCGACAGTGTATGCTGTCGGCATTTATCGATGTCTGGCGCACATGACCGCTACAGCTGATCATGTCCGCCAGACTCACGATAAATCGGCCCTTTTGTGTGTTATTGGCCCCTACATGGTTAAACTATTGCTCTGTGTGGCTTATAGGAAATATTGGAAATATGGACATTACTGGCAATGTGGTTATTAAATCACAGAATTAAGTCACTGCTCTATGTCAGTAACTTGCAACTTGGAGGTTAGATCTTAACACTGTATTACTGAGAGCATGGGTTTAGATATTTGAACTGTATGGGTAACTCATAAACGGGATAAGATCACTGTTCTGTGTGTACTGGCATCATGAGGCTAAATACCAGTACTAGCTATTTAATGTACAAATCACTTCACTGCAGAATTACTGTTCTGTGTACCTGTGTGTGTTACTGGGATTATTTAATCACTGTACTGTATTAGTTACTGCAATGCTGAGGTTAAAGTGCTACATTATATGTATTATTGGCAATATGGAAGTTAAAGTGCTGCACTAGGTGGAATACTGCTAATATGGGTGTTAAACATGCTGCTCCGTGTGGGTTAAATTACTTTGCTGTATAGGTTAATTAAAGGGACAGTCAACACCATCATTTTTGTTGTTTAAAAAGAAAGATAATCCCTTTATTACCCATTCCCCAGTTTTGCATAACCAACACAGTTATAATAATACACGTTTTACCTTTGTAATTACCTTGTATCTAAGCTTCTGCTGACTGCCCCCTTATTTCAGTTCTTTTGACAGACTTGCATTTTAGCCAATCAGTGCTCACACCTAGGTCACTTCACGTGCATGAGCTCAATGTTATCTATATGAAACACATGAACTAATGCCCTCTAGTGGTCAAAATGCATTCAGATTAGAGGCAGTCTTCAAGGCCTAAGAAATTAGCATATGAACCTCCTAAATTTAGCTTTTAACTAAGAATACAGAGAGAACAAAGCAAAATTGGTGATAAAAACAGAATTTATGCTTACCTGATAAATTACTTTCTCCAACGGTGTGTCCGGTCCACGGCATCATCCTTACTTGTGGGATATTCTCTTCCCCAACAGGAAATGGCAAAGAGTCCCAGCAAAGCTGGTCACATGATCCCTCCTAGGCTCCGCCCACCCCAGTCATTCGACCGACGGACAGGAGGAAATATATATAGGAGAAACCATATGATACCGTGGTGACTGTAGTTAGAGAAAATAATTCATCAGACCTGATTAAAAAAACCAGGGCGGGCCGTGGACCGGACACACCTTTGGAGAAAGTAATTTATCAGGTAAGCATAAATTCTGTTTTCTCCAACATTGGTGTGTCCGGTCCACGGCGTCATCCTTACTTGTGGGAACCAATACCAAAGCTTTAGGACACGGATGAAGGGAGGGAGCAAATCAGGTCACCTAAACGGAAGGCACCACAGCTTGCAAAACCTTTCTCCCAAAAATAGCCTCCGAAGAAGCAAAAGTATCAAATTTGTAAAATTTGGCAAAAGTGTGCAGTGAAGACCAAGTCGCTGCCTTACATATCTGGTCAACAGAAGCCTCGTTCTTGAAGGCCCATGTGGAAGCCACAGCCCTAGTGGAGTGAGCTGTGATTCTTTCAGGAGGCTGCCGTCCGGCAGTCTCATAAGCCAATCGGATAATGCTTTTAAGCCAAAAGGAAAGAGAGGTAGAAGTCGCTTTTTGACCTCTCCTTTTACCAGAATAAACAACAAACAAGGAAGATGTTTGTCTGAAATCTTTAGTAGCCTCTAAATAGAACTTTAGAGCACGGACAACGTCCAAATTGTGTAACAAACGTTCCTTCTTTGAAACTGGATTCGGACACAAAGAAGGTACAACTATCTCCTGGTTAATATTTTTGTTAGAAACAACTTTAGGAAGAAAACCAGGCTTAGTACGCAAAACCACCTTATCTGCATGGAACACCAGATAAGGAGGAGAACACTGCAGAGCAGATAACTCTGAAACTCTTCTAGCAGAAGAAATTGCAACCAAAAACAAAACTTTCCAAGATAGTAACTTAATATCTATGGAATGTAAGGGTTCAAACGGAACCCCTTGAAGAACGGAAAGAACTAGATTTAGACTCCAGGGAGGAGTCAAAGGTCTGTAAACAGGCTTGATCCTAACCAGAGCCTGAACAAATGCTTGAACATCTGGCACAGCTGCCAGTCTTTTGTGTAGTAAGACAGATAAAGCAGAGATCTGTCCCTTTAGAGAACTTGCAGATAATCCTTTCTCCAAACCTTCTTGAAGAAAGGAGAGAATCTTAGGAATTTTTATCTTATTCCATGGGAATCCTTTGGATTCACACCAACAGATATATTTTTTCCATATTTTATGGTAAATTTTTCTAGTTACAGGTTTTCTGGCCTGAACCAGAGTATCTATCACCGAATCTGAAAACCCACGCTTTGATAGAATCAAGCGTTCAATCTCCAAGCCGTCAGTTGGAGGGAGACCAGATTTGGGTGTTCGAATGGACCTTGAACAAGAAGGTCCTGTCTCAAAGGTAGCTTCCATGGTGGAGCCGATGACATATTCACCAGGTCTGCATACCAAGTCCTGCGTGGCCACGCAGGAGCTATCAAGATCACCGAGGCCCTCTCCTGATTGATCCTGGCTACCAGCCTGGGAATGAGAGGAAACGGTGGGAATACGTAAGCTAGGTTGAAAGTCCAAGGAGCTACTAGTGCATCTACTAGAGTCGCCTTGGGATCCCTGGATCTGGACCCGTAGCAAGGAACCTTGAAGTTCTGACGAGACGCCATCAGATCCATGTCTGGAATGCCCCATAATTGAGTTATTTGGGCAAAGATTTCCGGATGGAGTTCCCACTCCCCCGGATGAAATGTCTGACGACTCAGAAAATCCGCTTCCCAATTTTCCACTCCTGGGATGTGGATCGCAGACAAGTGGCAGGAGTGATCCTCCGCCCATTGAATTATTTTGGTCACTTCTTTCATCGCCAGGGAACTCTTTGTTCCCCCTTGATGATTGATATAAGCAACAGTCGTCATGTTGTCTGATTGGAACCTTATGAATTTGGCCTTTGCTAGTTGAGGCCAAGCTCTGAGAGCATTGAATATCGCTCTCAGTTCCAGAATGTTTATCAGGAGAAGAGACTCTTCCCGAGACCATAGACCCTGAGCTTTCAGGGATTCCCAGACCGCACCCCAGCCCACTAGACTGGCGTCGGTCGTGACAATGACCCACTCCGGCCTGCGGAAGCTCATTCCCTGGGACAGATGGTCCAGGGTCAGCCACCAACGGAGTGAATCTCTGGTCTTTTGATCTACTTGAATCATTGGAGACAAGTCTGTATAATTCCCATTCCACTGTTTGAGCATGCACAGTTGTAATGGTCTTAGATGAATTCGTGCAAAAGGAACTATGTCCATTGTTGCAACCATCAATCCTATTACTTCCATGCACTGCGCTATGGAAGGACGAGGAACAGAATGAAGCACTTGACAAGAGCTTAGAAGTTTTGATTTTCTGACCTCTGTCAGAAAAATCCTCATTTCTAAGGAATCTATTATTGTTCCCAAGAAGGGAACTCTTGTTGACGGGGACAGAGAACTCTTTTCTTTGTTCACCTTCCATCCGTGAGAAGTGAGAAAGGCTAGAACGATGTCCGTATGAGCCTTTGCCTTTGACAGGGACGACGCTTGTATTAGAATGTCGTCCAAGTAAGGTACTACTGCAATGCCCCTTGGTCTTAGAACCGCTAGAAGGGACCCTAGCACCTTTGTGAAAATCCTTGGAGCAGTGGCTAATCTGAATGGAAGAGCCACAAACTGGTAATGTTTGTCCAGAAAAGCGAACCTTAGGAACTGATGATGTTCCTTGTGGATAGGGATATGTAGGTACGCATCCTTTAGATCCACGGTAGTCATAAATTGACTTTCCTGGATGGTGGGTAGAATCGTTCGAATAGTTTCCATTTTGAACGATGGTACCCTGAGAAATTTGTTTAGGATCTTCAAATCCAAAATTGGTCTAAACGTTCCCTCTTTTTTGGGAACTACGAACAGATTGGAATAAAATCCCATTCCTTGTTCCTTTATTGGAACTGGGTGTATCACTCCCATCTTTAACAGGTCTTCTACACAATGTAAGAATGCCTGTCTCTTTATTTGGTTTGAGGATAAGTGAGACTTGTGGAACCTTCCCCTTGGGGGTAGTTCCTTGAATTCCAGGAGATAACCTTGAGAAACTATTTCTAGCGTCCAAGGATCCTGAACATCTCTTGCCCAAGCCTGAGCAAAGAGAGAGAGTCTGCCCCCCACCAGATCCGGTCCCGGATCGGGGGCTACTCCTTCATGCTGTCTTGTTAGCAGTGGCAGGCTTCTTGGCCTGATTACCCTTGTTCCAGCCTTGCATTGGTTTCCAGGCTGGTTTGGGTTGTGAGGCATTACCCTCTTGCTTAGAGGATGCAGAATTAGAGGCTGGTCCATTTCTGCGAAAGGGACGAAAATTAGGCTTATTTTTAGCCTTAAAAGACCTATCGTGTGGAAGGGCGTGGCCCTTTCCCCCAGTGATGTCTGAAATAATCTCTTTCAAATCAGGTCCAAATAAAGTTTTACCTTTGAAAGGAATGTTAAGTAATTTTGTCTTGGATGACACATCCGCTGACCAAGACTTTAGCCAAAGCGCTCTGCGCGCCACAATAGCAAACCCTGAATTTTTCGCCGCTAATTTTGCTAATTGCAAAGCGGCATCTAAAATAAAAGAGTTAGCCAATTTAAGTGCGTGAACTCTGTCCATAACCTCCTCATATTGAGTTTCTCTACTGAGTGACTTTTCTAGTTCCTCGAACCAGAACCACGCTGCCGTAGTGACAGGAACAATGCATGAAATTGGTTGTAGAAGGTAGCCTTGCTGTACAAAAATCTTTTTAAGCAAACCTTCCAATTTTTTATCCATAGGATCTTTGAAAGCACAACTATCTTCGATAGGAATAGTAGTGCGTTTGTTTAGAGTAGAAACTGCCCCCTCGACCTTGGGGACTGTCTGCCATAAGTCCTTTCTGGGGTCGACCATAGGAAATAATTTCTTAAATATAGGGGGAGGAACAAAAGGTATGCCGGGCTTTTCCCACTCTTTATTTACTATGTCCGCCACCCGCTTGGGTATAGGAAAAGCGTCGGGGGGCACCGGAACCTCTAAGAACCTGTCCATCTTGCATAATTTCTCTGGAATGACCAAATTGTCACAATCATCCAGAGTAGATAACACCTCCTTAAGCAGTGCGCGGAGATGTTCTAATTTAAATTTAAATGTCACAACATCAGGTTCAGCTTGATGAGAAATTTTTCCTGAATCTGAAATTTCTCCCTCAGACAAAACCTCCCTCATGGCCCCTTCAGATTGGTGTGAGGGTATGACAGAACAATTATCATCAGCGTCCTCTTGCTCTTCAGTGTTTAAAACAGAGCAATCGCGCTTTCTCTGATAAGTAGACATTTTGGATAAAAGATTTGCTATGGAGTTATCCATTACAGCCGTTAATTGTTGCATGGTAATAAGTATTGGCGCACTAGATGTACTAGGGGCCTCCTGCATGGGCAAAACTGGTGTAGACACAGTAGGAGATGATGTAGTATCATGTTTACTCCCCTCATTTGAGGAATCATCTTGGGCAATATCATTATTTGTGGCAGTACTGTCCTTACTTTGTGTGGACGCTATGGTACAATTATCACATAAATTTAAATGGGGAGACACATTGGCTTTCATACATATAGAACATAGCTTATCTGAAGGTACAGACATGTTAAACAGGTTTAAACTTGTCAACAATGCACAAAAAACGTTTTAAAATAAAACCGTTACTGTCACTTTAAATTTCAAACAGAAAACACTTTATTACTGAATATGTGAAAAAGTATGAAGGAATTGTTCAAAAATTCCAAAATTTTCACCACAGTGTCTTAAAGCCTTAAAAGTATTGCACACCAAATTTCAGAGCTTTAACCCTTAAAATAACGGAACCGGAGCCGTTTTTCAATTTAACCCCTATACAGTCCCAGATACAGTCTTTGCTAAGACCCAACCAAGCCCTGAGGGGAATACGATACCAAATGACGCCTTCTAAAAGCTTTTTCAGAGATTCTTAGATCCTCACACATGCATCTGCATGCCCTGCTCTCATTAATGGCGCGAAAATGAGGCTCAGTCTATGACTAGAAAGGCCCCCTGACTGAAAAAGGTGTCCAATACAGTGCCTGCCGTTTTATAAACGTTCCCCAAGATTATAAATGTCAATTGTTAGCCTAAATTTGAATAATATGCACAAATAAAGCAATCGATTTAGCCCATAAAAATGTCTACCAGTTTTTTAGCCCATAATAAGCCCTTTATTCTGTTTGTTTTTGACTAAGAAAATGGCTTACCGGTCCCCATGAGGGGAAATGACAGCCTTCCAGCATTACACAGTCTTGTTAGAAATATGGCTAGTCATACCTTAAGCAGAAAAGTCTGCTAACTGTTTCCCCCAACTGAAGTTACTTCATCTCAACAGTCCTATGTGGAAACAGCAACCGATTTTAGTTACTGTCTGCTAAAATCATCTTCCTCTTACAAACAGAAATCTTCATCCTTTTCTGTTTCAGAGTAAATAGTACATACCAGCACTATTTTAAAATAACAAACACTTGATAGAAGAATAAAAACTACATTTAAACACCAAAAAAACTCTTAACCATCTCCGTGGAGCTGTTGCCTGTGCAACGGCAAAGAGAATGACTGGGGTGGGCGGAGCCTAGGAGGGATCATGTGACCAGCTTTGCTGGGACTCTTTGCCATTTCCTGTTGGGGAAGAGAATATCCCACAAGTAAGGATGACGCCGTGGACCGGACACACCAATGTTGGAGAAAGTAAATTGGGAAGTTGTTTAAAATTACATTCCCTATTTAAATCATGAATTTTTTTTTTGGACTTGACTGTCCCTTTAACCCTTGAGTGCTAATGACGGCTCTGAGCCGTCACAGAGTTTCCCACTCTGGTGCTAATGACGGCTCAGTGCCGTCACTAGCACTCTCCCAACTTGAGGGAGATCTGGGGGCTCCCACCCGCTCCTACCCCTGCGATATATGCATAATGAAAGGCATCGCCGGGGCTTCTGTTTTGCGTGGTGACGTCACGCGCAATAAACGTGATGACGTCACCGCGCAACTTTATTTAACATTAACAATGTTAAATATAGGAGCAGGGGGCATGCTGCTTAGAAGCCTGTATCTCAGGCATCTAAGCAGCTACAGACCCCCAAGACCCACCGTTGGAAAGGTAATCGCCTAACCTTTCCAGCGGTGTAAGTCTTGGGGATCTTAAATAAATAAATAAAAAGTAAAAAAAAATATTTTTAAAAATATTAAATAAAAGCCCCTTTAAGAAAACCTTAGCACCCAGGTGGGAAAGTGCTTAGCACTCAAAGGGTTAAAGACTTTTTATTGTTTAAATAAATAGATAGTTCATTTATTACCCATTCCCCAGTTTTGCATAACCAGCATGGTTATATTAATACACTTTTACCTCTGTGATTACCTTGTATCTAAGCCTCTGCAGACTGCCTCCTTATTTCAGGGGTGCTCCACTAAATGTGAGTGTAATATATAACACATGATTATCCAACTAGTTAAGCAATACTAAGCCATGTGGCGCATCTGTCTTCCTATGTTATTCACAGACTGCTGAACCTGGATCGAAGCCTTGATCCTTCTACAGATAGCTGCCTGGGCCTGCTATTACCAATTGTTCCTGAGTAATATATCAATACCCTATTTCATCATATGGGACTATGGTACAATTGTCCATTGATACACTGTATTACAATTTGTTGTATTGTTTATAATTAGATGGTTGTATCATTGCTTATTAAGTGTTGTTGGTTACTGTGATATATATCACCTGTTTGGATATTGACCAAGGGCGCCCCCTATATTTTAATATTAATAATGTTATCTATACGGCACACATTAACTAGTGCTGCCTGGCTGTAAAAAACTGTCAAAATGCACTGAGATAAGAGGCGGCCTTTAAGGACCAATACATTTGCATATGAGCCTACCTAGGTTTAGCTTTCAACAAAGAATACCATAAGAACAAGGCAAATTTGATGATGAAAGTAAACTGCAAAGTTGTTTAAAACTGCATGCCCTATTTAAATCATGAAAGTATAATTTTTACTACACTGTCCCTTTTAAAGGGATAGAAGGTCAAAATGTAAATAGAAGCATTATTTTAATATACTTCTGTTAGCAAAAATGCTTCTAAAAGAAGAACACATTTAGGCCTAGATTATAATGGAGCAAAAAATTGTGCTTTCGTGACTGCGATATTTGCGCTCCACTCAGTAATACCGGCGAATCCAAGTTGATCGCAATGCGAAGCCGAACACGACCTCTCTTTCGCATTGACTGGAAGCTTTGAGCTCACGAGAGCCCGCTTCCATAAGCTCCAATGGGGGCCTCGTTCTTATGCTGTAAGGCACAGCAAAGAACCTAGAGCAGCGCAGGGGGTAAATCGTGCAGCGTTGGGCAGCACATTTAAAATATACTTGTAATGGCTGGTTAATTAAACAAATTTGTTCTTTTAAGGCGCACATTAAATTAGTGCTTCACTTGTAATCTAGTCCTTAGTAGGTTTCCAATGGAATGCACTACCTCTTAGGCATACTTCCCAATTTTTTCAGGAGGCTTAATGGGGTGTAAAGGTTGGGAACTAAGGGTGAGGGCACACCGAGATGGCAGGGTCAAGTCAAGTTGTTGGTGTGGCTGGGTGGGTTCTGGGCATAGTTTGTAGCAGTCCCTTAAAACTTGGATACCAAGAATTTGTGGCTTAGGACAGATCATACCTTGCATAACTGTACATTGAAATTAAATAGTTTTCTAATGATGTTTGTTATTTAAAGGGACAATTCAGTCAAAATGTAAATGCACATAGATGAATTACATCTTTGTATAAAAATATATTTGCAATATACAAGTATTGGCAAAAATGCTTCTAGTAAAAGTAATTACTGTTATAGTGTTAAAAATGTTCTCTGCACGTGCATGTGAAGCATAGCTAGATGTTCTCAGTGCACCAGCGGTTTAAATGCTGCAGCTGCTCAGAGCGCCAGTGGGGCTTGTATCATGGCCTCAGTTAACAAATTGAGTCATTACCAGACGGTACAAGTACCTTAGGCTCTCTGAGAAAGTGCTGTGTTTAAAATGCTGGTGCACGGTGCATACTTAAATACACTTTTGAAACAGCTATAGTTTTTATTATAAGCATTTTTGCTAATACATGTATGTTACAAACTTGCTTCTGTTCACTGAAATGCATCAATGTAGATTCCAATTTTTTATTTAATGACCCTTTAACCTTTTGAGTGCTAAGCACTTTCCCACCTGGGTGCTAAGCTTTTTTAAGTTTTTTTTTTTTTTTTTAAATCCTCAAGACTTACACTGTTGGAAAGGTTAAGCGATTACATTTCCAACGGTGGGTCTTGGGGGTCTGTAGCTGCTTTGATACCTGAGATACAGGCTTCTAAGCAGCATGCCCCCTGCTCCTATACTTAACATTGTTAAGTATAAATAAAGTTGCACGGTGACGTCATAACAGCATTGCCCGTGACGTCACCACGCATAACGTGAAGCCCCGGCGATGCCTGTCACTATGCAGGCCTGATCACCGGGGTAGGAGCAGATGGGAGCCCCCAGATCTCCCTCAAGTTGGGAGAGTGCTAGCGACGGCTCTGAGCCGTCGTTAGCACCAGAGTGGGAGACTCTGCGCGGCTCAGAACCGTCGTTAGCACTCAAGGGGTTAAAGCGTGGATGCTAAATCCATAGCCTGAGGGAGGGCCACTTCCATCCCTCCATGGTTTTATGTGGCCCTCAGTAAAAAACAGACATCAGTTATTTGTTGACAAAAAAAGCAGCTCCCTAGCTCTCAAAATATAAGTATGTGCATTTGTACCAAATTTTGTAAATTTGAGTAGTGTGAATAATTCGATTAATTAACAGTAACTACCTTCTTGTGTCATTTTTAAGGAAAAATGTGATTACAATACAATTTTATTTTGAGGTGTTATATTTAGCATTAGCAGGAGTATAATGATAGGTGGCCAATTCTGCCATAGGTGGCCTTGTGCTTTATATTAGAAAAATCACTTGTGATGGGCCCCCTCCTGACAAAAAAAATATGGGCCCCGATTTTTAAAGGGACACAAAAGCCAAAAGTATGCTGGGGCTGTTGCAAAACATTCATTTTTTTTTAAATAGGCAGCTATAGTGCACAAGAATTGGTATGCTCAGTGCTCAGTCCACGGCGCATATTAACTGCTGGTATCAGTGCTGTGAGCAGCACTGATCTGCACATAATACTAATCTAAGTGTTAAAAAGGGCTAAAACTGTTTTTTCAAACATTCATTTAACGTAGTATACTAGCATACTATATATATATATATTCCAATTAGCAACAGGGAACCAGCACTCCATATAATCCAACTGCCGGGGTGCACTTCTAAAAGTCTAAACACTAAAACATAGCAGGGAAGGCACTCTCCGTTTACAACAACCTTTATTTTGGTATCCGTTTCCGAAAACAACTATTATTTTGGTTCCGTTTACAACAACCTTTATTTTTGAGTATATATATATAAAGGAACTTCACCAGCGCTAGACCTACTTATATACGGCTAGATTTAGAGTTTTGCGGCCAAAGGGGTGCGTTAGCTACGCGTGTATTTTTTCCCCCGCACTTTTTAAATACCGCTGGTATTTAGAGTTTTCTGAAGGGCTGTGTTAGGCTCCAAAAAGGGAGCGTACAGGCATATCAACTCTCAATACCAGCGGTGCTTACGGACACGGCCAGCTTCAAAAACGTGCTCGTGCACGATTCCCCCATAGGAAACAATGGGGCAGTTTGAGCTGAAAAAAAACCTAACACCTGCAAAAAAGCAGCGTTCAGCTCCTAACGCAGCCCCATTGTTTCCTATGGGGAAACTCTTCCTAAGTCTGCACCTAACACCCTAACATGTACCCCGAGTCTAAACACCCCTAACCTTACACTTATTAACCCCTAATCTGCCGCCCCCGCTATCGCTGACCCCTGCATATTATTTTTAACCCCTAATCTGCCGCTCCGTACACCGCCGCAACCTACATTATAGCTATGTATAGCTATGTACCCCCTAATCTGCTGCCCCTAACATCGCCGACCCCTATATTATATTTATTAACCCCTAATCTGCCCCCCCCCAACGTCGCCGCTACCTACCTACACTTATTAACCCCTAATCTACCGACCGGACCTTGCCGCCACTCTAATAAATGTATTAACCCCTAAACCGCCGCACTCACGCCTCGCAAACCCTATAATAAATATTATTAACCCCTAATCTGCCCCCCCCCCCCAATCTTACCTACACTTATTAACCCCTAATCTGCCGACCGGACCTTACCGCTACTCTAATAAATGTATTAACCCCTAAAGCTAAGTCTAACCCTAATACTAACACCCCCCTAAGTTAAATATAATTTTTATCTAACGAAATAAATTAACTCTTATTAAATAAATTATTCCTATTTAAAGCTAAATACTTACCTGTAAAATAAACCCTAATATAGCTACAATATAACGAATAATTATATTGTAGCTATTTAAGGATTTATATTTATTTTACAGGCAACTTTGTATTTAATTTAACTAGGTACAATAGCTATCAAATAGTTAATAACTATTTAATAGCTACCTAGTTAAAATAATTACAAAATTACCTGTAAAATAAATCCTAACCTAAGTTACAATTAAACCTAACACTACACTATCAATAAATTAATTAAATAAACTACCTACAATTATCTACAATTAAATCAACTAAACTAAATTACAAAAACAAACAAACACTAGATTACAAAAATAAAAAAAGAATACAATAATTTTAAACTAATTACACCTACTCTAAGCCCCCTAAAAAAATAACAAAGCCCCCCAAAATAAAAAAATGCCCTACCCTATTCTAAAATAAAAATTAAACAGCTCTTTTACCTTACCAGCCCTTAAAAGGGCCTTTTGCGGGGCATGCCCCAAAGTAAACAGCTCTTTTGCATTTTAAAAAAACATACAATACCCCCCCAACATTACAACCCACCACCCACATACCCCTAATCTAACCCAAACCCCCCTTAAAAAACCTAACTCTAAGCCCCTGAAGATCTCCCTACCTTGTCTTCACCACGCCGGGTATCACCGATCCGTCCAGAAGAGGGTCCGAAGTCTTCATCCTATCCGGCAAGAAGAGGTCCAGAAGAGGCTCCGAAGTCTTCATCCTATCCGGCAAGAAGAGGACATCCGGACCGGTAGACATGTTCATCCAGGCGGCGTCTTCTATCTTCATCCATCCGGCGCGGAGCGGGACCATCTTGAAGCAGCCGACGCGGATCCATCCTCTTCTTCCGGCGACTCCCGACGAATGAAGGTTCCTTTAAGGGACGTCATCCAAGATGGCGTCCCTCGAATTCCGATTGGCTGACGTCCCTTAAAGGAACCTTCATTCGTCGGGAGTCGCCGGAAGAAGAGGATGGATCCGTGTCGGCTGCTTCAAGATGGTCCCGCTCCGCGCCGGATGGATGAAGATAGAAGACGCCGCCTGGATGAACATGTCTACCGGTCCGGATGTCCTCTTCTTGCCGGATAGGATGAAGACTTCGGACCCTCTTCTGGACCTCTTCTTGCCGGATAGGATGAAGACTTCGGACCCTCTTCTGGACTGATCGGTGATACCTGGCGTGGTGAAGACAAGGTAGGGAGATCTTCAGGGGCTTAGTGTTATGTTTTTTAAGGGGGTTTGGGTTAGATTAGGGGTATGTGGGTGGTGGGTTGTAATGTTGGGGGGGTATTGTATGTTTTTTTAAAATGCAAAAGAGCTGTTTACTTTGGGGCATGCCCCGCAAAAGGCCCTTTTAAGGGCTGGTAAGGTAAAAGAGCTGTTTAATTTTTATTTTAGAATAGGGTAGGGCATTTTTTTATTTTGGGGGGCTTTGTTATTTTTTTAGGGGGCTTAGAGTAGGTGTAATTAGTTTAAAATTATTGTATTCTTTTTTTATTTTTTGTAATTTAGTGTTAGTTTTTTTTTGTAATTTAGTGTTTGTTTTTTTTTGTAATTTAGTTTAGTTGATTTAATTGTAGATAATTGTAGGTAGTTTATTTAATTAATTTATTGATAGTGTAGTGTTAGGTTTAATTGTAATTTAGGTTAGGATTTATTTTACAGGTAATTTTGTAATTATTTTAACTAGGTAGCTATTAAATAGTTATTAACTATTTAATAGCTATTGTACCTAGTTAAAATAAATACAAAGTTGCCTGTAAAATAAATATAAATCCTTAAATAGCTACAATATAATTATTCGTTATATTGTAGCTATATTAGGGTTTATTTTACAGGTAAGTATTTAGCTTTAAATAGGAATAATTTATTTAATAAGAGTTAATTTATTTTGTTAGATAAAAATTATATTTAACTTAGGGGGGTGTTAGGGTTAGACTTAGCTTTAGGGGTTAATACATTTATTAGAGTAGCGGTGAGGTCCGGTCGGCAGATTAGGGGTTAATAAGTGTAGGTAAGGTTGGGGGGGGCAGATTAGGGGTTAATAATATTTATTATAGGGTTTGCGAGGAGTGAGTGCGGCGGTTTAGGGGTTAATACATTTATTAGAGTGGCGGCAAGGTCCGGTCGGCAGATTAGGGATTAATAAGTGTAGGTAAGGGAGTGGCGACGTTGGGGGGGCAGATTAGGGGTTAATAAATATTATGTAGGTGTCGGCGGTGTTAGGGGCAGCAGATTAGAGGTACATAGGGATAATGTAGGTGGCGGCGGTGTACGGTCGGCAGATTAGGGGTTAAAAATTTTAATTATAGTGGCGGCGATGTGGGGGGACTTCGGTTTAGGGGTACATAGGTAGTTTATGGGTGTTAGGGTACTTTAGAGCACAGTAGTTAAGAGCTTTATGAATCGGCATTAGCCCATAAAGCTCTTAACTCCTGACTTTTTCCTGCGGCTGGAGTCTTGTCGGTAGAGGGTCTAATGCTCACTTCAGCCAAGACTCTAAATACCAGCGTTAGAAAGATCCCATTGAAAAGATAGGATACGCAATTGGCGTAAGGGGATCTGCGGTATGGAAAAGTTGCGGCTGGAAAGTGAGCGTTAGACCCTTTCCTGACTGACTCCAAATAACAGCGGGTGGCCAAAACCAGCGTTAGGACCCCTTAACGCTGGTTTGGAGGGCTAACGCAAAACTCTAAATCTAGGCGAGTGTGTTTTGTTATGTGTAGTATATTAGTTACTATAACCCAGGGGCAAGTTTTTCTTTTCTAAACACAATAATTACCCACTCCCTATGGTATAAATTCAGCATAACATATTTTACAGCAATAAGACAGCATATAATAAATGTATAATTTGATCGTAATCGTGCTGCCTAGGTATTGATATAGTGTACCCGTGTCACTATTAGAAGTTTTAGGATGAAATCGAAAATCAATAATAAGCAAATGGCACACAGATATGTATTGTCTCTTTAACAAAGTCAATGAATACTTTGAACTGCTGTTATCAAGTAATTAATACACTTCGCTTCTGGAAGTAATCCTATTGCAGAAACCATATGATAATAAGATTTTCCGCTTACAAGAACTAACCCCAATCTTATGAGGTAAGTTTGAAGCTTTAGAGGGGAGATGATGGTTAGGTAAACCTCAATCAGTCTGTTCCAGAATTAGTTCTGTCTTTGCTTGTATCTTTATTTTCTGAATCCTTCCCAATAAAGTCTGCATACTATGCTTGCATCGAATGGAATCTCTGGACTCTTTACTCTTTCATTCCATGGTGAGAATCTTGTCCACCTCCGGAGTATGGAATATGGGGTGGATTACCCCAGTGTAGAAACGTATAAAAAAGAAAAAGGAATCACATAGTGCAATCTTGTATGGTAAAATACAGAATTTATGCTTACCTGATAAATTACTTTCTCTTGCGGTGTATCCAGTCCACGGATTCATCCTTACTTGTGGGATATTCTCATTCCCTACAGGAAGTGGCAAAGAGAGCACACAGCAGAGCTGTCTATATAGCTCCCCCTCTGGCTCTGCCCCCCCAGTCATTCGACCGACGGTTAGGAGAAAAAGGAGAAACCATAGGGTGCAGTGGTGACTGTCGTTTAAACAAAAAAATTTAACCTGACTTAATTGCCAGGGCGGGCCGTGGACTGGATACACCGCAAGAGAAAGTAATTTATCAGGTAAGCATAAATTCTGTTTTCTCTTGCAAGGTGTATCCAGTCCACGGATTCATCCTTACTTGTGGGATACCAATACTAAAGCTTTAGGACACGGATGAAGGGAGGGAACAAGACAGGTAACCTAAACGGAAGGCACCACTGCTTGCAAAACCTTTCTCCCAAAAATAGCCTCCGAAGAAGCAAAAGTATCGAATTTGAAAATTTGGCAAAAGTATGCAGTGAAGACCAAGTCACTGCCTTACAAATCTGTTCAACAGAAGCCTCATTCTTGAAGGCCCAAGTGGAAGCCACAGCTCTGGTGGAATGAGCTGTAATTCGTTCAGGAGGCTGCTGCCCAGCAGTCTCATAAGCCAATCGGATGATGCTTTTCAACCAGAAGGAAAGAGAGGTAGCCGTCGCTTTTTGACCTTTCCTCTTACCAGAATAGACAACAAACAAAGATGATGTTTGTCTGAAATCCTTAGTTGCTTGTAAATAGAATTTCAAAGCACGAACCACATCAAGATTGTGTAAAAGCCGTTCCTTCTTAGAAGCTGGATTAGGACACAGAGAAGGAACAATGATTTCCTGGTTAATGTTCTTATTAGAAACAACTTTAGGAAGAAAACCAGGTTTGGTACGCAAAACTACCTTATCTGCATGGAACACCAGATAAGGTGAATTACACTGCAAAGCAGACAATTCTGAAACTCTTCGAGCAGAAGATATAGCTACCAAAAACAAAACTTTCCAAGATAACAACTTAATATCTATGGAATGTAAAGGTTCAAACGGAACCCCTTGAAGAACTGAAAGAACTAAATTTAGACTCCATGGAGGAGCCACCGGTCTATAGACAGGCTTGATTCTGACTAAAGCCTGTACAAACGTTTGAACGTCTGGTACTGCTGCCAGACGCTTGTGTAAAAGGATAGACAGAGCAGATATCTGTCCCTTTAAGGAACTAGCTGACAAACCTTTCTCCAATCCTTCTTGGAGAAAAGACAATATCCTTGGAATCCTAACTTTACTCCATGAGTAACCCTTGGACTCACACCAAGAAAGATATTTCCGCCATATCTTATGGTAAATTTTCCTGGTGACAGGTTTCCTAGCTTGGATCAGAGTATCTATGACTGATTCAGAGAACCCACGCTTGGATAGAATTAAGCGTTCAATCTCCAATCAGTCAGTTGCAGAGAAACTAGATTTGGATGCTTGAATGGACCCTCTATTAGAAGATCCTGCCGCATTGGCAGTGTCCATGGTGGGACAGATGACATGTCCACTAGGTCTGCATACCAAGTCCTGCGTGGCCACGCAGGCGCTATCAGAATTTCAGAGGCCTTCTCCTGTTTGATTCTGGCTACCAGCCGAGGGAGAAGGGGAAACGGTGGAAAGACATAGGCCAGATTGAAGGACCAAGGCGCTACTAGAGCATCTATCAATGCCGCCTTGGGGTCCCTGGACCTGGCACCGTAAAGAGGAAGTTTGGTGTTCTGACGGGACGCCATCAGATCCAACTCTGGAATGCCCCATAGCTGAGTCAGCTGAGAAAATACCTCCGGGTGGAGTTCCCACTCCCCCGGGTGAAAAGTCTGGCGACTTAGGAAATCCGCTTCCCAGTTGTCTACTCCTGGGATGTGAATCGCAGATAGATGGCAAGAGTGATCCTCCGCCCACCTGATTATCTTGGTTACTTCCTTCATCGCTAAGGAACTCTTTGTTCCTCCCTGATGATTTATGTATGCTACAGTCGTGATTTTGTCCGACTGAAATCTGATGAACTTGGCCGCCCTAGCTGAGGCCATGCCTGGAGCGTGTTGAATATCGCTCTCAGTTCCAAAATGTTTATCGGGAGAAGAGACTCTTCCCGAGACCAAAGGCCCTGAGCTTTCAGGGAGCCCCAGACCGCACCCCAGCCTAACAGACTGGCGTTGGTCGTTACAATGATCCACTCCGGTCTGCGGAAGCACATTCCCTGTGACAGGTGATCCTGAGACAACCACCAGAGAAGAGAATCTCTGGTTTTCTGGTCCAGTTGGATTTGAGGAGACAAATCTGCATAGTCTCCATTCCACTGTTTGAGCATGCACAATTGCAGTGGCCTGAGATGAATTCGAGTAAAAGGGACTACGTCCATTGCTGCTACCATTAATCCGATTACCTCCATGCACTGAGCTACAGAAGGCCGAGGAATGGAATGAAGAACTCGGCAAGTACTTAGAAGCTTTGACCTTCTGACCTCCGTCAGAAATATTTTCATTTCTACCGAGTCTATTAATGTTCCCAGGAAGGGAACCCTTGTGAGCGGGGACAGAGAACTTTTTTCGGTGTTCACTTTCCACCCGTGAGACCTTAGAAAGGCCAGAACAATATCCGTATGAGCCTTGGCTCTGGGAAAAGACGATGTCTGTATTAAGATGTCGTCCAGATAGGGTGCTACTGCAATGCCCCGCGGTCTCAGTACCGCTAGAAGGGACCCTAGCACCTTTGTGAAAATTCTGGGAGCGGTGGCCAACCCGAAGGGAAGGGCCACGAACTGGTAATATTTGTCCAGAAAAGCGAACCTTAGGAACTGATGGTGATCTTTGTGGATAGGAATATGAAGGTACGCATCCATTAGATCCACGGTAGTCATATATTGACCTTCCTGGATCATCGGTAAGATTGTGCGAATGGTTTCCATCTTGAAAGATGGAACTCTGAGGAATTTGTTTAGAATTTTTAGATCCAGGATTGGTCTGAAAGTTCCTTCCTGTTTGGGAACCACAAACAGGTTTGAGTAAAAACCCAGTCCTTGTTCTGTAATTGGAACTGTATATATCACTCCCATCTTGAGTAGATCTTCTACACAGCGTAAGAACGCCTCTTTCTTTGTCTGGTCTGTAGACAGACGAGAAATGTGGAACCTTCCCCTTGGAGGATAGTCCTTGAATTCTAGAAGATATCCCTGAGCAACTATCTCTAATGCCCAGGGATCGGGAACATCTCTTGCCCAAGCCTGAGCAAAGAGAGAGAGTCTGCCCCCTACCAGATCCGGTCCCGGATCGGGGGCTACCCCTTCATTCTGTCTTAGTAGCAGCTGCAGGCTTCTTGGCCTGTTTACCCTTGTTCCAGCCCTGCAAAGGCTTCCAGGCTGCCTTGGGGTGTGAAGTGTTACCCTCTTGCTTTGCGGTAGCAGAGGCTGAAGCAGGACCGCTCCTGAAGTTGTGAAAGGAACGAAAATTAGCCTTGTTTTTAGCCTTAAAAGGCCTATCTTGAGGGAGGGCATGGCCCTTTCCCCCAGTGATATCCGAAATAATCTCTTTCAACTCGGGCCCGAAAAGGGTCTTTCCCTTGAAAGGAATATTCAGTAATTTTGTTTTAGACGACACGTCGGCCGACCATGATTTAAGCCAAAGCGCTCTGCGCGCCACGATAGCAAAACCAGAATTTTTCGCCGCTACCTTAGTTAATTGCAAAGCGGCATCTGTGATAAAAGAATTAGCCAGCTTTAGAGCCTTAATTCTATCCATAATTTCGACATATGAGGTCTCCGTCTGGAGCGACTCCTCCAGCGCCTCAAACCAGAAAGCCGCTGCAGTAGTTACAGGAATAATGCAGGCAATAGGTTGGAGAAGGAAACCTTGTTGAACAAATATTTTCTTAAGTAAACCTTCTAATTTTTATCCATAGGATCTTTAAAAGCACAACTGTCTTCAATTGGTATGGTTGTGCGCTTGGCTAGTGTTGAAACTGCCCCCTCTACCTTAGGGACCGTCTGCCACGCGTCCCGCCTGGGATCAATTATGGGGAACAATTTCTTAAAGATAGGTGGGGGAACAAAGGGTACACCTGGTCTTTCCCACTCCCTAGCAACAATATCCGCCACCCTCTTAGGGATCGGAAACGCATCAGTGTATACAGGGACTTCTAGATATTTGTCCATTTTACACAATTTCTCTGGGACCACCATAGGGTCACAATCATCCAGAGTTGATAAGACCTCCCTAAGCAGTACGCGGAGGTGTTCCAATTTAAATTTAAATGCTAGTGAATCTGATTCTGCCCGCTGAGAAACTTTTCCTGAATCAGAAATTTCTCCCTCAGACATAACATCCCTCACCCCTACCTCAGAGTGTTGTGAGGGTACATCAGATAAGCCTACCCAAACTTCCGACTGCTCCTCATCTGTTCTCAAAACAGAGCTATCGCGCTTTTTAGGGAAAACTGGCAGTTTGGATAGAAAGGCCGCAAGGGAATTATCTATGAATGTCACCAGTTGTTGCAATGTAATAGGTGCTAATGCACTAGAGGTACTAGGTATCGCTTGAGCGGGCGTAACTGGTGATGACACATGGGGAGAGGACGGCGGACTATCCTCATTACCTTCAGTCAAAGAATCATCTAGGGCTATATTTTTAAGTGACACAATATGATCTTTAAAGTGTATAGACACATTAGTGCACTTGGGACACATTTTGAGTGGGGGTTCCACCATGGCTTCTGAACACATAGAACAAAGCTTTTCCTTAGTGTCAGACATGTTTAACAGATTGGTATTATACACAAGCAGGCTTGGAAAAACACTTTATGCAATAAAAAATACAATTTGCAATAAATGGTACTGTGCCTTTAAGAAATAAAAAGCGCACACAATTTTACAAAACGCTGAAAAATGAACCAAATCTCTTGAAATTTTTACAGTATGTGCCTAATGCTTCGATATGATTGCACAGCAAGTTTCAGCCTGATTAACCCTTTAATGCCCAAACCGGAGCCGCCTAAAGCAAACAACCGGTTAATAAACTACAGCACCTTGCCACAGCAGCCTGCTGTGGCCCTACCTTCCCTTAAGGATTGAATTTGCAAAAATCAAGCCTCCTGAAGTCCTCAAGCAGTCTCTGGAACCATGTGAAGCAGCATGCAGGGAAATCTTGTCAGAATAAACTGCGCAACTGGGGCGCAAAATTAGGCCCCTCCCACTCCACTCCGGAGCTGTGGGGCCTTCAGAACCCAATTTAGGTGACTAAAGAAATGCCATGTGGAATAAAACCCCAATAAATACCTCAAAAGTGCTTAAAAATGTCAAGAAAGAGTATTTTTCTAAACAAAATAATCGATTGCCCTGTTAAAGTGATAACCAGTCTATTGAGCCCACTTAAATAAGCCTCTAGTTCTATACTAAGTTTCAGAACATGGCTTACCCTTCCCACGTGGGGAATCTTGTCAGTCTTCTAGCATTATCTTGTCTTGACTAGAAAAAAGATGACTGAAACATACCTCAAAGCAGTTAAGCCTGCAAACTGTTCCCCCCAACTGAAGTTTTCTGGTACTCCTCAGTCCTGTGTGGGAACAGCAATGGATTTTAGTTACAACATGCTAAAATCATTTTCCTCTCAGCAGAATTCTTCATCATATTTCTGCCAGAGAGTAAATAGCACAAACCGGTACTATTTAAAAATAACAAACTTTTGATTGAAGATATAAAAACTACAAATCTAACACCACATTCACTCTACCCTCCCGTGGAGATGCTACTTGTTAGAGCGGCCAGAGGGGGAGCTATATAGACAGCTCTGCTGTGTGCTCTCTTTGCCACTTCCTGCAGGGAATGAGAATATCCCACAAGTAAGGATGAATCCGTGGACTGGATACACCTTGCAAGAGAAAGTAAATATTTATTACATTTTAAAGGTATTGCACTTACATCAAACAACCTCAATCCGTGATGAGGTAAGATTGAAGCTTAGAATAAATGCCCCGTATGTTCCTTATTTGTACTTTTTAGTCAAACAGCAGGATGGTGTTCAACAGGTGTTCTCAGTATATATATATATATATAGAGACCATATATTCCAGTGTCCGTTTTTATATATAATACCAAAGGTGATTGCCAGTCACTGCTTGTAACTGTTAAATTAGTATTGTATAGAAAGTCGGTCAGATATATATACAGTATATCTATCTCTAAAATTAATAGATGTAGGCACTGGCTGGAGGCCCACACTAGCTGAGTATAATCAACTCCCTGTTTAGGTCCAGTATATGCCAGTGAAAGCTTAAAATCAAATCAGAGCGTAAAATCAATCAATTAGAGCATTCAACTCCAATATACAGCAAGGGTTACCAAGTGAAGTGCTGCCGGTATAGAAGTGTCCCTGTTTTGCCCACTGTAGCTGTCCTTACGCGTTTCGAAGTAACACTGTACGCTTCTGGTAAGCGGAAAATCTTATTATCATACGGTTTCTGCAATAGGATTACTTCCAGAAGCGAAGTGTATTAATTACTTGATAACAGCAGTTCAAAGTATTCAATGACTTTGTTAAAGAGACAATTCATATCTGTGCGCCATTTGTTTATTATTGATTTTCGCTTTCATCCTAATATATATATATATATATATTATGCCCCTTTAAATTGATAGTAACACAGATGTTACAAAACAGTGTCAAGTAAATTAAGTAATGAGTGATTCACAATAGGAAAAGTCTTTGTTAAAAATGTTTTCTATAGATACTTATTTGAATCCAAAAACATCAATAAAAACGTTATAGCCTCCTGACGTCCAGCTTCCTCCTCGGGTGAATTTTACAATAGCATACTATGGAGAGGGCAGTACAGCTTGGAATAGGCTGTCCAACTTCTACTCCTCAAATAAAGGAATAAACAATGGGGTGGACAACTGCTACGATTAATGTAATTTTTTTTATTCAAAATATATTGTTTACAAATCAATTTAAAAAAATTAAAAATGCTGGTTAAAATACTAATTACTTAGTTTACGTGGCAATATTATATGTATGTGCTTACTATTATTTAATTTTCTAAGGCATTCTAAAACTGTACTAATTTATATACTACTAGATTAGTTGGGTAAATTTTGTTTTATTTAGCGCACATTATTTATTCGTGTTTCCCATTCCAATCCATTTGAAGTTGTTTCACCAAAAAAATTGTATTCAACTTTCTGGCTTCCTTTTCTATGGTATTTTAATCTATTAGAAGAATTTATCTTTGAATTAGTTAAAGGAATAGTCTACACCTTGGTCATCTTAAAGTCTTACCTTAGATTAAAGGGACATAATACTCATATGCTAAATCACTTGAAACTGATGCAGTATAACTGTAAAAAGCTGACAGGAAAATATCACCTGAGCATCTCTATGTTAAAAAGTAAGCTATTTTACCTCACAGCTCAGCAGAGTAAGTTCTGTGTAAAAAAAATATACTTCAGCTGTTGCAGCATCAACAGTGCTGAGGTCATGAACTCTTTTACTGTGATCTCATGAGATTTCACTTAACTCTCATGAGATTTCATAGTAAACTTCCTTAAACTGAGTAGGGAAATAAGATGAGTATGCACGTACGCTCACTCCCTTAGCTGTCCCGGGACAGACATACTGACTTGCTGCTTAGAAGTCCTTTACAATGGGATGTAACTACTGAGAAATTCTTGAGGTAAAATATCTTTCTTTTTTACATAGAGATGTTCCGGTGATATTTTCTAGTCAGTTTTTTTACAGCTATGCTGCATCACTTTCAAGTGTTTCAACATTTGGGTATCATGGCCCTTTAAGCTGCAAATAGCCTCCTGCACCTTTTCTATATCATGCAGCAAGAATGGTATAAAAGATATTTTAAAATTAATATTGTTTCTGACCATTTTGAAATGGCTGCCAAGCTCAGACCACTAATGGCATCATGATCTGGGCTGCATATGGCATCCAATCACAAAAGACTCACTAGTTTTGTTTTATTCAATAGACTGTCAATGCTATTTAGAGTGCCTAGATGCAGCCCAGATCGTGATTTCATCAGTGGGCTGAGCTTGCAGACATTTCAAAGTGTCTACAAACAATATTAATTTTAAAATAACTTTTTTTAACGCAGGGGGCTATTTGCATCTTAATCTAAGGTAAGACTTAAAGATGACTAAGCAGACTGTCCATTTAAGCCCCCAAATTACATATTCAATAGAATGAAATATCAAGAGTGGGTAAATACTTGAAACATTTTTAAAAAACCTTTTCTCTTACTATTTGATGTTTTTAGTTTTTTTTTTTCTTAGACCTTAAGAGAAGCACAAGATACTTTATCAAAGCATATTGATTCAGTATTGATGGTCACTGTCTTCTGTGTGTAAATACATTTTTTCAGTTAACTAATTATATAAATCCCTGATATGTATAATTAAGAATTTCATATATTTGTGATCATATTTTAATTGTGTACATTTTACATAGTTTATTTTGTTTTTTTGTATTAAACCAGCAAATGGTCCTGTGTAAAAACTTTAACATTTATAAAAGCCATGTGAAAAGCCAAGATAAGTCATTTGAAAAAAAATCAAAATGTATTTTCATATGGTCAAATCTTTTGAAAAAGGTAAATATATTAGAATTCAACATTCATGAATTCTGTTGGCCTGGATAGAGTGGGATTGGTTAATGTTATTAATGCAATGGGGCTGATGTAACATACCCCGAATGGTGCCTAATGCACCTGTTGCTGCGCGAGCCTTCAGGCTCGCTGGAAACAGGAGTTAAGAAGCAGCGGTCTTTTTTAACGCAGGGAGCTATTTGCATCGTAATCTAAGGTAAGACTTTAAGATGACTAAGGTGTAGACTGTCCCTTTAAGCCCCAAATTACATATTCAATACAATGAAATATCAAGCATGGGTAAATACTTTTTGTATAAAACTTAACTCTTGCGCCAGCTCTGAGGCGGCGGACAGCAATCCGCCCGATCATATACAATCTGGTTGATTAACACCCCCTGCTAGCAGCCGATTGGCCTCGAATCTGCAGGGGGCGGTATTGCACAAGTAGTTCGGCATTTAGCAACACAGAGCGGACATGATTCGCTTTAGCGAATCATGTCCGCCCGGGGTATGATAAATCTACCTCAATGTATCTAATTTGTTTGTGGATTTAAGTTAATTAAAAAAAAAAATATGTTAAAAAGTTTTCTAACGGAGAGGATTAAACGCCAATTTCATGAAATCTCACAATCTCTATTAATTTTTCAAATTTAAAATGGGAACTTTTAATATATTTTATATAAAACAACTAATGTTTTCATTACAGTTTCATAGTCAGCCAGCACTCTCATTTCTCTTTAATAGATCAATTTGAGGGATTCAAGTAGGTCTTATTATTGGACTTCACATGTCAAAACCATAGTCAATTTGACTATTGCCTAGGGCACCAGGTTTCCACTGCTCTTTCCAATAGGTTTTCAAGTTCATGTGATGACACAGCTGAGTAATGACATGCACATAAATGGACCCTTGCAAATAACAAAGAAAATGGTTAAAAAGGCAGTAGAGATTAGTATGTATGAAGATAGTAAGGGAGGCAATGGGGCATATTTATCAAGCTCCGAATGGAGCTTGATGCCCTGTGTTTCTGGCGAGCCTGCGGGCTCGCCAGAAACAGCAGTTATGAAGCAGCGGTCACAAAGACCACTGCTCCATAACCTGTCCGCCTGCTCTGAGTACGATCGGGTTGATTGACACCGATTGTGAGCTGCTGGTGCAATGCTGAATACGACGAGCGTATTGCTCGCCATATTCAGCGAGGTCTGTCGGACCTGATCCGCACTGTCGGATCAGGTCCGACAGACCTTGATAACTTGGGGACAATGGATAGAAGGAATTGAAGAAGATAAAAAGATAAATGTGAGAGTGAAATAGTGGAAAGGATGAAATTGCTTCAGCAAGAAGAGGAAAGACAAATACAAGGCAAGTGAGCAAGTAGGTAAAATGGAAAATGAAGGTATGAAGATCAGGATGGAACAAGGAGTGGTGAAACTTTTGAAAATAGGCAAAGAATGATTGGGTTATGGTATGATTTCATTAGGGTTATGTATCTTCCTTGATCATCACTTTAATATGGTGTTAATGGAGAAATAATACATTTGCCAAGTACAGCTTCTATAACATCATATACAGCTAGAATATTGTGTAATTGTTAACATGCAGTCACTTACTTGGCATAAATATCGCAGGTGTCATTGCATAAATCATTTTTAATATCTAGAAAAGTAAGGCAATTTAATGGCATCTGAAATACTTCATAGTTACACAAAGGACATACATATATTACAGAACATACTTAAAGATCAATATTGGTTATTCAACAATGAACAATGCAGAAAATAGCAGCAAGTACGTGCACATAGTTATAGTATCATGATGCTATTTAAAGGGACATGAAACAAAAACATTTTCTTTCATGATTCAGATAGAGAATACAATTTTAAACATTTTAATTTACTTCAATTATCTAATTTGCTTTATTCTTTAGGTATACTTTCTTGAAGAAATAACAATGCATATGGGTGAGCCAATCACACAAGGCAACTTTGTGCAGCCGTCAATCAGCAGCTACTGAGCCTATTTAGATATGCTTTTCAACAAAGGATATCAAGAGAATGAAGCAAATTAAATTATAGAAGTAAATTGGAAAGATGTTCAAAATTGCACGCTCTTTCTAAATCGTGAAGGAAAGAAAAAAATTGGATTCCATGTCCCTTTAAATAGCCTCCTTTTGTTTTGGATTTTTCATTCACATTAAGCATGCAAAATTATAATGCCTCTCAAAAGAAAAATGGTCTGGATCACTTTCAAAACTAAGTTCAACGTTTTTTCTGATCATTAAGAATAATCAATCAGATGCTGAATGTTGAAAGATTATATATAGAAGGGATTGTAAAATAGAACAAAGAAATCTGGTCCTATTTCTGGTGAAGAGGCTGAAAGAAAGAATATTCTTTAGTTAGACTTCAGAAAAGGCAATTTCAATGGACATGTAGTGTTTTGAGGGTTACTGTTGCGGTAATAGATGTTTCTTATATTTAGTGTGATGGGGTTTACAATTGTGAGATCAGTTATGGGGGGTTGTTGGGGATCTCTTAGGTTTTAAGAAAGAATTGTGATGATGGGAGGTATGTGATGATAGTAGTGAGGAAGGTTGGGGCTGACATTGGGCTGTTTAAATCAGATGCCTGGCTTATAATATAAGGTGTTTCCAGTGAGAAAAACCTATAACTAAGTGGTTACGCGTATTTGGGGGTCGGAGGTAACGGGAAACAAATATGCTATACATACCGACAACACTAAGGTCTGTGAATTTACCTACTTTTTACTAATTAAAGCTATGTTTTATAGTTAAAGACCAAAGTGCATGAACTGTTCATTTCTACAAGTCGGAGCACTTGCTTATAAAGAATTATAGTGTCTGCATGTTTTGAGAAATTGTCACCCAAAAAAACTATATTTGGTGATTATTACTGCCTAAAAAGACTGTTTTAAGTAATTGGTTCAAAACAAAAGTGCTATCCTGTTTTTTTGTTATGTCTTTAAACATGGTAGAGCATCAAAGCTATGGAACAGAGCTTCTTTGGAATAAAAAGAAAAGGATATTAGACAAGTATTCCAACAAGATTTCGGTGAGTACTTATATAGATTAGAGTTGCTCTATAGTCTTACGCCCTTCTTTCATGCTAACATTCCCCATTATTGTGAATGTCCTCAATAACACAAATGCAATTATTTCAACTATGTAACATTTTAAATATGAGTTATTGGATTGTCATATGATGAGACGCAATGTATTAGGTTAATTAGGTTACAGTCATTTAATTAAACTCACCTCTGTCACAAGTATGGCCACTCCAGCCCTTCTCACACTGGCAAGTCCCGTCACCCAGTATTCCATCATTACATGTCCCATTTTTACACTTGCACTCTGTGCCAATATAATGCAGCAAATTACACATTTATTACAAAATCTTTAGGATGAACAACAGAAATACATCATTTAAAATACAAATGTTTTATCTAACCTCTGGCATTTAACTTCCGTTGTTGATATTCCATGATTACACTCACCAACGGCTAGATTTAGAGTTTTGTCGGTAAGGACCCGCGTAGCTAACGCCGGCTTTTTTCTGGCCGCACCATAAAAATAACTCTGGTATTGAGAGTCCACAGAATCGCTGCGTTAGGCTCCAAAAAAGGAGCGTAGAGCATTTTTAACGCATCTGCAACTCTCGATACCAGAGTTGCTTACGGACGCGGCCAGCCTCAAAAACGTGCTCGTGCACGATTCCCCCATAGGAAACAATGGGGCTGTTTGAGCTGAAAAAAAACCTAACACCTGCAAAAAAGCCGCGTTCAGCTCCTAACGCAGCCCCATTGTTTGCTATGCGTAAACACTTCCTACGTCTGCACCTAACACCCTAACATGTACCCCGAGTCTAAACACCCCTAACCTTACACTTATTAACCCCTAATCTGCCGCCCCTGCTATCGCTGACCCCTGCATATTATTTTTAACCCCTAATCTGCCGCTCCGTAAACCACCGCTACTTACATTATCCTTATGTACCCCTAATCTGCTGCCCCTAACACCGCCGACCCCTATATTATATTTCTTAACCCCTAATCTGCCCCCCACAACGTCGCCTCCACCTGCCTACACTTATTAACCCCTAATCTGCCGAGCGGACCGCACCGCTATTATAATAAAGTTATTAACCCCTAATCCGCCTCACTAACCCTATAATAAATAGTATTAACCCCTAATCTGCCCTCCCTAACATCGCCGACACCTAACTTCAATTATTAACCCCTAATTTGCCGACCGGAGCTCACCGCTATTCTAATAAATGTATTAACCCCTAAAGCTAAGTCTAACCCTAACACTAACACCCCCCTAAATTAAATATAATTTTAATCTAACGAAATTAATTAACTCTTATTAAATAAATTATTCCTATTTAAAGCTAAATACTTACCTGTAAAATAAATCCTAATATAGCTACAATATAAATTATAATTACATTGTAGCTATTTTAGGATTAATATTTATTTTACAGGCAACTTTGTAATTATTTTAACCAGGTACAATAGCTATTAAATAGTTAAGAACTATTTAATAGTTACCTAGTTAAAATAATTACAAAATTACCTGTAAAATAAATCCTAACCTAAGTTACAATTAAACCTAACACTATACTATCATTAAATTAATTAAATAAAATACCTACAATTACCTACAATTAAACCTAACACTACACTATCAATAAATTAATTAAATACAATATGTACAAATAACTACAATGAAATAAACTAACTAAAGTACAAAAAATAAAAAAGAACTAAGTTACAAAAAATAAAAAAATATTTACAAACATAAGAAAAATATTACAACAATTTTAAACTAATTACACCTACTCTAAGCCCCCTAATAAAATAACAAAGACCCCCAAAATAAAAAATGCCCTACCCTATTCTAAATTACTAAAGTTCAAAGCTCTTTTACCTTACCAGCCCTGAACAGGGCCCTTTGCGGGGCATGCCCCAAGAAGTTCAGCTCTTTTTCCTGTAAAAAAAAACATACAATACCCCCCCCAACATTACAACCCACCACCCACATACCCCTAATCTAACCCAAACCCCCCTTAAATAAACCTAACACTAAGCCCCTGAAGATCATCCTACCTTGTCTTCACCTTACCAGGTATCACCGATCCGTCCTGGCTCCAAAATTTTCATCCAACCCAAGCAGGGGCTAGACATCCATCATCCGGTGGCTGAAGAGGTCCAGAAGAGGCTCCAAAGTCTTCATCCTATCCGGGAAGAAGAGTAGATCCGGACCGGCAACCATCATCTTCCAAGCGGCATCTTCTATCTTCATCCGATGAGGACCAGCTCCATCCTGAAGACCTCCGACGCGGACCCATCTTCATCCGGCGACGTCCAACTGAAGAATGACGGTTCCTTTAAGGGACGTCATCCAAGATGGCGTCCCTCGAATTCCGATTGGCTGATAGGTTTCTATCAGCCAATCGGAATTAAGGTAGGAAAATTCTGATTGGCTGATGGAATCAGCCAATCAGAATCAAGTTCAATCCGATTGGCTGATCCGATCAGCCAATCAGATTGAGCTCGCATTCTATTGGCTGATCGGAACATTTTTGCGGTGTTTGTGTTTAGCTGTAATTTTCCTCTTGCTCATTTACTGTACCCACACATATTATATACCGTTTTTCTCGCCATTAAATGGACTTTCTAAAGATACCATTATTTTCATCATATCTTATAATTTACTATAAAAATTTTTATAAAATATGAGGAAAAATGGAAAAAAACACACTTTTTCTAAATTTGACCCCCAAAATCTGTTACATATCTACAACCACCAAAAAACACCCATGCTAAATAGTTTCTAAATTTTGTCCTGAGTTTAGAAATACCCAATGTTTACATGTTCTTTGCTTTTTTGCAAGTTATAGGGCCATAAATACAAGTAGCACTTTGCTATTTCCAAACCATTTTTTTTCAAAATTAGCGCTAGTTACATTAGAACACTAATATCTTTCAGGAATCCCTGAATATCCCTTGACATGTATATATATATATTTTTTAGTAGACATCCCAAAGTATTGATCTAGGCCAATTTTGGTATATTTCATACCACCATTTCACCGCCAAATGCGATCAAATACAAAAAATCGTTCACTTTTTCACAAATTTTTTCACAAACTTTCGGTTTCTCACTGAAATTATTTACAAACAGCTTGTGCAATTATGGCATAAATGGTTGTAAATTCTTCTCTGGGATCCCCTTTGTTCAGAAATAGCAGACATATATGGCTTTGGCGTTGCTTTTTGGTAATTAGAAGGCCGCTAAATGCCACTGCGCACCACACGTGTATTATGCCCAGCAGTTAAGGGGTTAATTAGGGAGCTTTTAGGGAGCTTGTAGGGTTAATTTAACTTTAGTGTAGTGTAGTAGACAAACCCAAGTATTGATCTAGGCCCATTTTGGTATATTTCATGCCACCATTTCACCGCCAAATGCGATCAAATTAAAAAAAACGTTACATTTTTCACAATTTTAGGTTTCTCACTGAAATCATTTACAAACAGCTTGTGCAATTATGGCACAAATGGTTGTAAATGCTTCTCTGGGATCCCCTTTGTTCAGAAATAGCAGCCATATATGGCTTTGGCATTGCTTTTTGGTAATTAGAAGGCCGCTAAATGCCGCTGCGCACCACACGTGTATTATGCCCAGCAGTGCAGGGGTTAATTAGGGAGCTTGTAGGGAGCTTGTATGGTTAATTTTAGCTTTAGTGTAGTGTAGTAGACAACCCAAAGTATTGATCTAGGCCCATTTTGGTATAGTTCATGCCACCATTTTACAGCCAAATGCGATCAAATTAAAAAAAAAAAGTTAAATTTTTCACAATTTTAGGTTTCTCACTGAAATCATTTACAAACAGCTTGTGCAATTATGGCACAAATGGTTGTAAATGCTTCTCTGGGATCCCCTTTGTTCAGAAATAGCAGACATATATGACTTTGGCATTGCTTTCTGGTAATTAGAAGGCCGCTAAATGCTGCTGCGCCTCACACGTGTATTATGGCTAGCAGTGAAGGGGTTAATTAGGGAGTTTGTAGGGAGCTTGCAGGGTTAATTTTAGCTTTAGTGTAGAGATCAGCCTCCCACCTGACACATCCCACCCCCTGATCCCTCCCAAACAGCTCCCTTCCCTCCCCCACCCCACAATTGTCCCTGCCATCTTAAGTACTGGCAGAAAGTCTGCCAGTACTAAAATAAAAGGGTTTTTAAAAAATTTTTTTACCTAGGTATGTTCTGAAGTAGCAATGCACTACCCAGGGGTCAAGTCCAGCGGGAACAAATGGGAACAGAGTTCCTGCACTAATTTTGCAGATGGAACTAAGTTCCCCCTGGACAGAGAAAATAAACGCTTCAGTAAACACTGCTGCTGCTGGTGGGAAGAGCTGGATCACAGTCTGGTTAGGGGGATAATGAGATCCTCTAGTAATGAGAAGTAACACTTCCTACAATACACTAAATGCAAGTCTGTCAGAGGTCCTGCTGTGTGATCCCCCCGCACTGTGTGGAACACATGGTGCATACATTTCTTGCTCTGCTTTGGCTTGCTCTGGGGATCTTTAGCTCCCCTCAGCAGAATTAAGACTATTGCACCTTAAGTGTGTGAGACTCTGTGACAGAAGAGGAATCTGGAGTTGCTGTCAGACATGGAGGTCTCAGCCCACCCTGGAAAGGAAGGAGTGTGGAGGAAGGAGGGTGTGAGGATTTGAAGCTAAGCTGGTTATGCACCATTTATCCAGGGTATGGATACCCTGGATCTTGACAACAGGCATTCATGTGTGTCGAGTTTAGTTATTTTAAAGTTGTTTTAAAAAAAGTTCAGTGTTTCACTAAAAAAAAAGTAATGTCCTTCCAGCTGTATGCGTTCTCTCTGTTTGGGTTTCCTTGTAGTTCTTTCAGGCATAGCTGGGATGAGGTTTGCAAGGGAAATACACATGTACACACAAAGTAAAATAGTCCTGCAATTAAGGGTATTTGTAGTAGGATAAGCCCAATTAGTTAATTTTATACACCAATAGTATGTGCAGTCTGTTTATCTATGTTGGTGTCTGTATGTCTATCAATTTATGGTCAGCAGGCCAGATTCTCTGCAGAATGCTGACCTGTGCAAGATAATGTATTTGCTGCAGATTCAACCTTACCAGTTTCATCCCAAAGTAAAAGGTGACCTGTTTTGCTTTCAATGTTACTGTGCCCTCATGTCTCCTACTTCCTCTCCCTGTGCTACTTGCTTCACATTTACTTGGTATACATGTTAATGGTAAAAGGAAATGACACTCAGACACCTTGTGACCATAATTTTACTTTAAATCACATTATCATTGTTTCTTAGTGCAGAGTGAGTGCACACATAAACCTTATCAAGATCATGATATCAGATGTTTACATTACAAAGCCTTACACATCTTGACAGCCAGCGAATAACATCTCCTAAACTTTAACTAAGGCTCTTAGCTTATTGGATTATTCAACAAAATCTATATAGCAATGCCCCTTCATGTGTTCTAAAAAGTGTGTCTGGCTTCTCATTATTCAGTATCAGTTGAATCCTAAATTATAAATAAAAATTTCACCTCTGCCATGTGAAAATGTAACAATGGGTGTCTATCCTCAGGCCCAAAGGCAACCATGCAGCACTTCATTGGTTTTAATTTGCTTTTATTAACCAGAGTGTATAGATTATATATATATAAATATAATGGGGCCTATCTATCAAGCTCCGAAAGGAGCTTGATGGCCCGTGTTTCTGGCGAGTCTTCAGACTCGCCAGAAACAGCAGTTGTGAAGCAGCAGTCACAAAGATCGCTGCTCCATAACCCTGTCCGCCTGCTCTGAGCAGGCGGACAGGAATCGCCAGAAATCAACCCGATAAAGTACGATCGGGTTGATTGACACCCCCCTGCTGGCGACTGATTGGCCGTGAGTCAGCAGGGGGCGGCGTTGCACCAGCAGCTCTTGTGAGCTGCTGGTGCAATGCTGAATACAGAGAGCGTATTGCTCTTCGCATTCAGCGAGGTCTTGCGGACCTGATCCGCAGTGTCGGATCAGGTCCACAAGACCTTTCTTAAATAGGGGCCAATGTGTGTGTGTATAAAACAATATTAATTGTGAGGGGGAGTGGAACTCTTGGTGAGTTCCCACACTTTTTTGTAGGACTTGATCCATGGCACTACCGGTTGCTCACCCAATGTGTTCAGCTAGGTCCCAGTAGTGAATTGTTGCTATCAAGAAAATGAAGCAAACTTGATAACAGAAGTAATCTGGAAAGTTATTTAAAATTGTATGCTCTATCTGAATCAGATACCTGTACATAATACAGCAACAATAACAAATGTATCATATATGTTTGTTTAGGTGTGCCCATGAGCTACTTTTATTCTGGTTTTTTTTTCAGTATCTCATTAAAACTATTTCATATCTATAATTCTGACAGACATTATTCATCCAGATCAGACTGGATTCATGTGCCACAGAACCTCGGTGACAAACGTGCGGAGGGTGCTCCATGCGATGGCACACTTTGCGACCGGACCTGAGACCCGAAGAGCTAGGGGGGAATCGGAGGCCTTCCTGCTGTCCTTGGACGCAGAGAAGGCCTTTGACAGAGTGGAGTGGGGTCACCTTCTGGACGTGCTGCGACGCTTTGGTTTCTCGGGATCGTTCCTACATTACGTTGGTAACATATACTCAGCACCATGGATCCATGTCATGGCCAATGGTCTGTTCTCCCCGCGCATCATTTTACAGAGAGGCACCCGCCAGGGATGTCCCCTCTCGCCCCTCCTTTTTAATTTAGCCCTTGAGCCCTTGGCTGTTAAGCTGCGCAAGATATATCCTGGTATCGCGATAGGGGGGACGAGACTGCACCTCGCACTTTACGCGGATGACATGCTACTATTTATAGAGCACCCAGCAAAACATGTCCCAAAGATATTGGCAACAATTGAGGCATTTGGGTCCTTTTCGGGCTATAGAATAAATGAAACCAAATCAGAGATCCTGTGGCTACGGAAACACCGGGTCCAATCAGTGACGTATCCTTTCCAGGAGGCTAAACCCACCATGACAAACCTGGGTATCCAATTGTCCACCAACACCCAAACTCTATACCAATCTAATATTACGCAAGTGTGCCGAGATATAGAACGGACTCTAGAGGGCTGGAAGAATCTACCAGTTTCCCTCACAGGACGGGTACACCTTATAAGAATGGTAATACTGCCACGAATTCTGTACCCCCTCCTTATGGTACCCTTCTTAATCACTAAGAAGGACATGACGTTATACACCCGGGCTCTATCGAACTTCTTATGGCGAGGCGGCAGGCCTAGGATAGCACTCACGAAACTATATGCTCAACCCTCGCAGGGTGGCCTGGGCCTGCCCAATCTTAAATTGTACAACTGGGCGGCACTCAGTCGTCTCATGCTGGACTGGCAGCTAAAGATGGAACACTTCTACTCGCCTGACTTAGAGAGGCACGCCCTAGAGGCGTTTGACCTGTCATTCTTACCCTATGCCCCATTTAACAGCATCCCAATGGAGATTCGGGATAGTACATTATACAAGGATGTGTTAAGGGCGTGGCATCTGGCCCTTGGCCATCTGAATCGTCGGTGCGTGTCCTCAAGAATGATCCCGTTGAGAAACAATACTAGCTTCCCTCCTGGGATGGACACCTCTCCATTTGTCATATGGGAGGACAGGGGACTGAACCTCGTGGGAGATGCTCTTGACCTCTCGAGGAAATGTGTAAAGTCATTTGCTGAATTGCAGATCCAATATGGACTGCCGAGAATTCACTTTTATGCCTACCTCCAAATGCGTCACTATATTACCCAGCTGATCAGGGATGACCCACAATTTTGGGAGCAGCATGCATTTGGTGCATCACTAACCTCATTCCGAATGGGTAATTTCACCATTTCAGGGATATACAAAACTTTGTTAAGTCCAACTGAATCCAAAAACCTGACCTTACTAGAAAATAAGTGGAGAGACAGCCTGGGCAGGGAGGACCTCGTGGAGGCGATTCAACAGAGTATAGAGAATGTCAGAAAGGCGACCCTATCCATGACCCTTAGAGAATCCCAGATTAGAATGATACACAAGGACTATATTATCCCAAGGAGGCTATCTAAGTGGGACCCTAGAGTGGTAAACGAGTGTAGTAAATGTAGACTTAGCGACCCGGATTTCATTCACTACTTTCTCGCCTGCCCGCGAGTTAGACAATTCTGGCGTAAGATTACCTTTTGGATCACCAATGTCATTAAGCTTAGAGTTCAAATTGATATAGAACAAATCTGTCTCCTGGAGTGGAGGGAACAGAGGCCTAAAGTTGTCCCTCTGCTCACCACCGTCATTTTGATAGCTAGGAAGATTATCCTGAGGGTGTGGACTGAGAGCGCTGCCCCCGCTTTTAACACGTTTAAACGCACCCTACACAAACAGCTGCTCATTGAGCAGCTAGACACCAAGATGGACACTAATAAAAGACTCAAACACTTCATAAATAAATGGCGGGAATATATTGTGACTCTGAGCTTGGACTCCCAGAAACAAATACTGACTCCCTTTGCACACACTGAATATATGCTCTCAGCCTCTTTGAGAGGGGAATGGGGGTTCCTATACCAGATGCGGGACGGCGGGGGGGGGGGGAGAGAGAGAGAGAATCACTATCTAGTATAGGTGATGGACGGTTCCTGCTTTTTTTTTTTCTTTTTTTTTTTCTTTTTTCTCCCCACATAAAGTGTACCTAAGATTTACGCACTCTGCCTGAACAGATTAATTAATATTTAGCTGAATAGATCAATGTTACCGGTTGAGTTTTGTTTAGTTAACGTATGTTTGCATTATGTGCTAGATCATAGAAAGAGAAAAAAAGTTAAAGGTAAAGGGGACTGAGAAATCTGATTCACAACTCTATTACTGTATGCACTGTGATGTACAACTGTCAATCTTTATGTTATTGTATTGACTTGGACACTTTGCTCCAAATGGTACTTGATAACTTTCTCTATTTCCCAATAAAAACAGTATTTTAAAAAAAAAAAAAAAAACTATTTCATATCTAGAAATTTGTTTAAAAATGATGTAAAGTGCTCATTGTTACTGCGTGTTCAATGAAACCTGCAACCATTACTTCTAAAATGACCTTGACCATAATTTTATAGGCGTACATGTTTTAAAAGCGCCAATGCTACCATGCCAGGACAGTTTTAAAATTTCCCATATCAGGTGATCTGTTGTGCTTTTAGAGAGTGTGATACAAAAAATGAATCAATCAATACATTCGGTATACATTATTATTATTATACATTAGGTATAAATTAGGTATACATTATTATTATACATTAGGTATAAATTAGGTATACATTATTATTATACATTAGGTATAAATTAGGTATACATTATTATTATACATTAGGTATAAATTAGGTATACATTATTATTATACATTTGGTATAAATTAGGTATACATTATTATTATACATTAGGTATAAATTAGGTATACATTATTATTATACATTAGGTATAAATTATAAGTTGTTGGCAAAATAATGTGAGTTGCAGTCTGTGGCATAGAGCTAGTCAATATGAACGCAGACTCAGGGGCCGATTTATCAATGTCTGGTGGACATGATCCGCTGTAGTGGATCATGTCCCCCAGACATCGCTGAATGCCGCCAGCATACGCTGTCGGCATTTAACATTGCACAAGCAGTTCACCAGAACTGCTTGTGCAATGCCACCCCCTGCAGATTTGCAGCCAAACAGCCGCTAGCAGGGGGTATCAATCAACCCGATCGTACTCGATTGGGCGGATTGATGTCCGCAGCCTCAGAGGCAGCAGTGAGTTAAGGAGCAGCAGTCTTAAGACTGCTGCTTCTTAACTCCTGTTTCTGGCGAGCCTGAAGGCTTGTGCGGAAACAGGGGTATTGGGCCCAATTCGGACTATGATAAATCGCCCCCCTAGTAATCACTTTAAAGGGTCATGAAACCCAAAATGTTTCTTTCACGGTGTTCAGATAGAGAATACAATTTTAAACACATTTCCAATTTACTTCTATTATCTTATTTGATTCATTCTCTTGGTATCCTTTGTTGAAAAGTATATCTAGATACATTCAGGAGCTAATTTGTGGCTGAACTTGTATGCCCTTTTCCATTGGCTTACAAATGTGTTCAGCTAGCTCCCAGTAGTGCATTGCTGCTTCTTCAATAAAAGATACCAAGAGAATGAAACAAAATTGATAACAGAAGTAAAATGGAAAGTTGTTTAAAAATGTATCTGAATCATGAAAGAAAAAAAAAATGGGTTTCATGTTCCTTTAAGACTTTTCTAGGGTTTTGAAAGCTTATAACGTCACCGAAGAAGATATATCACCCCCAATTAGCAATCTGCTCCTTTAAAGGGCCATAATACCCAAATGTTTAAACACTTGAAAGTGATGCAGTATAGCTGTAAAAAGCTGACTAGAAAATATCACCTGAACATCTCTATGTAAAAAAGAAAGATATTTTACCTCAAAAGTTCCTCAGTAGCCACATCCCATTGTAAAGGATTTCTAAGCATCAAATCAGTATATCTGTCCCGGGACAGCCAAAGGGATTCATTTTTTTACTCTGCTGAGCTGAGGAGATTGTGAGGTAAAATATCTTCCTTTTTTACATAGAGATGTTCAGGTGATATTTTCCTGTCAGCTTTTTACAATTATACTGCATCACTTTCAAGTGATTTAGCATATGAGTATTATGTCCCTTTAAACAACTAATGGCTGCTTTTACTTTTGCACTAAAATTCACCTGAGATGCAATCCACAAATCACATGACTTTTCCCTAAGCTGTAAAATCATCATTTGAAACAGTTTATTTAATAGTTCTTAAAATTGCATAAGTTATCAGATTTATGTATGAATAATGAAGATTACCTGATTGGCAGTCATTCCCATATTTTCCAGGCTCACACATTTCACAAGCAGTACCATGAAAGCCCATTTTACAAATGCATTCTCCATTACCAGTGATTCCATCAGTGCAATTACCATTATTTGAACACCAGTTGCCTTGTCCCCCTGGACACATAAGACACTGATGTCCAAAGTATCCTTTACAACATTGTGATACCTGCAAAAGGAATTTAAATCTCAGTGGTTTGGCATGAAAAAATCCAGAGTAATATAACATTTTTGTTACATATTTAGCTACACATACAAACAATATATGACAGGTCTACTAACATAAAAATTCCAGTCTAAGGGTCTGATTTAACAAATGGCGGCCCAACAACGCTAAATGCCGACAGCATACGCTGTTGGCATTTAACATTACACAAGCATTTCTGGTGAAAAGCTTGCGCAATGCTGTACCCTGCACATACACGGCCAATCGGCCGCTAGCAGAGGGTGTCAATCATTCGATTGTAGCTGATCGAGACGATTGCAGTCCGCTTCTTAACTTCTGTTTCCGGCGAGCCGGAAACTTCGGGGGTAGATTGCAGCATTCAATGCTTAATAAATCTACCCCTAGATATCAAGATAGATGGACAGAAAGAGATAAGATATAGATATAAACAGACAGATAGATAGATAGATAGATAGATAGATAGATAGATAGATATAGATATGATCTAAATGTTACTTATAAAGCCGGAAACTTCAGGGGTAGATTGCAGCATTCAATGCTTAATAAATCTACCCCTAGATATCATTTTGTATATATGTGTATACATGTGTATTTATGTGTGCATGTTTATATATATATATATATATATATATATAAATACACACACAAATAAACACCCACACCCACACCTATATATACAGTATATATATTTATATATTTATATATACACATGTATGCACAAATGTAAATATTTTACATTCCAATGTTCTTCACAAAGAGAAAAATGTTATATATATTTTTAAATATATATTCCTGGATACCAATACCTGTATGTACCTGTATATACCAATACATATATATATATATATATCTATATATATATCTATATATATATATATATATATATATATATATGTATATATATATATATCCAAGGTCCTGAAGTTAGCGTACGTTGGCTTTCACTCATGCAAACAATTTACTTTCAACTTATAATACATGTGCTAACATGTGCAGTTTAAAAACAAAATTTATGCTTACCTGATAAATGTATTTCTCTTGTGGTGTATCCAGTCCACGGATCATCCATTACTTGTGGGATATTCTCCTTCCCAACAGGAAGCTGCAAGAGGATCACCCACAGCAGAGCTGTCTATATAGCTCCTCCCCTAACTGCCAACCCCCAGTCATTCGACCGAAGACAAGCAAGAGAAAGGAGAAACTATATGGTGCAGTGGTGACTGTAGTTTAAAAATAAAAAACACCTGCCTTAAAATGACAGGGCGGGCCGTGGACTGGATACACCACAAGAGAAATACATTTATCAGGTAAGCATAAATTTTGTTTTCTCTTGTAAAGTGTATCCAGTCCACGGATCATCCATTACTTGTGGGATACCAATACCAAAGCTATAGGACACGGATGAAGGGAGGGACAAGGCAGGCGCTTAAACGGAAGGCACCACTGCCTGTAAGACCTTTCTCCCAAAAATAGCCTCAGAAGAAGCAAAAGTATCAAATTTATAGAATTTAGAAAAAGTATGAAGTGAAGACCAAGTCGCCGCCTTACAAATCTGTTCAACAGAAGCCTCATTCTTAAAAGCCCATGTGGAAGCTATCGCTCTAGTAGAATGAGCTGTGATTCTTTCAGAAGGCTGCTGGTCAGCAGTCTCATAAGCTAAGCGGATTATACTCCTTAGCCAAAAAGAAAGAGAAGTTGCCGAAGCCTTTTGGCCTCTCCTCTGTCCAGAGTAGACAACAAACAATGCAGATGTTTGACAAAAATCTTTAGTAGCTTGTAAATAAAACTTTAAAGCCCGAACCACGTCAAGATTGTGTAATAGACGTTCCTTCTTTGAAGAAGGATTAGGACACAGTGATGGAACAACAATCTCCTGATTGATATTCTTATTAGATACCACCTTAGGTAGAAAACCAGGTTTGGTGCTTAACACTACCTTATCTGCATGGAATCACATTGTAAAGCAGATAACTCCGAAACTCTTCGAGCCGAGGAGATAGCTACTAAAAACAGAACTTTCCAAGATAAGAGTTTAACATCTATGGAATGCAAAGGTTCAAACGGAACCCCTTGAAGAACTTTAAGAACTAAATTTAAACTCCATGGCGCAGCAACAGGTTTAAATACAGGCTTGATTCTAACCAGAGCCTGACAAAACGCCTGAACATCTGGAACCTCAGCCAGACATTTGTGCAAAAGAATAGACAGAGCAGAAATCTGTCCCTTTAAGGAACTAGCTGACAAACCCTTCTCCAATCCTTCTTGGAGAAAGGATAATATCCTAGGAATCCTGACTTTACTCCATGAGTAACCCTTGGATTCACACCAATGAAGATATTTACACCATATCTTATGATAGATTTTCCTGGTGACAGGCTTTCGCGCCTGTATTAAGGTATCAATGACCGACTCGGAGAAACCACGCTTTGATAAAATCAAGCGTTCAATCTCCAAGCAGTCAGACACAGAGAAATTAGATTTGGATGGTTGAAAGGACCCTGAAGTAGAAGGTCCTGTCTCAGCAGCAGAGTCCATGGTGGAAAGGATGACATGTCCACCAGATCTGCATACCAAGTCCTGCGTGGCCACGCAGGTGCTATCAAAATCACCGAAGCTCTCTCCTGCTTGATCTTGGTAATCAGACGAGGGAGCAGAGGAAACGGTGGAAACACATAAGCCAGGTTGAAGGACCAAGGCGCTGCTAGAGCATCTATCAGTGCTGCCTTGGGATCCCTGGACCTGGATCCGTAACAAGGAAGCTTGGCGTTCTGACGAGACGCCATGAGATCCAGTTCTGGTTTGCCCCAAAGTTGAATCAACTGTGCAAATACCTCCGGATGGAGTTCCCACTCCCCCGGATGAAAAGTCTGTCAACTTTGAAAATCCGCCTCCCAGTTCTCTACTCCTGGGATATGGATAGCTGGTAGATGGCAAGAGTGAACCTCTGCTCATAGAATTATCTTTGAAACCTCCAACATTGCTAGGGAACTCTTTGTTCCCCCTTGATGGTTGATGTAAGCTACAGTCGTGATGTTGTCCGACTGAAATCTGATGAACCTGACCGCAGCAAGCTGAGGCCAACCCTGAAGAGCATTGAAAATCGCTCTTAGTTCCAGAATGTTTATTGGAAGGAGTGCCTCCTCCTGAGTCCACGAGCCCTGAGCCTTCAGGGAGTTCCAGACTGCCCACCAGCCCAGAAGGCTGGCATCTGTTGTTACTATTGTCCAATCTGGCCTGCGGAAGGTCATACCTTTGGACAGATGGACCCGAGATAGCCACCAGAGAAGAGAATCCCTGGTCTCTTGATCCAGATTTAGTAGAGGAGACAAATCTGTGTAATCCCCATTCCACTGACTGAGCATGCAGAGTTGCAGCGGTCTGAGATGTAGGCGGGCAAACGGCACTACGTCCATTGCCGCTACCATTAAGCCGATTACTTCCATACACTGAGCCACTGAAGGGCGAGAAGTAGAATAAAAAACACGGCAGGAATTTAGAAGTTTTGACAACCTGGCCTCTGTCAGGTAAATCTTCATTTCTACAGAATCTATCAGAGTTCCCAGGAAGGAAACTCTTGTGAGAGGGGATAGAGAACTCTTTTCTTCATTCACTTTCCACCCATGAGACCTCAGGAATGCCAGAACAATGTCCGTATGGGACTTGGCAATTTGATAATTCGACGCCTGTATCAGAATGTCATCTTGGTAAGGTGCTACTGCTATACCCCGCGGCCTTAGGACCGCCAGAAGTTACCCTAGAACCTTCGTAAAGATTCTTGGTGCCGTAGCTAACCCAAAGGGAAGAGCCACAAACTGGTAATGCCTGTCTAGGAAGGCGAACCTGAGAAACCGATGATGATCTCTGTGTATCGGAACGTGAAGATAAGCATCCTTTAAGTCCACGGTAGTCATATATTGACCCTCCTGGATCATAGGTAGGATGGTTCGAATAGTCTCCATCTTGATGGGACCCTGAGAAATTTGTTTAGGATCTTGAGATCTAAGATTGGTCTGAAGGTTCCCTCTTTCTTGGGAACCACAAACAGATTTGAATAGAAGCCTTGCCCCTGTTCCTCCTTTGGAACTGGGTGGATCACTCCCATAACTAGGAGGTCTTGAACACAATGTAAGAATGCCTCTCTCTTTATCTGGTTTGCAGATAATTGTGAGAGGTGAAATCTTCCTTTTGGGGAAGAAGCTTTGAAGTCCAGAAGATATCCCTGGGACACAATTTCCAACGCCCAGGGATCCTGGACATCTCTTGCCCATGCCTGGGCGAAGAGAGAAAGTCTGCCCCCTACTAGATCCGTTACCGGATCGGGGGCTGATCTTTCATGCTGTCTTAGAGGCAGCAGCAGACTTCTTGGCCTGCTTTCCTTTGTTCCAAGCCTGGTTAGGTCTCCAGACCGGCTTGGACTGGGCAAAATTTCCCTCTTGTTTTGTATTAGAGGAAGTTGATGCTGCGCCAGTCTTGAAGTTTCGAAAGGCACGAAAATTAGTCTGTTTGGTCCTTAATTTGTTGGACCTATCCTGAGGAAGGGCATGACCTTTTCCTCCAATAATATCAGAAATGATCTCCTTCAGTCCAGGCCCGAATAGGGTCTGCCCCTTGAAGGGAATGTTGAGAAGCTTAGACTTTGAAGTAACATAAGCTGACCAGGATTTAAGCCATAACGCCCTACGCGCTTGAATAGCAAAACCTGAGTTCTTAGCCGTTAGTTTGGTTAAATGAACAACGGCGTCAGAAACAAATGAATTGGCTAGCTTAAGAGCTTTAAGCTTGTCAAGTATATCATCCAATGGGGTTTCTACCTGTAGAGCCTCTTCCAGAGACTCAAACCAGAAGGCCGCAGCAGCAGTGACAGGGGCAATGAATGCAAGAGGCTGGAGAATAAAACCCTGTTGAATAAACATTTTCTTAAGGTAACCCTCTAACTTTTTATCCATTGGATCTAGGAAAGCACAACTGTCCTCGACGGGGATAGTTGTACGCTTAGCTAGGGTAGAGACTGCTCCCTCCACCTTAGGGACCGTTTGCCATAAGTCCCGTGTAGCGGCATCTATGGGAAACATCTTCTTAAAAACAGGAGGGGGAGAGAACGGTACACCTGGTCTATCCCATTCCTTAGTAATAATTTCTGAAAACCTCTTAGGTATTGGAAAAACATCAGTGTAAACAGGCACTGCATAGTATTTATCCAATCTACACAATTTCTCTGGGACTATAATGGTGTCACAGTCATCCAGAGTAGCTAAAACCTCCCTGAGCAACACGCGGAGGTGTTCAAGCTTAAATTTAAATGTAGACATATCAGAATCAGGTTGAAGCATCTTCCCTGAGTCAGAAAAATCACCCACAGATAGAAGCTCTCCTTCCTCAGCTTCTGCATATTGTGAGGGGATATCAGACATAGCTACTAAAGCGTCAGAGTGCTCTGTATTTTTCCTAGCCCCAGAGCTGTCTCGCTTTCCTTGTAACCCTGGTAGTTTGGACAATACCGCTGTAAGGGTATGATCCATAACTGCCGCCATGTCTTGTAAGGTAAACGCTATGGGCGCGCTAGATGTACTTGGCGCCTCTTGAGCGGGCGTCCCTTGAGCGGGAGTTATAGGTTCTGACACGTGGGGAGAGTTAGTCGGCATAACTTCCCCCTTGTCAGTTTCCTCTGGTGATAAATCTTTTAAAGCCAGAATATGATCTTTATAACTTATAATAAGATCAGTGCATTTGGTACACATTCTAAGAGGGGGTTCCACAATGGCTTCTAAACATAATGAACAAGGAGTTTCCTCTATGTCAGACATGTTTAACAGACTAGTAATGAGACCAGCAAGCTTTGAAAACACTTTAATTAATGTGAAAAAGCAGAATATAAAAAACGGTACTGTGCCTTTAAGGGAAAAAAACAAACACAAAAACTGCAAAACAGTGAAAAAAGCAGTTAACTCTATGAAATTTTAACAGTGTATGTACTATACTAAAATAGCATTGCACCCACTTGCAAATAGATGATAACCCCTCAGGCTCAAAAACGAAGCAAAAAAACGGTAAAAACCGTTATAACAGTCAAAGGCAAACTGCCACAGCTCTACTGTGGCTCCTACCTTCCCATAAAATGACTTTTGTAGGCACAAAAACCCTTTACAGAGGTCCAATATGTCAGGGGACTCCTTCAGGGAAGCTGGATGTCTCAGAGTGTAAAAGTTACTGCGCAATTAGAGCGCGAAAATAGGCCCCTCCCACCATGCACTGAAAGTCAGAGGGCCTAAAAAACTACTCCTAGGAGTCAAATAACAGCCATGTGGAAAACTAGGCCCCAAAGCAAGATTTATCACCCTTAATAAAAAACGTTCCTTATAACACATGTAAACGTTTAACATACTAAGTCATAAGAGCAATTAACATGAAAATTATCCTTTACTGCAAGCATGATGCCAGTCGTTATTAAATCACTGCAATCAGGCGTACCTCAAATATATCAGGCACTGTCAGCATTTTCTAGACTTCTTATTATCTCTCTAGAAAAAAATATACTGAACATACCTCAAGGCAGTTGATTCTGCAGGCCGTTCCCCCAGCTGAAGTTTTTCCATACTCTTCAGTTATGTGTGAGAACAGCAGTGGATCTTAGTTACAACCTGCTAAGATCATCAAAAACCTCAGGCAAAACACTTCTTCTAATTTCTGCCTGAGGTAAAAACAGTACAACTCCGGTACCATTTAAAATAACAAACTTTTGATTGAATATAAACTACACTAAGTCACCACATCTCTCTAGCTACTTCCCTTGTCGAGAGCTAGAATCAAACACAGGAAAGAGGCGCCGTATGTGTGAATCTGAAGGAGCCAACGACAAATATAAATCATGTGCAGGGTACTCACAATGTGGAAAGGCACTCCAATGTGCCTATAGGGGCAGGCTGGTATTCACAGCAAACCAGCTGGCTGAACCGGCAAACAAGGATACCCAAGGTAGAGGACTCTATGTCTTAACGGACTGTGTATACTGGATCCAGCGATATGGGACCAGGAGCTAGGTGCAAACAAAGGCACACCACTGTGTGAATCTGTAGGAGTACACAGGTAAATAAACAATCTGTGCAGGGTACTCACATTCTGTGGCGGCACTCAGTTGTGCCAATAGAGGCAGGCTGGCTTTCTCAGCAACCCAGCTGGCTGTGTAGGGTATGAAGCAGGATACTAGGCAGCATTCAGGATTGGCAGGTAGCTCAGAAATGGACAATTGCAATGAGAATATATGATTAAAAAAAGGATTTTAATAAAAATTAAAAACAATAAAATACATATATTCCTCATGCACAGTAAGTAAGTGGCATGCAACGCGTTTCTCGGTGTCAACCGTTTCCTCAGGCTTGTCGAGAGCTGCAAGAGAATGACTGGGGGTTGGCAGTTAGGGGAGGAGCTATATAGACAGCTCTGCTGTGGGTGATCCTCTTGCAGCTTCCTATTGGGAAGGAGAATATCCCACAAGTAATGGATGATCCATGGACTGGATACACTTTACAAGAGAAAGCACTAAATAGCGCACAACTTGTGAAAAAATGAATGCAGATGCATTTAATTTAATTTCATAGATATCTAGAAAAATCTTTTAAAAAACCTAATTGAAAAGCATTCAGAAGGAACTTTTTTTGATATAACAATGGCTAATTCAAGAATCTTTCATGCTCGCCTGAAACGGAAGTTAAGAAGTAGCTGTGGTCATGAGATGCAGGACATATGCAGGACACAGCAATGATGGTACAACTCTATTTTATTGCAGAGCATAGCAATACACATCTAGTCAGGTTGATTGTACTAAACTAACTGCGACACAGACACCGGACCTAAGCCCCGCCCCCAAACTAGTGACATCACATCCTGCTCTCATCACATCTTCCCCTTTTTCAAAGGCGAAGCATACATTTGCATATAACAGATAACAAGGTACACCAACAGAGTATACAACAACATTTTTGTTTTTGAACATTATAAAAAACAAATAGGTTAGAAAACATGAACAAATAAATTACATCCTGACTTGGACATCGGGGTAGACTACCCTAGTCCACAGTGACCATGGGATTATTCTGCCCATACTTCCAGTCACTGTTCTAGCTAAAGTCAGTCCCTATATCGGGCCGGAAGTTTCACCACTCTTCCGCTTGATGTAACTTTGCAAGAACTGTCCTCTGATACAGAAGATGGTGAATTAGAGTCTGCTGGAGGCAAAGATATATCCCCGCTGTGAAGGCACCTCTCTTAGAACAGGGGATCCCACCGGCGGTGGTACAGAGGTATCCGGTTCCAGACTCTCAGGTACAGGCTGAAGATGTCTTCGGTTACGGCGTGTAACCGTCCCTCCCTCCGTAAGGACTGTATAAGACCTTGGTTCTGGAGAGCGGCCAACTACCATAGCAGGCGTCTTCCATTTCTTCTCATCGTCCAGTTTAATTCTGACACTTTGGCCCGCTTTCAGTTCCTGTAAAGGCCCGACAGAATGTCTCCTGTCGTAGAAGAAACGATAACCCTTTTTGGCCTCTTCATCCCTCCTAAGGACTTCGTCCCGAGGAACAGGGCCAGGCGGCCTGAAGACACCCACTGAGGGTAAAGTGGTGCGAATCTGGCGTCCTAGCATCAGCTGTGCTGGGCTAAACCCGGTAGCTTGAATGGGCGTCGCCCTGTATGACAAGAGGGCCAGGTACGGCTCAGATTGCTTTAGAATGAATTTTGTTGTTTGAACTGCCCTTTCCGCCATTCCGTTGGCCTGCGGATAATGTGGACTTGACGTGGAATGTACAAAATCATATTCCCTGCTGAAAGCACTGAACTCTGTAGAAGCGAACTGCATACCATTATCACTCACCAGCTCCATTGGAATGCCCCAGCGGGCGAACAAGCTCTTCAGGCGAATGATAACGGCCTGACTTGTGATATCATTCAGGGGTGCAATTTCCAAATACCTGGAATAGTAGTCGATCACAACAAGGAACTTTTTCCCGTGCAGTTCACACAAATCAGCAGCTATTTTCTGCCACGGCCCCGCAGGCAGCGGAGTAGACATCAAGGGCTCCCTTCTCTGAGTAGGCCGGCGTTCCCGGCAAAAGGCACATTTAGACACGTGATTTGCAATGTCGGAGCTGATCCCAGGCCACCACACAGCTGTAGCTGCCCTTTCTCTGCACTTTTTAATGCCTAAGTGGCCATCGTGAATCCTGTTTAACATCTCCTTCCTCATGCTGACAGGAATTACGATGCGGTCTTGGAACAGCACCAACCCCTCCAGCTCCGTGAGCTGCGACCTCTCTGGCTGGTAAGCATTTAAAGACATCCAGGCTGCCCGGCTCTCGGGCCAGCCTTCTTTTATGTACCTTATAACTTCTTGCAGATCTGTGTCCAAATATGTCTCTTTCTTTATCTCTTCCAGTTTCCTTGAAGAAATGGACTTAGAGGCCAGAACTGAATCAACATACACTTTCACATCTGATTCTGTGGAGGATTCTTCAGCAGCAGCCAGCGGGAGCCTGGATAGTGTATCTGCCACAACCAGTTGTTTCCCCGGCAAATGCACTGCCTGAACATTGAACCTGAGCAGTCTCATTAAAAGTCTCTGGCATCTCAAGGGTGTTTTGTCAATGTCATAGGAGTTGATTAGAGGGACTAGCGGTTTGCGGTCAGTTTCCAGACTAAATTTCTCCAAACCCACTAGATAACACTGAAAGCGCTCACAGGCCCAAACTGCAGCCAGGCACTCTTTCTCTATTTGAGCGTATTTTGACTCCGCAGCCGTCAGTGTGCAGGAACAGTAGGCGATGGGCTGTAGTTTATTCTCATTTAACTGCAGAAGTGCAGCCCCCAACCCATAACTGCTTGCATCGGCACTAACCACAGTCTTTTTTGAAGGGTCGTAGAACCCCAGCACTGGGGCAGACCCCAGCAGGGACTTGGCATGCAGAAAAGCCTTTTCTTGTGAAGGTTCCCAGACCCAGGCAACGTCTTTCTTAAGCAACTCTGTGATAGGGTGTAAAACTGTTGATAAATCTGGAAGAAACTTGCCCACGTAATTTACAAGGCCCAATATCTGTCTCAGCTCATGTACTTCAGAAGGGCTTTTCATCTGTTCAATAGCACGAATTTTCTCGGGGTCTGGCTTGATGCCATCCCCGTTGATGATATGCCCAAAGTAGCATAATTCAGTTTTCCTAAAATGACATTTTTCTTTATTCAGCTTCAGCCCAGACTCTTTGATAGCCTGAAGCACACAACTCAAACGCTGATCATGCTCCTCCACTGTAGACCCATACACTAGAATGTCGTCCATGACGACCGCTGTGCCCACGTGGTCACTCAGGAGAGAACTCATTTCCCTTTGGAAGATTTCAGGAGCGGAGGATATCCCAAAGGGGAGTCTGCAGAAGCAGAACCGACCTACCGGTGTGATAAAGGTAGTCAGTTTGCGGCACTTTGGATCCAGGGGGATCTGCCACAAGCCGCTAGAAGCGTCTAATGTGGAAAAGAACTTCGCCCCAGCCAACTTTGGAGCTATATCTTCTAATGTCGGCAGCACAAATCTCTCTCTCTTCACTGCCTCATTCAACCTTTTCAGGTCCACACAGATGCGCACCTTTCCGTTTTTCTTTGCAACTGGAACAATGGGGGCACACCAATCAGTCGCTTCAACAACCTCTTCAATAACCCCCATAGACTTCATACGCATAAGCTCCTTCTCCACTTGAGGCATGAGCAGGAACGGAATTCTACGAGGAGTAGAAATACTGTATGGGACTGCGTCACTTTTAAGTGCTATACGAACTGGTTTGCAATTCAGTAGGCCCAACTCGCCAAACATATCTTCGGAAAACAGAATTTATGCTTACCTGATAAATTACTTATATCTCCAACGGTGTGTCCGGTCCACGGCGTCATCCATTACTTGTGGGAAATGTTCTCCCCCACAGGGAAAGGCAAGGAGAGCACACAGCAAGAGCTGTCCATATAGCTCCCCCTCTGGCTCCGCCCCCCAGTCATTCGACCGACGGTTAGGAGAAAAAGGAGAAACTATAGGGTGCCGTGGTGACTGTAGTGTATAAAGAAAATTTTTTCAACCTGATTAAGAAACCAGGGCGGGCCGTGGACCGGACACACCGTTGGAGAAAGTAATTTATCAGGTAAGCATAAATTCTGTTTTCTCCAACATTGGTGTGTCTGGTCCACGGCGTCATCCATTACTTGTGGGAACCAATACCAAAGCTTTAGGACACGGATGAAGGGAGGGAGCAAATCAGGTTACCTAAACGGAAGGCACCACGGCTTGCAAAACCTTTCTCCCAAAAATAGCCTCCGAAGAAGCAAAAGTATCAAATTTGTAGAATTTGGCAAAAGTGTGCAGAGAAGACCAAGTCGCTGCCTTACATATCTGGTCAACAGAAGCCTCGTTCTTGTAGGCCCATGTGGAAGCCACAGCCCTAGTAGAGTGAGCTGTGATACGGTCAGGAGGCTGCCGTCCGGCAGTCTCATAATCCAAGAGCATAATGCTTTTCAGCCAGAAAGAGAGAGAGGTAGCAGTAGCTTTTTGACCTCTCCTCTTACCAGAGTAAACGACAAACAAGGATGAGGTCTGTCTAAAATCTTTTGTTGCTTCTAAATAGAACTTTAAAGCACGAACAACATCTAAATTGTGTAATAAACGTTCCTTCTTTGAAACTGGATTCGGACACAGAGAAGGAACAACTATTTCCTGGTTGATGTTCTTGTTGGAAACAACTTTTGGAAGAAAACCAGGCTTAGTACGCAAAACAACCTTATCTGAATGAAAAACCAGATATGGTGGATTACACTGCAAAGCAGATAATTCAGAAACTCTTCTAGCAGAAGAAATAGCAACCAAAAACTGAACTTTCCAAGATAATAACTTAATATCTATGGAATGTAAAGGTTCAAACGGAACCCCTTGAAGAACTGAAAGAACTAAATTTAGACTCCAAGGAGGAGTCATGGGTCTGTAAACAGGCTTGATTCTAACCAAAGCCTGAACAAAAGCTTGTACATCTGGCAAAGCTGCCAGTCGTTTGTGCAACAAGACAGATAAAGCAGAAATCTGTCCTTTTAGAGAACTAGCTGACAACCCTTTATCCAAACCTTCTTGGAGAAAGGAGAGAATCTTTGGAATTTTAATCTTACTCCAGGAGAATCCTTTGGATTCACACCAACAGATATATTTTTTCCATATTTTATGGTAAATCTTTCTAGTAACAGGTTTTCTGGCTTGGACCAGAGTATCTATCACAGAATTTGAAAACCCACGCTTGGATAAAATCAAGCGTTCAATTTCCAAGCAGTCAGCTGCAGAGAAACTAGATTTGGATGTTCGAATGGACCTTGTACTAGAAGATCCTGTCTCAAAGGTAGCTTCCATGGTGGAGCAGATGACATATTCACCAGGTCTGCATACCAAGTCCTGCGTGGCCACGCAGGAGCTATCAGAATCACCGAGGCCTTCTCCTGTTTGATCCTGGCTATGAGCCTGGGAAGGAGAGGAAACGGTGGAAACACATATGCTAGGTTGAACGACCAAGGCGCCACTAATGCATCCACTAGATTCGCCTTGGGATCCATGGATCTGGACCCGTAGCAAGGAATCTTGAAGTTCTGACGGGACGCCATTAGATCCATGTCTGGAATGCCCCATAATTGGGTTAACTGAGCAAAGACCTCCGGATGGAGTTCCCACTCCCCCGGATGGAAAGTCTGACGACTCAAATAGTCCGCCTCCCAGTTGTCTACTCCTGGGAGGTGAATAGCAGATAGATGGCAGGAGTGATTCTCTGCCCATTGGATTATCTTGGTTACTTCCTTCATCGCTAGGGAACTCTTTGTTCCCCCCTGATGATTGATGTACACAACAGTCGTTATGTTGTCCGACTGAAATCTTATGAACCTGGCTTCCGCTAGCTGAGGCCAAGCCAGGAGCGCATTGAATATAGCTCTTAGTTCCAAAATGTTTATCGGGAGAAGCAACTCTTCCCGCGACCATAGGCCCTGAGCTTTCAGAGAGTCCCAGACCGCGCCCCACCCCAAGAGGCTGGCGTCGGTCGTGACGATGACCCACTCCGGTCTGCGGAAACTCATTCCCTGAGACAGGTGATCCTGGGTCAACCACCAGAGAAGTGAGTCCCTGGTTACCTGGTGTACTTGAATTTGGGGACACAAGTCTGTATAGTCCCCATTCCACTGATTGAGCATGCACAGCTGTAATGGTCTTAGATGAATTAGAGCAAAAGGAACCACATCCATTGCTGCGACCATTAGTCCTATTACTTCCATGCATTGAGCTATGGAGGGTTGAGGAATAGAGTGAAGAACTCGACAAGCTTTTAGAAGCTTTGTCTTTCTGACTTCTGTGAGAAAGATCTTCATTTCCACAGAATCTATTATTGTTCCCAGAAAAGGAACCCTTGTGGACGGTGACAGTGAACTTTTTTCTATGTTCACCTTCCACCCGTGAGATCTGAGAAAAGCCAACACAATGTCTGTATGAGCTCTCGCTTTGGGAAGAGACGACGCTTGGATTAGGATGTCGTCTAGATCAGGTGCTACAGCGATGCCCCTCGGTCTTAGGACCGCTAGAAGGGACCCTAGCACCTTTGAGAAAATTCTGGGAGCGGTGGCTAAACCGAATGGAAGAGCCACAAACTGGTAATGTTTGTCCAGAAAGGCGAACCTCAGGAACTGATGATGAGATTTGTGGATTGGGATATGCAGATACGCATCCTTTAGATCCACGGTAGTCAAAAATTGACCCTGCTGGATTGTCGGTAAGATTGTCCGAATGGTTTCCATCTTGAAGGATGGAACTCTGAGGAACTTGTTTAATATCTTTAAATCCAGAATTGGCCTGAAAGTTCCCTCTTTTTTGGGAACCACAAACAGGTTTGAGTAAAAACCTAGACCTTGTTCCCCGGAGGGGACTGGGTTTATCACTCCCATCTTTGATAAGTCTCTTACACAATGTAAGAATGCCTGTTTCTTTATCTGGTCTGAAGATAAGCGAGACAGGTGGAACCTTTCCTTTGGAGGAAGTCCCTTGAATTCTAACAGGTATCCCTTGGAAACTATCGCTAGTGCCCAGGGATCCAGAACATCTCTTGCCCAAGCCTGAGCGAAGAGAGATAGTCTGCCCCCTACCAGATCCGGTCCCGGATCGGGGGCTACCCCTTCATGCTGTCTTGGTAGCAGCAGCAGGTTTCTTGGTTTGTTTACCCTTGTTCCAGCCTTGCATGGGCTTCCAAGCGGGTTTGGGCTGGGCCGCGTTACCTTCTTGTCTAGCGGCAGTGGAGTTATTAGCCGGTCCGTTCCTGAAATTGCGAAAGGAACGAAAATTAGACTTGTTCTTAGCCTTAAAAGGCCTATCCTGTGGGAGGGCATGGCCCTTACCCCCAGTGATGTCTGAAATAATTTCCTTCAATTCCGGCCCAAAAAGGGTCTTACCCTTGAAAGGAATATTCAGTAACTTAGTCTTGGATGACACATCTGCCGACCAGGATTTTAGCCAAAGCGCCCTCCGCGCTACTATAGCAAAACCTGAGTTTTTCGCCGCCAATTTCGTTATTTGAAAGGTGGCATCCAATATAAAAGAATTAGCTAACTTTAATGCGTGAATTCTGTCCATGACTTCTTCATAGGAAGTCTCTTTCTGGAGCGACCTTTCTAGTTCTTCGAACCAAAAGGACGCCGCTGAAGTGACAGTAATAACACACGTAGCTGGTTGAAGGATGAACCCTTGCTGAACAAAAATCTTTTTAAGCAATCCTTCCAATTTTTTATCCATAAGATCTTTGAAAGCGCAGCTGTCCTCTATAGGAATAGTTTTGCGCTTCGCTAGTGTTGAAACAGCTCCCTCAACCTTCGGGACCGTTTGCCATGCGTCCCTTCTAGGGTCTACTATGGGAAACATTTTCTTAAATATAGGAGGTGGGGCAAAAGGTACACCTGGCTTCTCCCACTCCTTTTCCACTATGTTCGCTACCCTCTTTGGTATTGGAAAAGCGTCGTCGTGCACTGGGACCTCTAAAAATTTGTCCAATTTGCACAACTTCTCTGGTACTACCATGGAATCGCAGTCATCCAGAGTAGCTAATACCTCCTTAAGCAAAGCGCGGAGATGTTCTAGCTTAAACTTAAATGCCACTATATCAGGTTCTGCCTGTTGAGAAATTTTTCCTGAGTCTGAAATTTCACCCTCAGACAGCCCTTCCCTTACAGCCAATTCCGATTGATGCAAGGGTAAAATAGATAAGGCATCGTCAGCGTCTGATTGTTCATCCTTTTTATCTGTATTTAAAACTGAACAATCACGCTTTCTCTGAAAAGCTGGCAGTTTGGATAAAAGATTTGCTATAGAATTATCCACTACTGCTGATAATTGTTGCATAGAAATAAGCACTGGCGCGCTAGGTGTCGCCTGCGCGGGCAAAGCTGGTGTAGACACAGAAGGAGAGGATGTAGAGCTATCCCCACTACCTTCATTAGAAAAATAACAGAGCTGTCCTGATTTTGTTTGGACGCTATGGTGCAATTATCACAAACACTCGAAGGGGGAACCACATTTGTCTCTATACACACAGAACATAGGTTATCTGATGGAACAGACATGTTAAACAGATTTAGGCAGGCAAACAATGCAATAAAAACGATTTTAAACAAAAACGTTACTGTCTCTTTAAATAATAAAATGACACATTTATTTCTGAATGTTCATAAAAACTATGAAGGCAATATCCGATTTTTCTGAAATTTGGACCCCAGTGTCTTAATGCTTAGAAAGTATTGCAAAGCAAATATGGAGACTCTAGCTCTTAAAACAAGCAAACCGGAGCTAATTGTTGGATTTAACCGTTTTTATACACCACAATCCCAGCTACAGCCTTGCTGCAGCTCTTTACCTTCCTTAGGGGTCACCATTCACAGAAAAAAGCCTTTTGGAGTCACTTTCTGAGCCACAGGACCCTCTCACATGAATCTGCATGCACTGCCTTGAAATTCAACTGCGCAGCTGAAGCGCCAAAATGAGGCTTCCTCCCTCAGTACACTAGAGTGAAGGGGCCTTCCTGACTAGATTTAGGTGTCTAAAACAAGCCAGATCAATAAAAAACGTTCCCAAGTGTATGTGAGCTTATAAAATATTTCAAAAGGTATAATATTGTAATAAAAACCAATCGATTTGGCCCCTAACAGTGTCTACCAGCATAAAAAACAAAAAGGGGAAGCCTGTTATCTTTTTTGCTGAGGTGAAAGAAAAATGGCTTACCGTTTCCCCTGAGGGGAAAAATGACTGTCATCTAGCATTAGCCTGTGTTGTTAGAAGGAGACTAGTCATACCTGAAGCAGATGAGTCTGCAAACTGTTACCCCCAACTGAAGTTCTCTTGTTTCAACAGTCCTGCGTGGTAACAGTAATGGATTTTAGTTACTAGTGCTAAAATCATAGCCCTCTTAAACAGAAATCTTCATCACTTTTCTGTTATTGAGTAAATAGTACAAGCCAGCACTATTTTAAAATAACAAACTCTTGATAGAAGAATAAAAAACTACAACTAACACCACAAACTCCTCGCCATCCCCGTGGTAGATGCTACTTGTTCAGAGCGGCAAGGAGAATGACTGGGGGGCGGAGCCAGAGGGGGAGCTATATGGACAGCTCTTGCTGTGTGCTCTCCTTGCCTTTCCCTGTGGGGGAGAACATTTCCCACAAGTAATGGATGACGCCGTGGACCGGACACACCAATGTTGGAGAAATCTCATTCACTCTGGCCACGAGGCCCAAGTCACAGGCTGCTTTTCTGCTCAATAAATTGTTAACACACTGACCTCGAATCACATGCACCCACATGGTGAACTTTCTTTGCTTGTACTGACAGCTGGCAAGAAATTTCCCCGCACAATCAATGCGGCCACCAGGACTATGGACATTTGTAGTAACCTTCGCCAGCTGGGGCTGTTGAGGCAGTTTCATAAATTCAGCAAAAGACATTACAGTGATATCTGCTCCTGTGTCAATCTTAAAATCAACTTTGTCTCCCATTACAGTAAAAGTGACTTTCCAATCTTCCTCTGAGCTTGGCCGTTCCACAACGGACCCCACAAAAGACACTTCCTGACCCTCCTGGTCACCGTCCACCTGCATCTCCTTAATGTATTCAGTTCTACACACCACTTCAAAATGGCCCATTCTGTTACATTTTCTGCATCTTTTATCCCTGGCCGGGCATATAACACTCTGATCATGAGCGCGGTAGCACCGCGTGCATCGGGCATGTTGCACCCATCCACTTCTAGGCCTTTCCAGTACTTTAGATCTACCGCTCACACTGTGCCTTTCACTAGCATTTTTCCAAGACTGTTGCACTTCATCCACAATACTCTCAGACCTCAGATCAGCACTTTGCTTTTTCACCAGTTCACTCTGGCGGGCCATCCTAACAGCCCCATCTAATGTTAAATCAGGCTCTAACTGCAGCTTCAGTGAGACTTCAGCATCTGCAATCCCAATAACTATTCTGTCTCTGATTTGCTCTTCTTTAGCAACACCAAACTCACAGAATTCAGCTAGTTCATACAGGCTGCGCACAAATGACTCCACAGATTTTCGCACACGCTGATTACGTTTGTGAAAACAAGCTCTCTCATGAATCACATTTCTTTTGGGCACAAAGTGAGCACTGAGTTTATCCATAACTATATCAAAGTCAAATTCTTCCCCCTCTTGGAAAGTAAAAGCATTGAACACTGGCTCCACATCTTTCCCCATAGAGTATAAAAGAGAATTAACTTGTACTTCACCACTCTCCTTATTCAGTTTGGAAGCAATCCTGAAGCGCTGAAACTGCTGACGCCATGTGGGCCAAGCTGCAGGCTGAGAGAAGTCAAAAGGCTCAGGTGGGGTAAACTTTGACATTGCAATCGATCAGGAACAGAAGCGCAGTCCAGAACTTCTGACACCATGTCATGAGATGCAGGACATATGCAGGACACAGCAATGATGGTACAACTCTATTTTATTGCAGAGCATAGCAATACACATCTAGTCAGGTTGATTGTACTAAACTAACTGCGACACAGACACCGGACCTAAGCCCCGCCCCCAAACTAGTGACATCACATCCTGCTCTCATCACAGCTGTCATAAGACCGCTGCTGCTTAACTTCTCTGCCATCTTTTAGGCGTTGGGTTGAAATCATCCTGATCCGATGCGATCGGTATAATTGACACCCCCTGCTAGCAGCTAATTGGACACCGGTGAGCACGGGTAACATTGCACAAGCATTTCACTAGAAATGCTTATGCAATGTTAAATTCCGACAGTGTATACTGTCGGCATTTAGCGAGGTAAAGCGGACACGAGCCGCTACTTCAAATCATGTCCACTCGCCTCTTGTTAAATCTACCACATAGTTAATTGCTTGTAAATTGATAAAAAAAATAAAACAAAAACAAAAAAACCTAATCTGCTCTACAATATTTTTTATCAACAACTACAAACTGAATGGAAAAAGAGCCCCAAGTAGTTTACTTGTGAAATATTTCTGTTCCAAAGCTATTCCGGCTCCTAAGGACTAGCATCCGCTACAGGGAAATAATCGGACTTTTGCACTTTCGAGTTCCTAAAGAATATTTACTGGAAGTGAACCGGGACTGCTCGATTTCTTCCCCTACAGTGGGATACAGGCTTGTGTTTTTTAACTATCTTGTGAGTGTTTTTAACCGCTGTATGTGTAATAAATGTGAAAACGTCTACCTTGATGTGGGTGTGCGCTCTGTTCTTTTTGCTATAGGATCTTCAAGTTGAGAGAGGTGTGTAACATATCTCTGGAAGCAGCTGCAACCCACGGATTGGATGTGTGATGATTTCGGATAAACTGACCTCTTATTGATCCTTTGTTTATCTACTCCATAAAACTGGATGCGGTATGAGAAGTATTTATTGTTTGCTGTTAACAATTTTATTATTATTTTTTGTGATTTTACTATTGTATGTATATTTGGTTAAAATGTCTGCCACACCCCCTCCTCTTCTAGTTGTGCTGCCAATACGGTGGTTGGAGTTTATAATTGTCTATTAGTGGGGATTTAAATTTTTTCAGTGTTCGTGAATAATTTAAATTTGCTTTATATCTTTTTTCTTAACCTAGATTTCAGTGGAGCTTTGGTCATGACATCTTTTAAGGGACATGAAATCCAAAATTTCATGGTTCAGATAGAACACAATTTTAAACAACTGTTCAGTTTACTTCTATTATCTAGTTAGCTTCATTCTCTTGGTATTCTTTTTTTAAAAGCATACCTAGGTAGGCTCAGGAGCAGCAATGCACTACAGGGAACTAATTGCTGATTGGTGGCCACACATCTGTGCATCTTGTCAATGGATCACCCAATGTGTTCAGCTAGCTCCCAGAAGTGCATTCCTTCCTCAAATTATACCAAGGAAAGAAGCAAATTTAATTAAATAAATTGGAAATGTGTTTAAAATTGTATGCTCTATCTCTTTCATGAAAGAAAATGTTTGGGTCCCATGTTCTTTTAAGCATTCAGGAATTTTAATGCTAGATATATAACAAATAATCAGCTAGATTATGAGTTTTCAGCGCTATAGGGAAATTAATGACCGCCACAAAAGCAGCGTTATTTCACCTCCCTATAGCGCTGCTATTACAGGTTTACAAAAAGCAGGCTTGTGCGGGCGATATGGTGGATTTGAGCTCCATACCCCACCGAAATACAAGCGCTGCTTTGACGTGCTCGTGCACGAATTCTCCATAGACATCAATGGGGAGAGCCGGCAAAAAAAAAGTCTAACACGAGTTAAGTATGTATTTAGATTTAAATAGGAATTATTTAGGTAATAATTGTAAGGTTTATTTAGATTTATTTTAATTATATTTAAGTTAGGGGGTGTTAGGGTTAGACTTAGGGTTACGTTAGGGTTAGGTTTAGGGTTTAATATATTTATGTAGAGTTAGTGATGTGGGAGGTCAGAGGTTTAGGGGTTAATCATTTATTTAAGTATATTTCGTTGTGGGGGGCTTGCGATTTAGTGGTTAATAGGTTTATTATAGCGGTGGTGTGGGCGGACGGCAGATTAGGGGTTAATAATCTTTAAATAGTGTTTGCAATGCGGGAGGGGGCGGTATAGGGGTTAATAGGTTTATTATAGTGGGGACAATGTCGGGGAGCGGCGGAATAGGGGTACATCATTTTTTTTTAGTGGCGGCGATGTCCGGAGCGGCAGATTAGGGGTTAATAAACTAATAGTGTTTGCGATGCAGGAGGGCCTCGGTTTAGGGGTTAATAGGTAGTTTATGGGTGTTTAGTGTACTTTTTAACACTTTAATTATGAGTTTTATGCTACAGCTTTGTAACGTAAAACTCATAACTACTGAGTTTAGATGGCGGTACAGATCTTGTCGGTTATAGAGTGTACCGCTCACGTTTGGCCTCCCAGACAAACTCGTAATAACGCCGCTATGGAAGTCCCATTGAAAAAGGACTTTTTTAAAAGTGCGGTACTGACGTTGCGTGACAGCCAAAAAGGTGAGCAGTACACCTATACCTGCAAGACTTGTAATAGCGGCGTTAGGGAAAAAGCAGCGTTATGAAGCATAACGATGCTTTTTCACTCATAACGCAAAACTCGTAATCTAGCTGAATATTTATTTTGTATTCAGCATGTCCCTTGATTTAAAAATACAACAACGTTTTCTTTTAATCATTCATATTTGGAGGAAGTACTCGTGAGAAGCCAACAGTGAGGCTAAAGAATGTATCCCATTGCTGGAAAATTGCATTAAAAAATGGATGTTGATTTTATGGAGTTCTCTATCTTGGTAGTGAACGAAGAAAAATTGATAATAGGAGTAAATTAGAAAGTTGCTTAAAATTGCACGCTCTGGAGTAGATTTATCATAGTTCGAGCGGATATGATACGATGTAGCGTATCATGTCCGCTGCACATCGATAAATGCCGACAGCACATATTTATCATTGCACCAGCAGTTCTTGTGAACTGCTGGTGAAATGCCGCCCCCTGCAGATTTGCGGCCCACCCCCTGCAGATTCGCTAGCAGGTGTCAATTAACCCAATCGTATTCGATCGGGTTGATTTCTGTCCGTGGCCTCAGAGCAGGCGGATAAGTTATGGAGCAGCAGTCTTTAGCCCGCTGCTTCATAACTTCTGTTTCTGGCGAAACAGGGGCATCAAGCTCCATACAGAGCTTGATAAATCGGCCCCTCTATCTGAATCATGAAACTTTAATTTTGACTAGACTATTCCTTTAATTATCAGATCTGTTGTTGATTATCTCCCTGCACATCTCTAGGGAAAAAATAGATGAAGAAACTTCCCCATGTGAAAAATGGAAAAAAGTAAATTTATTCTTACCTGATAAATTGATTTCTTCTATGATACGACGAGTCCACGGATTCATCCTTTACTTGTGGGATATTATCCTCCTGCTAACAGGAAGTGGCAAAGAGCACCACAGCAGAGCTGTCTATATAGCTCCTCCCTTGACTCCACCCCCCAGTCATTCGACCGAAGGTACAGGAAGAAAAAGGAGAAACTAAAAGGTGCAGAGGTGACTGAAGTTTTAAATAAAAAAAATATAATCTGTCCTAAATTGACAGGGCGGGCCGTAGACTCGTCGTATCATAGAAGAAATCAATTTATCAGGTAAGCATAAATTTACTTTTCTTCTATAAGATACGACAAGTCCACGGATTCATCCTTTACTTGTGGGATACAATACCAAAGCTACAGGACACGGATGAACGGGAGGGACAATACAGATACCTAAACAGAAGGCACCACTGCTTGAAGAACTTTTCTCCCAAAAATAGCCTCAGAAGAAGCAAAAGTATAAAATTTGGAAAATTTGGAAAAGGTATGAAGTGAAGACCAGGTCGCAGCCTTACAAATCTGTTCAACAGAAGCATCATTTTTAAAAGCCCATGTGGAAGCCACCGCTCTAGTAGAGTGAGCTGTAATTCATACAGGAGGCTGCTGTCCAGCAGTCTCGTATGCCAAACGGATGATGCTTTTTAGCCAAAAAGAAAGAGAGGTAGCCATAGCTTTTTGACCTCTACGTTTTCCAGAATAGACAACAAACAGAGAAGATGTTTGACGGAAATCTTTGGTCGCTTGCAAGTAAAGCTTCAAAGCACGAACCACGTCCAAGTTGTGCAACAGACGCTCCTTCTTAGAGGAAGGATTAGGACACAGGGAAGGAACAACAATTTCCTGATTAATATTCTTATTTGTAACAACCTTAGGAAGGAATCCAGGTTTTGTACGCAAAACCACCTTATCAGAATGGAAAACAAGATAAGGCGAGTCGCATTGCAATGCAGATCGTTCAGAAACTCTTTGAGCCGAAGAGATAGCAACTAAAAACAGAACTTTCCAAGATAGAAGCTTAATATCTATGGAATGCATAGGTTCAAACGGAACCCCTTGAAGAACTTTAAGAACTAAATTCAAACTCCATGGTGGAGCAACAGGTTTAAACACAGGCTTAATTCTAACCAAAGCCTGACAAAACGACTGAACGTCTGGAACATCTGCCAGACGCTTGTGCAGTAAAATCGACAAAGCAGATATCTGTCCCTTTAAGAACTAGTTGATAACCCTTTCTCCAATCCTTCTTGGAGAAAAGACAAAATCCTAGGAATCCTGATCTTACTCCATGAGTAGCCTTTGGATTCACACCAATAAATATATTAACACCATATCTTATGGTAAATATTCCTAGTGACAGGCTTTCAAGCCTGAATAAAAGTATCTATGACCGACTCAGAGAATCCTCGCTTAGATAAAATCAAGCGTTCAATTTCCATGCTGGAACGGACCTTGAATGAGAAGGTCCTGTCTCAGTGGCAGAGTCCACGGTGGTAGAGATGACATTTCCACCAGGTCTGCATACCAAGTCCTGCGTGGCCATGCAGGTGCTATCAAAATCACTGAAGCCCTCTCCTGTTTGATTCTGGCAATCAGATGAGAGGAAATGGTGGAAACACATAAGCCAGGTTGATCGATCAAGGTACTGCTAGAGCATCTATCAGTACTGCTTGGGGATCCCTTGATCTGGACCCGTAACAAGGAAGTTTGGCATTCTGACGAGATGCCATCAGATCCAATTCTGGTGTGCCCCATTGATGAATCAATTGTGCAAACACCTCCCGATGGAGCTCCCACTCCTCCGGATAAAAAGTCTGATGACTTAGAAAATCTGCTTCCCAGTTCTCCACTCTTGGGATATAGATTGCTGATAGATGGCAAGAGTGAGTCTATGCCCATCAAATTATTTTGGAAACCTCTATCATCGCTAGAGAACTCTTTGTTCCCCCCTGATGATTGAAATATGCTACAGTCGTGATATTGTCCGACTGGAATCTTATGAATCTGGCCGAAGCCAGCTGAGGCCACGCCTGAAGCGAGCTGAATATCGCTCTTAGTTCTAGAATATTTATTGGAAGGAGAGTCTCCTCCTGAGTCCACACCCCCTGTGCTTTCAGGGAATTCCAGACTGCACCCTAGCCTAATAGGCTGGCGTCCGTCGTCACTATGACCCATGCTGGCCTGCGGAAACACATTCCCTGGGACAGATGATCCTGTGACAACCACCAAAAAGAGAGTCTCTGGTGTCTTGATCCAGATTTATCTGAGGAGATAAATTTGCATAAACCCCATTCCACTGTCTGAGCATGCATAGTTGCAGTAGTCTGAGATGCAAGCGAGCAAACGGAACTATGTCCATTGCCGCTGGCATTATTCCAATTACCTCCATACACTGAGCCACTGACGGCCGAGGAATGGAATGAAGTGCTCGGCAGGTGGTTAAGATCTTTGATTTTCTGACCTCCGTCAGAAAATTTTTCATGTGTACCAAATCTATCAGAGTTCCCAGGAATGGAACTCTTGTGAGAGGGATAAGTGAACTCTTCTTTACGTTCACCTTCCACCCGTGAAATCTTAGAAAAGCCAACATGATGTCCATGTGAGATTTGGCTAGTTGGTAAGTTGACGCCTGAATTAAGATATCGTCCAGATAAGGCGCCACTGCTATGCCCCGCGGCCTTAGAACCACCAAAAGGGTCCCTAGCACTTTTGTGAAAATTCTGGGAGCTGTGGCCAACCCGAAGGGAAGAGCCACAAACTGGTAATGGTTGTCCAGGAAGGCGAACCTGAGGAACTGGTGATGATCTTTGTGGATAGGAATGTCAGGATTTATATGTTACAATTCTGCTGTACTTCCCCTTTAACTCTGTGATCATGTGACTATCCACATCTATTTAAGAAACATTCATCCTCCATTACCTGCTTGGTATTTTGATTCCTAAAGGATATTATTTGAGCTAGTACTAAGCTCTCTAAAGTTCTTACTTAACAATTCTAACATTCTATTGAGTTTTACAGGGAGAGATTTACAGCATCAAGTTTCCGTTCACAGCCTCTCCACAGCTGCTTTCTCTCACTCCCTGAATCTCGGCGTGTGACGTCACGCCCTGCTGCTTCTCCAGAGCTTCAAACACAGAGATCCCGCTCCTGTGTGTTTTCAGCTTGCTACATCTAAAGCAAAGACAGGATTCTCTCTGCTCACAGAACTGACTGCCATCCTCTGCATCACTGATCAGGAGATTTACAATACAGATTACGGTACAAATAACTCTAATTACCATAACGTCTACACTGCTTTGTATTGCAATACCTTAACCCTTTCTACAAATACCGGTTCCCTGTTCTCAACTATCAGTACTGCAACTATTTTTTATGCATATGCCTTTCTTCAATACATAACTCTATTTTTATCTGGATATTATGTGAAGTCTTTGGTAATATAAAACCTATATATTTAGCTATAGTTATAACTCTCTATAGTAGGTTCAAGTAAAATATTATTACTCTGTGCACTAACGTCTAAATATACTTTTGTGAATTAATAATTAGAATTCTTTACCATATGTAATTGAATTCTCTTTTCTTTTATTTATCTTCATTACTAAGATTATCCTAATATACTCTTAATGACCCCACCATAGGTCACCCTCAGTCAATGAGCAAAACACTGGGTGTTAATAACAATCTGTACACCCACGGTCTGGTGTGAGACTGAGTGGTGAGTCTAAACAGGATTATCTTTAAAATATATAGTAGGGTATTAAATTAGTTATCCTTACATAATACCAAGCCTAAAATAAATATTTACCCTTTTCTATATATTTTCCTTTGCTCATTAGGATGGACGTAAATGAGCTTGCTAACCGTGTGGTGGCCCTATCCCAAAATATGGATTTAATGCTTCAAGGGCTTAGGGATTTACAAACTGAAAATCAGGAGTTAAGGAAGTACATTCGAGAACAAGCTATACCTAAAGCGTCATTAACAGATCTCCCAACTCCTGAACCCCAAGTATGCCCTCCGGAGAAATTCAATGGGGATAGGTCACAATTTAGGGATTTAAAAAATTCTTGTACTTTGTTTTTCTCCCTAAAACCCCGCACATATCCAACAGAGAAAATTAAGGTACTTACTGTTATCTCTTATTTAAGGGGAGAAGCAAAGAATTGGGCTAATGCCTATTATGAAAACAATGACCCTATATTAAACTCATTGGATACTTTCTTTGATGCCATGTCTCTATTGTATGAGGATCATGATAAACAAAACACAGCAGAAGTAGCTATAAGAAATCTAAAACAGGGACGCCGTGTTTTAGAAGATTACATCACTGAATTTAAAAGATGGGCTTCTGATACTCTCTGGAATAATCCTGCACTTAGAAACCAATTTCGTATAGGACTTTCTGATTCATTAAAAGATGAACTTGCAAGCACAGAGATTCCTGACAACCTTGAGGCTTTAATGACACTATCTATTACTATTGACCGTCGCCTCAGGGAGAGAAAGAGTGAGAAAGGGGTGACTGATTATACTTTCAAGAAAAATCCCTTAGCAACTACCCATATTTCTTCTAAAACCCAAGATGAGCCAATGGACATTGCTTTCGTTAAAGGACCATTAAAGATAGAAGAGAAACTAAGACGTAGAATTAATAACCTGTGTCTTTACTGTGCAGCCAAGGACCATGGGGTGAAGGATTGCCCCAGTCTCAACAAATCTAAGAAGGGTAAGAGCACCCATTCTCTGCATACAACTGTAACTTCATTACAACCTTCTTCACATTTTATTCTTTCTGTTCTTTTACAGTGGCCACACAACCGAGTATACACCCAGGCCGTGATTGATTCTGGAGCCACCAACAATTTCATTAATTCCTCATTTGTTGACACTAATAACATTCCTGTAATAAAGAAACGTATTCCACTTGCAATACGAGTTGTGGATGGTTCTTCTATAAAATCTGGTCCTATTACTCATCACACTACTCCAATCACTGTTTCCTTCTTGTCAGGGCACACAGAGACTTGTAACTTCGAAATTATACAATCACCATTGTTCCCTTTAATTCTGGGTTTAGAATGGTTGAAGAAACATCAACCTAACATACATTGGTCAAAGGGTTCTATAGAATTTAATTCACATTACTGTAACACTCATTGTAAGAAGTCTCAGACATTACTGCAAATAGATTAAGACACTTCAACATTAATAATCCCTCCTGTTTATTCTGATTTAACTGATGTTTTTGACAAAAAGCAGGCAGAGGTTCTTCCACCACACAGAACTTTTGATTGCCCAATTGATCTAATACCAAACTCTAAGATACCTTTTGGGCACATTTATCCTTTATCAGAACCCGAACTTGTTCATCTCAAAGAATATTTAGATGATAACCTTAAAAAAGGTTTTATTCGCCCATCTACATCTCCTGCAGGTGCGGGAATATTCTTTGTAAAGAACAAGGATAACAGTTTAAGACCAATCATTGATTATAGACAACTTAATAAATGTACCATTAAAAATAGGTATCCTCTTCCCCTCATCCCCGAATTAATTGAACGGCTTCAGGGTGCTAAAATATATACAAAGCTTGATTTAAGGGGTGCTTACAATTTGATAAGAATCAGGAAAGGGGATGAATGGCTCACTGCATTTTGCACCCGGTATGGTCTTTTCGAATATACCGTGATGCCATTCGGGTTATGTAATGCCCCAGCAACTTTTCAGTTTTTCATTAATTCCCTGTTCAAAGACCTTTTAGATACCTGTATGGTCATTTATTTGGATGACATCCTGATATATTCAGATACACTAGACAATCATATCACTCATGTAAGAACTATACTTCTTAGACTCAGACAAAATCATTTATACGCTAAAGCTGAGAAATGCATCTTTCATACTGATACCATCTCCTTCCTCGGGTACAAGATATCCCCCTCAGGAATTCAAATGGAGTCTAACAAGGTTGACGCTATTACAAATTGGTTGACACCTTCTTCTAAAAAAGATGTTCAGATATTTGTAGGTTTTGCAAATTTCTACAGAAAATTTATACAAGATTTCTCTAGTATTGTTAAACCTCTCACCAATCTCACTAAAAAAGCTTTGAAGTTCTCTTGGAATTCAGATGCTGATTTGGCCTTCAACCTTCTTAAGCAAAGTTTCATCAGAGCTCCCATACTGCAATTCCCAGATCCCACAAAACAGTATTTTCTCGAGGTGGATGCTTCAAATTATGCTTTGGGGGCTGTTCTTTCTCAGAAGGCTTCACCTGATCAGCCTTTACATGCTATTGCCTTTTTCTCCAGGTCTATGAATTCAGCAGAACTAAACTACCCGGTGGGTGAAAAAGAACTTTTAGCCATAAAGGCAGCATTAGATTTTTGGAGGCACCTTCTTGAAGGTGCTAGACATCCAATTATAATTTACACCGACCACAGGAATTTACAGTATCTCAGAACAAATAAAACTTTATCTGCTCGACAATTGCGGTGGAGTTTATTTTTTACAAGGTTTGACTTCATTATCACATATCGACCTGCTATAAAAAATGTAAAAGCTGATGCTCTGTCTAGATCTACTCCAAAACCTATAACTGAATTTATTTCAGATACTATAATACCTTCACATCGAGTCATCGGTCTTACCATTGATAGTATTTCTCTTTTTAAAAAACATCAATCAGAGGACTCCACTACTATTACTTTAAATTTGTCCAAACATTCCAATGGGCTACTCTACTTTGGCTATAAAATTTATGTTCCGGTCACACTCAGAGATCAAATTCTCCATAATGCACATGATGCACCAATGTCTGGACATCCAGGAGTTCGTAAGACTACACATCTTATACAGAGGGACTATTGGTGGCCAAAATTGATACACTCTGTCAAACAGTACATACAATCTTGTAAAATATGTACTACTTGTAAGCCTACTCATAACCACCCTTATGGTTATCTGCTTTCTTTACTTATTGCTGACCGTCCTTGGCGATTTATTGCCATGGACTTTATAGTTGAGTTACCTCCATCTTCAAACTATAATACTATATTTGTGGTTGTTGATCATTTCTCAAAGATGGCACATTTTGTGCCTTGCCATGGATTACCTAACGCTGCTGAAACTGCTCAACTCTTTTTGAAGCATATTGTACGTCTTCATGGTCTGCCTGATTCTATCACTACCGATAGAGGATCTCAATTTACCTCCAGATTTTGGACTCAGTTGTGTAAAACTCTTCGTATCGAGAGACATCTGTCATCTGCATATCATCCTCAGTCCAATGGACAAACTGAAAGGACTAACCAAACTTTGGAACAGTACCTACGTTGTTATTGTACTTATCAGCAAGACAACTGGTCAGATATGTTGCCAACTGCGGAGTTTTCATATAATAATACTATTAATACTTCAACAAAATTAACACCATTTTTTATTAATTATGGTTTTCATCCTTCTTACCATTTACTACAAAGAGATGACTCTACTTCACCATTGGTAAATGATACACTTAATACGTTGGCACAGGCTTTTCCTATAGTTCAAGAAACGCTTAAGACTGCACAATACAATCAAAAACTATACAATGATCGAAGAAGATCTAAACCTCCGGATTACAAGGTTGGTGACTTAGTTTGGCTCTCCTCTAAACATCTTAAGCTGCAGATTCCAAGTAAAAAATTGGCTAGTTTATTCATTGGACCGTTTAAGATTGATAAAATCATCAATTCAAATGCAGTTTCTTTGGAATTGCCATCCTCATATCGGATTCATTCAGTTTTTCATGTTTCTCTTCTCAAGCCATATCTACCTATTCGACATATGACTACAAGCACTCAGGGACCTACGCCTATTGCTGAAGATATTAGTTATGAGATTGCAGAAATTCTTGATTCAAGATTTCACAATAGGACTCTTCAGTATTTGGTTTGCTGGAAGGACTACGGTCCTGAAGAGGATTCTTGGGAACCTTCTACTAATTTATCTGCTCCACGGTTGGTCTCCCTCTTCCACCGTCGACATCCAGATCGGCCTAAACCTTGATCTCTGGGAGGGGGTTTTGAGGGGGGTATATTGTCAGGATTTATATGTTACAATTCTGCTGTACTTCCCCTTTAACTCTGTGATCATGTGACTATCCACATCTATTTAAGAAACATTCACCCTCCATTACCTGCTTGGTATTTTGATTCCTAAAGGATATTATTTGAGCTAGTACTAAGCTCTCTAAAGTTCTTACTTAACAATTCTAACATTCTATTGAGTTTTACAGGGAGAGATTTAAAGCATCAAGTTTCCGTTCACAGCCTCTCCACAGCTGCTTTCTCTCATTCCCTGAATCTCGGCGTGTGACGTCACGCCCTGCTGCTTCTCCAGAGCTTCAAACACAGAGATCCCGCTCCTGTGTGTTTTCAGCTTGCTACATCTAAAGCAAAGACAGGATTCTCTCTGCTCACAGAACTGACTGCCATCCTCTGCATCACTGATCAGGAGATTTACAATACAGATTACGGTACAAATAACCCTAATTACCATAACGTCTACACTGCTTTGTATTGCAATACCTTAACCCTTTCTACAAATACCGGTTCCCTGTTCTCAACTATCAGTACTGCAACTATTTTTTATGCATATGCCTTTCTTCAATACATAACTCTATTTTTATCTGGATATTATGTGAAGTCTTTGGTAATATAAAACCTATATATTTAGCTATAGTTATAACTCTCTATAGTAGGTTCAAGTAAAATATTATTACTCTGTGCACTAACGTCTAAATATACTTTTGTGAATTAATAATTAGAATTCTTTACCATATGTAATTGAATTCTCTTTTCTTTTATTTATCTTCATTACTAAGATTATCCTAATATACTCTTAATGACCCCACCATAGGTCACCCTCAGTCAATGAGCAAAACACTGGGTGTTAATAACAATCTGTACACCCACGGTCTGGTGTGAGACTGAGTGGTGAGTCTAAACAGGATTATCTTTAAAATATATAGTAGGGTATTAAATTAGTTATCCTTATAAGGAATGTGAAGATACGCATCCTTCAAATCCACGGTGGTCATATATTGACCCTCCTGGATCATTGGTAAAATAGTCCGAATGGTCTCCATCTTGAAGGATGGGACTCTGAGAAATTTGTTTAGGATCTTGAGATCTAAAATCGGTCTGAAGGTTCCCTCTTTTTTGGGAACCACGAACAGATTGGAGTAAAACCCCTGCCCCTGTTCTGCTTTTGGAACTGGGCAGATTAACCCCATAGTATATAGGTCTTCTACACAGCGTAAGAACGCCTCTCTTTTTGTCTGGTTTACAGACAACCGTGAAAGATGAAATCTCCCCCTTGGAGGAGAATCTTTGAAGTCTAGAAGATAACCCTGGGTCACGATTTCTAAAGCCCAGGAGTCCTGAACGTCTCTTGCCCAAGCCTGAGCCAAGAGAGAAAGTCTGCCCCCTACTAGATCCAGTCCCGGATCGGGGGCTGCCCCTTCATGCTGTCTTGGTGGCAGCAGCAGGCTTCTTGGCCTGTTTACCCTTATTCCAGGTCTGGTTAGGTCTCCAGACTGACTTGGATTGAGCAAAATTCCCCTCCTGCTTTGCGGCAGGGGAGGAGGTAGGGGGACCACCTTTGAAGTTTCAAAAGGAACGAAAATTATTATGTTTGGTCCTCATCTTATTTGTCTTATCCTGAGGAAGGGCATGGCCTTTTCCTCCAGTGATGTTGGAAATGATCTCTTTCAGTTCAGGCCAGGGCCGGACTGGGAATAAAAAGCAGCCCTGGAAACATTTTAGACCAGCCCAACAGCCCTGTAATCGGTCAAAGCTATATATATATATATATATATATATATATATATATGTATACACACATATACACTGTGTATATATATATATATATATATATATAAAATCAGTGGTGGCTGGTGAATCTTGAAGCTGGTGGCGCGCTATACCCACCCCTTAAAATAAGCCCCTCCCCTCAGTTAAAAAAATTATATATATATATATATATATGAATGAGATACGCATGCACAACACACATACACAATAGTGGTAGTGAGGTTAAATATAACATTAAAATAATTGGAGCACTTTGCCAGTCTAAACATTATTACTTGAAATTGTTTTTAGTGATCAATGTGGGTATTGAAAATTAGAAGCCTTGCATAGTGAGGTCACCAAGATACTTTAAACAAGATATGAAAAGTGATCATTATAAATTATATATGTAATAGAAACCCCCATAAAAAAACTAACCTACCCTGAATCCCTGTGAATAAATGACACAAACCAGATAGTGTAACCAATGCAGCCTCCCTGCAGCAAAAGGGTTAAACTGGGAGTGGGTGGGCTGGGTCTCTGACTCTGAGGATAATGTATTTCCTGTTTAGGATGGTGGAAAATGTGTGGAGGGCATTGAGAGATGCAGTCATTAGGGAGATCACGGCTTATATACACAGGTTCTCACTACAGCTGGGAAAAGGGAGGGGGTAGAGTGGAGTCACAAGGTTGTAAGGTAACACTCAGTAAACAGAGCTGCACGTTATCTGCTTGGTGGTTATATCTGCATTCTGCTCTCTGGTCAGTGACTGCTCATGCATGCAGCTAATCTACAAAGAATCCTCTCACTATTACAGCAGAACTAGATACAGTCATAAGTCACTTCTCTTGCACAGTCAGTCTGTAGTTGCAGTCAATGCAGAAGCCCGGAACAGAAGATCCAGGGGGGGGCACACCAGCTTTCCACTGCTTGCGAACTAACTGCCTAACAAAGTAATTAAAAGCAGCACATGACTCACTTATTTACACACGTAGGATGCTTTCTTAACTTTTATTTTCAGCTCCACTCCATTCTCTGGGACTCTGTTTGGCTCCCCTCCTCAGCCCTCCCGGTGTATTGTCACCTCCTGCAATATTTCTGCCCCTATTGCAGTCAGAACGAAGGCAGCTCACTCAGAACTCGCTGTCCTCCTACAAATTCGACAGCATACACAGTGCAGAGTGCAGACAATAAGGAAAAGCCCTTGAAGCACCATCCCTGCCTGCAAATAATGTGTGCAACCCACAGCAGCGTAGCGTCTCAGTCATATTTGCTGTAATGTTCCTGAGTACTGCCTGAGAGAGTCTGAGACGCTGCTGTGTACTGCTGTGCGTTGCACACATTATTTGCAGGCAGGGATAGTGCTTCAAGGGTTTCACTTAATCATCAAACAATACTGGAGGCTCATTCATTCCAATCACATATACATATTCACACATTGACATTAATAATTAAAACTGTGTTGACTCAGTGTTCATGTTCACATCATAATGACATATGATTCATATCATTCTTCATTCACTTTCACATTTAATTATTAAAAAAAATATACTAGTAGTACTACTAGTACATAACATACCGTGATGATTTTGATGATGTGATGTCTGATCGATTCGATTTTGATTGCTAATCCAGTGACTCACTGCAGTGCCAAATGGCTGCCCCCAAGTTGCCAAGCCAACTTCACTTGCTTGCCAAGTTGCCGCCGTTTTTTTGTGTGTGTCACTCAGACAGGAGTCCTCACACACTCACTCCGTGACTCGCCCTGCTCCCACACGTGACCACGTGGCCTGCTGCCGCCTGCCTGCTGCTCCTATCCTTTCTCCTCTCAAAACGGCTCTATCGCTGACATGCGCATACGCAGTTGCGCACTTGCGCGCAGGCGCGTCACCTCACCTGTGAGAACTACACAACACAGATTCAGTCAGCGATCTCTCACTACTCAGTCGCTCTGATCGCTCAGTGTGCCCATGCTCGACTGCCCGTTGTGATGTCACTCACCTCATAAGCCGTAGCCGCCGCCGGCTCGCCCCACCTGACCCCCGGCCCCACATTATACTAAGAGAGTAGAGACAAGTAAAGTTGTAACTTGAACTTGATTGATAATAATAATAAATATATTTTATATATGATATGAGTGCTGCTGGAGTCAGTGTGTGTGGGACTGGGACTTAGACAGTTAGCAGCAGCAGGACTTAGACAGTTAGCAGCAGCACTGCAGCAGCCAGCCAACAGCTGGCTCTGAGCCCAGGCAGCCCAGCTGAGCTGCAGGCAGGCGGCCCACCGGGATTTTTCCCGGTATCCCGGCTGCCCAATCCGGCCCTGGTTCAGGCCCGAATAGGGTCTTACCCTTGAAAGGAATAGCTAAAAGCTTAGATTTTGATGACACATCAGCAGACTAGGACTTAAGCCATAATGCTCTACGCGCTAAAATGGCAAAACCTGAATTTTTTGCAGCTAATTTAGCCAGTTGAAAAGCGGCATCTGTAATGAAAGAATTAGCTAGCTTGAGAGCCCTAATTCTGTCCAGAATATCATCTAATGGGGTCTCAACCTTAAGAGCCTCCTCTAGAGCACGCTATAGGTTGCAGAAGAAAACCCTGATGAATAAATATTTTCTTTAGAAGACCCTCTAATTTTTTATCCATAGGATCTTTGAAAGCACAACTGTCCTCAATAGGTATAGTTGTACGCTTAGCCAGGGTAGAAATAGCTCCCTCCACCTTAGGGACCGTCTGCCACGAATCCCGAATGGTGTCAGATATGGGAAACATTTTCTTAAAAGTAGGAGGGGGAGAGAACGGAATACCTGATCTATCCCACTCCTTGGTAACAATGTCCGAAATCCTCTTAGGGACCGGAAAAACATTAGTGTAAGTAGGAACCTCTAGATATCTATCCATTTTACACAATTTCTCTGGAGGAATTACAATAGGATCACAAACATCCAGAGTCGCCAAAACTAAGCAACAAGCGGAGGTGTTCTAGCTTAAACTTAAAAGCCGTCATATCTGAGTCTGTTTGAGGGAACATCTTTCCTGATCAGAAAGCTCTCCCTCAGACAGCAATTCCCTCACCCCCAACTCAGAACATTGTGAGTGTACATCGGAGATGGCTAATAAAGCGTCAGAGGGCTCAGCATTTACTCTCACACCGGACCTACTGCGCTTCCCCTGCAACCCAGGCAGTTTAGATAAAACCTCAGTGAGGGTAATAGACATAACTGCGGCCATATCTTGCAGGGTGAAAGAATTAGACGCACTAGTACTTGGCGTTTGGCGTCGCTTGTGCGGGCGTTAACGGTTGTGACACTTAGGGAGAAGTAGATGGCATAACCTGATTCTCTTCTGACTGAGAATCATCCTGGGACATACTTTTATCAGCTAAAATATGTTATTTGCAATTTAAGGCCCTTTCAGTGCATGAGGGACACATTTTAAGTGGGGGTTCCACAATGGCTTCTAAACACATGAAACATTGACTTTCCTCAATGTCAGACATGTTAAACAGGCTAGTAATTACCACAAACAGGCTTGAAAACACTTTATTTAGTGAAAAAATAACAATCTTAAAAAACGGTACTGTCCCTTTAAGAGAAAAAAAGCATACAAGTTTTCCAAAACTGCTTTAAAACAATCAAATCGTTCCAATTTTATGATAGAAGCATCCAAACTATGAAGCTAAGTTTGCCCCACAAGGAAAGGAACACTTAACCCTTACTGGAAAAAACGGATAATTAAAAAACGTTTATATCAATGAAAAACACCCCATGCACCTCGCCACAGCCCTGCTGTGGCGCCTACCTGCCCTCAGGGGTCTGCAAAACCGGGTTAAAGCTTCGATTCGGCCCAATACAGCTCACAAGGGCCCACCGGAGTTGGAGCTTGCTGCTTGCCTGACAAAAACAACTGCGCAACTGAGGCACGAAAATAGGCCCCGCCCATCTCACTCGATGTCTCTCAGCCCAAATGAACCGCACCAGAGCGATCTAAAACTAGCCATGTGGGTTCCTAAACCCAAAAAGAAAGCCATGTGTACCCTCTCATTAAGCATGAAAAAAGTTCCACATAAAAACGTTATCAGCACTCTCAGTTATGTAAACGTTTGCCCACAAACATTCAAAACTCAGTGTCAACCATTTTTTCTTAGCCAAGCCCATATATGCAAGCTCAGTAATACCCCTCTATATATTTTAGGATTACTGCTTACCCTTTCCCTCATGGGGATACTGTCAGCCAATTCTAAAATACCACAGTCTCTCCAGAAAAAAATGACTAAACATACCTCACTGCTTATAGCATGAAAAACGTTCCTCACACTGAAGTTTCTTGTACTCCTCAGCCATTCTGTGGGAACTGCTCTGGATCTTAGTGACAACTGCTAAGATCATCAGCCTCCAGGCAGAAGTCTTCATCCATCTGCTGCCTGAGGGAAAATAGTCCACACCGGTACCATTTAAAATAAAAAAACTCTTGCTTGAAGAAAATAAAAACTAACATTTTATCACCTCTTTCACTTTACCCTTCCTAGTACTTAGAGTAGGCAAAGAGAATGACTGGGGGGTGGAGTCAAGGGAGGAGCTATATAGACAGCTCTGCTGTGGTGCTCTTTGCCACTTCCTGTTAGCAGGAGGATAATATCCCACAAGTAAAGGATGAATCCGTGGACTCGTCGTATCTTATAGAAGAAATACATGCTTTTGTCACAGTTATAAAAATGTCTTTCACTTAAAAACAATCAGGTAGATTACGAGTTTTACGTTCCAGTTTTAACGCTGAAAAAATGGCCATTTCAGTGTAAAAACCGGAACGCAGCCATTATGAGTCTTGTTGGTATTGCTGTACCGCAAGCATTTTAGCCTGTAACGCAACGTCAGTCCCACACTCAAAAAAATATTTTTTTTGCGTGGGATTTCCATAGCACTGCTTGCGTTCCAGCCTATACCAACACGATCCTTTCCGCAAACTGAGACCAGTAGTTATGAGTTTTGCGCCACAAAACTGTTACACAAAACTCATAACTAAACTGTTACAAAGTACACTAACACCCATAAACTACCTATTAACCCCTAAACCAAGGCCCTCCCGCATAGCAAACACTATAATAAAGTTATTAACCCCTAATCTGCCGCTCCTGACATCGCTGCCACTAATAAAATGTATTAACCCCTATTCCGCCGCTTCCCGATATCGTCACCACTATAATAGTTATTAATCCCTATTCCCCCTCACCCCAACATCGCCCACACTATAATAAAGATATTAACCCCTATTCCGCCGCTCCCCGACATCACTGCCACTAAATATAAATAAACCTATTAACCCCTAAACCTAACAACCCCCTAACTTTAAACTAAAATTACAAGATCCCTATCTTAAAATAAATAAAAACTTACCTGGGAAATTAAAAAACCTAAGTTTAAACTATAAATTAAACTAGCATTACAATTATACTAAAATTAAAATAACAATCAATTAAATAAATTAAATTACACATTAAAAAAACCTAATACTATTAAAAAATGAAATCTACAATTACAAAAAATAAAAAATACTAAATTACAAAAAAACAAAACACTAAATTACAAAACATAACAAACACTAAATTACGAAAAAAACAAACGAAATTATCCAAAATAAAAACAATTACACCTATAGCCCTAAAAAAAACCCACTAGCCTACAATAAACTACCAATAGCCCTTAAAAGGGCCTTTTGTGGGGCATTGTCCTAAAGAAATCAGCTCTTTTCCCTGAAAAAAATACAAAGACCCCCTTAACAGTAAAACCTACCACCCAACCAACCACCCAAAATAAAAAAACTTAACTGTAACAAAAACCTAAGCTACCCATTGCCCTGAAAAGGACATTTGTATGGGCATTGCCCTTAAAAGGGCATTCAGCACTTGTTATTGCCCTGAAAAGGGAATTTAGCTCTTTTAAGAATGCCCAAACCCTAATCTAAAAAAAAAACACCCAAAAAACAGTAAAAAAAAAACTTAACACTAACCCCTGGCGATCCACTTACAGTTTCTGAAGTCTTCATCCAGGCAGTGAGGTCTTCATCCATCCAGGTGGCGTCTTCTATCTTCATCCAGGCGGCATCTTCTATCTTCATCCTGGCGGCGTGGAGCAGGTTTTCAATGCAAGGGAGCCTTTTCAAAATGGCGTCCCTTGCATTCCTATTGGCTGATTTGATTTTTTAAATACAAATCAGCCAATAGGATAAGAGCTACTGAAATCCTATTGGCTGTTCAAATCAGCCAATAGGATGAGAGGTACTAAAATTCTATTGGCTGATTTGAAAAGCTCTCATCTCATCAAATCAGCCAATAGGAATGCAAGGGACTCCATTTTGAAAAGGCTCCCTTGCATTGAAGATTCAGTGTACAGCGGCAAACGTTTGAAGAGAATGCTCTGCGCCGGATGTCTTCAAGATGGACCCGCTCCGCGCTGCCGGGATGAAGATAGAAGATGCCGCCTGGATGAAGATAGAAGACGCAGCCTGGATGGATGAAGGGAAAAGAGCTGATTTCTTTAAGGCAATGCCCTACAAAAGGCCCTTTTAAGGGCTATTGGTAGTTTATTGTAGGCTAGGGTTTTTTTTATTTCGGGGGGGCTTTTTTATTTTTATAGGACTATTAGATTAGGTGTAATTGTTTTTATTTTGGATAATTTCGTTTGTTATTTTTTGCAATTTAGAGTTTGTTATTGTTTTGTAATTTAGTGTTTTTTATTTTTTGTAATTTAGTATTTTTTATATTTTGTAATTGTAGATTTTTTTTATTTTTAGTAGTGTTAAATTTAATTTATTTAATTGATAGTTATTTTAATTTTAGTATAATAGTAATGTTAGTTTAATTTATAGTTTAAACTTAGGTTTTTTTAATTTCCCAGGTAAGTTTTTATTTATTTTAAGATAGGGATCTTGTAATTTTAATTTAAAGTTAGGGGGTTGTTAGGTTTAGGGGTTAATCGTTTAATTTAGTTTTTTGTGATGTGGGGGGCTTGCGGTTTAGGGGTTAAAAGGCAGATTCGGGGTGTTTAGGCTGGTGGTTTATGTTAGGGTGTTAGGTTTAAATGTATCTTTTTTTCCCCCATAGACATCAATGCGGTTGTGTTACGGCGTTCGCCATTCCACGCTTCAGGTGTTAGTTTTTTTTTAACACGCTCTCCCCATTGATGTCTATGGGGAAGCGTGCACAAGCATGTATTCTCAGCCCTTGGATTTTGTGCGGTATGGAGCGCATCACAACCATATCGCACGCACAAGGAGGCTTTTTAAAAACTTGTAATGGCAGCGCTAAATAGGGTGAAATATCTGTTGTTGCGTTCGTTTCGCACCCTCTATAGCGCAAAAATTGTAATCTAGCTGAATGTCTTTCACTTAAATACAAAGGAAGTAATAAATATAGATGTACTTACTTCATCTGATCTGATGCACTGAAACAGGCAGCCAAAAGTGATTCTGCTCCTTCTTTTATATGTACAGCCTCTTATTGATGTTTCCTATGCAAAATAAAGAAGTGTTATTTCACTGCATCTACATGTTTTGCAGCGTGCATAACTGTAAAATAATTTTTAAAAATAAAGACACCTGTTTATTGTTGACACACTATTAGACTTCACAATTATTCAATGGCGAATATAACTGCAATGGTTTACATGTCTAGCTCCACCTCAGATATGGGTTGCTTAGAACAATGTGGCTATTGCTATATGTGTTATACCTAAACTTGTAGAATTAAAGAAAAATGTTCTTCAAGTTCAAAAAGAGGTAAACAAAAAAAAATTATGCTTACCTGATAAATTCATTCCTTTCATGATGGTGAGAGTCCATGAGCTATCAGATGTGGGATTAAAGTCCAGTCCACTTGGAGGAGGCAAAAGAACCATCATGTGCATCTTTTACTCTCTCCAACTTTCCCATGATTCCTCAGTCATACATATGGCCAAGAGAAAGGAGAAATGTAAAAAATAGGAAAGATAAATGGCCAGAATACAAGTGGAGTGTTTTTTTTAACACTTTTTGCACACGTCGTGTTGCGCTCGTATTAATTGTTTTCTCTCTAACGCCGACCTGACTTGCATAAAAAGCCGAACTTAGAATATCAAGCACACAATAACCTATTCCCCATAGAAGTCTATGTAGCAAAAAAGTGGGAAAAAATATATAGACCAGAGTAACTACTCCCATAACTGCTAGGTCTTAAACATGCCAAGAAAGCTTTGGCCTTTAAAGGATCCTTGAGAATAGAAGACAGGAAGAATCTTCCTCAAGGAGGGTGAGACAGAAAGCCTATGCGGTGCCCCTAAAATATTATGTTCAGAACCCAAGTGTCTTGAATTGACTTCTCCCAAGCCTCTTGATAAAGATTAAATCTGCCTCACATCAGAACCTCATCTAGATATGGGGCCACACCTTCATGCAGTTTGTAGGAGGGGGGAGTCTTTTTAGACAGCTGCAAAGAGAAAGCAGGCTTCCATGTGGACTTAGAAGTGTCTGGCTTTTGAGACACTGAGGGGGAGGTTCTTTACATCTTGGAATAAGTGAAATTATCCAGTGGACTTAACTCTGCCCTTGGCTTTTATGTCCTGTGTTAAGAAAGCTTCCTTACCTACTGTAACTGTTGCAATAATAACACGCAGCCCAGGTCCAAGCACATTTTTTCCCTTGAAAGGAAGGGAAAGAAGAATGCTTTTTAATTTTTTTTACTGAGGGATCATGGAAAAGTGATAGTGATTAGAAACTCTGTTTTGTTGGGTGTTGTGCCTCCTCCTAGTGGACTGGATTTTAATCACATATGTGATGGATTGTGGACTCGCACCATTTTAAGAAAGAAAAGTCTTCTACTGAAGTATTGTATATTAACGATATGTTCTTATAGACAAGTTAATTATAGGTTTAAATTGCAGTCAGCAGAATCTATACATACTTGTAAATTCAGGCATATGTACAAATGAGTTAGTTTGTCACTGGTCAACACATTTTAGGACACAGAAAATAGTTAGATAAAGATGTAAAGAAAGTTAGGAGACAGAAGTATAAGAACATTTGTCACAGAAATGATTATGAAAAAACAAGTAGATTAATTATAAAACTGTATATTAAGAACAACCCATTTAACATATATATTCTGTTTCTTGAATAGAGCTTTCACTAAAAAAAGTAATGACTGAGATAATGTCATATATAATATTCTATATTCTGTATCTTAACAAAATTATGTGGGCTTCTGGACACCAAAGAGAAGTGCAAAGGGAAGGGACTATTGACCACTTGGTAAGAGGGTAGGCCCAGTTACTCCGAATCTGGTGGTTGTAACATATCTCTCCCACCCTCCCCTAATTAATGTGGATGTCTTATTTTGTCACATCTAATATGTGGGGGTGCTTATCATCATCCCTTTTAATTATTATAGCCAATTTTGATGGGTCTGTGTTAGCCTCCCCATCAGATGAGAGGGCAGTTGAATAACTCATTGGACATGGGGTTACATGAAGGGGTACTAAACAGCAAGAATACCAGATGTTAAATATTAAAGCAGATTTGTATCATGGGATCATGATACAAAGTTTCACTAGCAGCACTGGGTTCATAAAAGTTTTAATTTGCATCTGAAGATTATATATTGTAAATGCAGAATTTTCTAATAGACTGATACAATAGACCCTTAACGCCACAGGAATAATCTATTCATGTAACCTCTTTGTTTACTCTGCAAGGAAAATACTCATTTGCATGTGTGATATCAACATATTGTCATCACAATACATTCTCAACCCTCAGTAGCCACATGATTGCCATATGTATCTTGGCATGATGGACAAACTTCTATAGCCACTTCAAGAAACCAACATCTAAAAAAGGATTGTTTTTATTTTTCATTGAATCAATCACTGTAGAGATTGTCAAGAACAGTAACAGTAACAAACAGAACTTTTAAATTGATCGTTTCATCTTGACTTTCATAGGTAACTATTGCAATTCGTTTCTATCCCACCACTGCTAACCCATCTAGATGCATATTTTATGTTGTTAGTATGGGCATTCTGTGCACTGTTTTTATCGCTGTAGGGTTGCTTTGCAACTTGCACAAGGATAATTTTAAACAAGAATTATAATTTCTATTCTTTGTTAAGGGTCCCTTTCCATTTTGGTGTAAAATGTAAACAAGATGGAGACTATGGGGTCCATTTATCATTGTGCGGATGGACATGATCCGCTATACCGCCACCCTGCAGATTTGCCGCTAGCAGGGGGTGTCAATCAACCCAATCGTATTCGCTCGGGTTGATTTCTGTCTGCCGCCTCAAAGCAGGCAGACAGGTTATAGAGCAGCGGTTCGGAGCTTGATAAATAGACCCTTATGACTTTCTATGCAAAACACTAATAGTAACTCTTTTTTAACCAACATCTAAAAAATTATTGTTTTTATTTTTCATTGAATCAATCACTGTAGTGATTGTCAAGAACAGTAACAGTAACAAACAGTACTTACTTTCATCTTGACTTTCATAGGTAACTATTGCAATTTGTTTCCATCCCACCACTGCTAAACCATCTAGATGCATATTTTATGTTGTTAGTATGGGCATTCTGCTTTGCAACTTGCACAAGCATATTTTTAAACAAGAATTATAATTTCTATTGTTTGTTAAGGGTCCCTTTCTATTTTGGTGTAAACTGTAAACAAGATGGAGACTATGGGGTCCATTTATCATTGTGCGGTCGGACATGATCCGCTATACCGCCCCCTGCAGATTTGCGGCCAATCGGCTGCTAGCAGGGGGTGTAAATCAACCCGATCGTATTCGCTCTGGTTGATTTCTGTCTCCCGCCTCAAAGCAGGCATACAGGTTATAGAGCAGCGGTTCGGAGCTTGATAAATTGACCCCTATGACTTTCTATGCAAAACACTAATAGAAACTCTTTTTTAGTATGGGCATTCTGCTTTGCAACTTGCACAAGGATATTTTTAAACAAGAATTATTTATATTGTTTGTTAAGGGTCCCTTTCCATTTTGGTGTAAACTGTAAACAAGATGGAGACTATGGGGTCCATTTATCATTGTGCAGATGGACATGATCCGCTATGGTGGACCATGTCCGCTGCACATCGATAAATGCAGACAGCATATGCTGTCTGCATTTATCATTGCACCCACAGTTCTTGTTAACTGCATATGCAATACCACCCCCTGCAGATTTGCGGCCGCTAGCAGGGGGTTTCAATCAACCCGATCGTATTCGCTTGGTTTGATTTCTATCTGTCACTTAAAGGATTCCAAAACTTTCCGTTTTTGGCCACAACCTGAAAATCAATTTCCAATCAATAAGGTGTACATTTATTCAACAACTTAATTTTACAGTCCAATGAACTTTAGAAACGCTATAAAATTAAATAAATTTTTTTGCAGATGACGTCATTATATCCAACCCTCTAATATGGGCCGTGCACGACCAAACCCAATTTCCTATTTCGTGCATATCATTATGTGACAATGTAGTCACCATGCGCATGCGAGTTGCGATCCGTTGTGGCAAGCATATTTGCACATAAAGTGTCCATAACAATAGTATTTGGTTCCATCAGAGTAATCGTCATAATATCCACAAAGTGTCTATTCTAATGAAATTAATATGTGTTTAATTGATCATTTTTCATATTGTGCTATAAAGATTTAATGTTCGTTATTGTTAGGGTTGATTCTCGCATCGCAGCGCAGCACTCAGCTCTTACCTGCTATGTGTAGCGTATTCATCAGCTATGTCTGATTTAGATACAGGGTCTTCCTGTCTGCTGTGAGTGATGTGCCGGGATATTGCGCATGCGCATAGCGTCCAAAAAGCGCCATTTTGATAACCTGGGTTATCGTTCAGGATTAGAGTTTAGAAAACAATAGCCAGCAGTGGGTTTGGAAATAAATTGATTTTCTATATCGGATTGCTAATAAACGGTAATAATTTGACAAACAATGCTAATTACATAACTATTCAAAATATATCGATATTTTGATTGAAGATAAGTTTTTTTCTGGGTTTAGTGTCCCTTTAAGAGCAGGCAGACAGGTTATGAAGCAGCGGTCTTTAGACCGCTGCATCATAACTTGTGTTTCTGGCGAGCCTTCAGTGTAGACACTCTCGTAAACAAGTTTGGACTTAGCATGCATAGAGGCAAGTCCCCTATAAAAACCTATTCACAAAGGTGCAATCTCATTTAAGGGTAATAGAAAACAATTGCGGAGTGTGACGAACCAAGGTTATCCAACCCTGCGCCAGTCACTTATTTGGCACAGAAAGGGTTATCAGACCCCTTCTACTCTCACTAATATGTCACAATCTAGCCACACCAGACCAGCTTGTGATTTAGTTCAGTGGGTGCAAGGGTTAACAACACACTCCAGTCTGTACTAGACGTAAAAGAAATGCCCAAAACTCCCCTTTTAATGCCACCCACACTAAACTAACTACAATATCTCAGCTGACACCACTTATAATTTATTAAAGGGAAAATCCTAAGAAAAAACCCAGACTTACACATTAACTCTCTGAATACAATTTAGCAGAAAATAACCTAAAATATACAGTTCTAATATTCCAATCTCTTTCAGTAACATGGTTCAATTATTAGACAAAGGCCAAAAATATTATGCACAATGCATTATTAATAAAAAGTTGTTACAAATACAATTACACACAGCAAACAGGTTAAAAAAAAAAAAGAAAAACAGATTGAATACTTTACTAGTCTCAAGATCTGTGCCTGGGGACTGGCATGAAGCAATTGGGTCCTTACTCTGTAGAACAGCTCCCCTTGTAAGAATGACAATCTTATAGTTAAAAAATAAGATTCTTATACCTATTTTCCAGAGATCAAGTTGCCTGACCACCCCCTCCTGGACGGGCTAAGAAACCCCCCTGTCTTTATGACCTTCAATAAACTAAGTTTTTGCCTGAAATTATAGAACCCATTATAATTTCTGCTAGGTAACTCTATTTTTAGATATACTGACCGGTAATCTCTTGGTTTCATTGGGAGAATCAATTTGATACCAGATATGACATAGGTTGTCATATTTACCTTCATTTAATGTCATAACAGTTTTAAACACATACAGGGAGTGCAGAATTATTAGGCAAATGAGTATTTTGACCACATCATCCTCTTTATGCATGTTGTCTTACTCCAAGCTGTATAGGCTCGAAAGCCTACTACCAATTAAGCATATTAGGTGATGTGCATCTCTGTAATGAGAAGGGGTGTGGTCTAATGACATCAACACCCTATATCAGGTGTGCATAATTATTAGGCAACTTCCTTACCTTTGGCAAAATGGGTCAAAAGAAGGACTTGACAGGCTCAGAAAAGTCAAAAATAGTGAGATATCTTGCAGAGGGATGCAGCACTCTTAAAATTGCAAAGCTTCTGAAGCGTGATCATCGAACAATCAAGCGTTTCATTCAAAATAGTCAACAGGGTCGCAAGAAGCGTGTGGAAAAACCAAGGTGCAAAATAACTGCCCATGAACTGAGAAAAGTCAAGCGTGCAGCTGCCAAGATGCCACTTGCCACCAGTTTGGCCATATTTCAGAGCTGCAACATCACTGGAGTGCCCAAAAGCACAAGGTGTGCAATACTCAGAGACATGGCCAAGGTAAGAAAGGCTGAAAGACGACCACCACTGAACAAGACACACAAGCTGAAACATCAAGACTGGGCCAAGAAATATCTCGACTGATTTTTCTAAGGTTTTATGGACTGATGAAATGAGAGTGAGTCTTGATGGGCCAGATGGATGGGCCCGTGGCTGGATTGGTAAAGGGCAGAGAGCTCCAGTCCGACTCAGACGCCAGCAAGGTGGAGGTGGAGTACTGGTTTGGGCTGGTATCATCAAAGATGAGCTTGTGGGGCCTTTTCGGGTTGAGGATGGAGTCAAGCTCAACTCCCAGTCCTACTGCCAGTTTCTGGAAGACACCTTCTTCAAGCAGTGGTACAGGAAGAAGTCTTCATCCTTCAAGAAAAACATGATTTTCATGCAGGACAATGCTCCATCACACGCGTCCAAGTACTCCACAGCGTGGCTGGCAAGAAAGGGTATAAAAGAAGAAAATCTAATGACATGGCCTCCTTGTTCACCTGATCTGAACCCCATTGAGAACCTGTGGTCCATCATCAAATGTGAGATTTACAAGGAGGGAAAACAGTACACCTCTCTGAACAGTGTCTGGGAGGCTGTGGTTGCTGCTGCACACAATGTTGATGGTGAACAGATCAAAACACTGACAGAATCCATGGATGGCAGGCTTTTGAGTGTCCTTGCAAAGAAAGGTGGCTATATTGGTCACTGATTTGTTTTTGTTTTGTTTTTGAATGTCAGAAATGTATATTTGTGAATGTTGAGATGTTATATTGGTGTCACTGGTAAAAATAAATAATTGAAATGGGTATATTTGTTTTTTGTTAAGTTGCCTAATAATTATGCACAGTAATAGTCACCTGCACACACAGATATCCCCCTAAAATAACTAAAACTAAAAACAAACTAAAAACTACTTCCAAAAATATTCAGCTTTGATATTAATGAGTTTTTTGGGTTCATTGAGAACATGGTTGTTGTTCAATAATAAAATGAATCCTCAAAAATACAACTTGCCTAATAATTCTGCACTCCCTGTATATACATTATACCAATGTCCTTTTATTGACCTCTTCAGGATATGGGGAAGAAGCACTGTGTTGTATCTCTGGAGCTAAAAGCTTGAGTGGCTTTATGACTCAATGCATACACAATAACAATTGGTGGAGTGAGCCTTAGAAACTACTTATGAGGCTCCTGGCACTTCAAAGAAAACACAAACAAACACAGGACACAGTTCTTCTTGAAAAGCAAATAACTGTTTTTAGTTCACAAACTAAACAGAATTAACCCCTTAGCAGCTAATTCCTGAGGTATTTGTGACACGGAGTCTACCCATCCTACAGCTATTCCTCAGTATTTGTCAACCATACAACTGCATAGCTCAGCTGTGCAATATATATAGAAAATTCAGCTGTATTTCTGACACTAGAGCTCTAGATCTGACTAAGAAGGCCTGCAGAGGCGGCTAACACACAGGCAGCGCATCCCCCCTCGATAAGTTGAGGTATTTAGCTCTAATTGGATGCATTAGAACCTTAGCAAGAACACCATAACTTCACTTCTACAACCAAAAATACATTAAGAGAAACACGACCGAAGATGGAAAAAGTTGTGCACAAGATCATACCTATTGCACCCAATTATGGCCTTCATGGGAGAAACGGAGCCATCATGCCACCATGAATTACCCTTATGGGTCGATTTATCAAGCTGTGGCGGATAGGGGCACATATGTGCCCCTGTCCGCCACAGCTTACCTCTGGCAGGCTGAATTATGCTGCCGGAATTCAGCATTGCACACGAGCGCTATTTTGCGTTCACGTGGAACCCTGCGCACAGCCAATCACATGCGGGCAAGAACTGTCAATCTCCCCGGTCAGACAAGACCGGGGAAATTGAAATTTGCCACCTAAGAGGTGGCAAAAGGTTGACCGCAGCTTCATAAATATGGACTGCAGGTTCCCATATACCACAATGTAAAGGCACTTTTCAGTGCAATGTAAAGGCACCCCACTTCCACCAACTTTAGACCCCAAAATACTGCTTATTGCAGTTGTTTAATTTTAAATAAAAGCTACATTTTTTTTAATTAAAAACTATAATGCCATCTATTTTGAGGGCATTTGGGGCACTTTTAGAAAATTAACCAGAGATCTAATTTTCAGAGCTACCAATGAAGCAAAGTTGGTAGTAGAAGTAAATTGAAACGTTGTTTACAAATGTATGTGCTATATGTGTTTCATGTCCCGCTAAGATTAAAACGACTTTTATTCAACAAACTTTAAAAACATCACAAACAGACAAGCAACATAAAACAGATGTCCTATATTCTCAGGGCCCCATAAACGTGGAGAAAAACATTTACTGAAATGGGCGGTTGCCTTCTGATAGGCTGGAGCACTCTCTGCTGATTATAGTTTAAAAAAAAACAGGGGATATGGTTAAAAAGTATATATAAGTATGACTTTGTAATATATATATATATATATATGCTATATAATTAGCAGCAATAACTATTACTACAAAGTTTTTTCTTACCATGACTACTCCTTTAAATGTTACATTTATAAAGTGACCAGATTCCTAATAATGACTAAAGTTTGTACGCTAATAATTAAATATTGTTTCTCTTATTTTTAGCTGATCACAACAAACACTCCTAAACTGAATTTTGAGACTGTTCCATTGTACACTTTGCAAGTGCTTGTGGAAGACAATAAAGGAACTTCAGCTACTCAGACTATTGTTATTGAGATAACAAATATCAATCATGCACCTATTTTTACTGGGACGCTGGCTCAGGTATATAATATATAATATTTTGTAAGAATCCATCATAAAGCAACCTTAATTATATTGCAATGACCTCTTCGGTATGCATGACGACACACTGACTACAACCCGAACAAACCCGAACTCACGGGTGGAGACTAAGGCCTCTATTTACCAAAGTCTGGCGGACCTGATCCGACAGTGCGGATCAGGTCTGCCAGACCTCGCTGAATGCGGAGAGCAATACGCTCTCCGTATTGAGCATTGCACCAGCAGCTCACAAGAGCTGCTGGTGCAACGCCGCCCCCTGCTAACTCGCGACCAATCAGCCGCCAGCAGGGGGGTGTCAATCAACCCATTCGGAGCTTGATAGATATGCCCCAAATGGTTCAAACAACATATCTTGCTCAAACCCTACAAAGAGGCATCATAGCCGATATATAAAACCTAGATTTTCCCGACAGAAAGAGCCTAGGGACTGACCTTAACTGAACTGTCTGTTAAAACCATACTTTGCAGATGTTGGTAACTTCATGTTGTAAAGGTTTAACCCTGTTTTGATAAGTTTTGAAATGTTTTAAATTTCATCTCACTCATATATCTAGCAAGTTCATTTTCAAGGGAACATATGCACCACAGTACGTATGGAAATATTGTTGAAAGAGTTATTACTTCTAGCTAATTATATCTACGCTATACTTATCATTTCTCGTGCTGTTAATGGTTTAAAAACTCAGTAGTTTAACAAAAGCAAAGAGAGAAATGTTACTCCTTCTAATAATATATCTATGGTTTGCTGCAATTTAATAGATACATAAGGCACAGCTGTCCAACTTGTATATATGACCCCTGTAAAGTGACCTGCGGCCGGGGCTGCTAAAGGGCAGAACAGATTAAGTAAATATTTAAAAATTCACCTTATGCCATAAATTTTAAGAACCAACTTACATACCTCCAATTCCCAAATTGTCTATAACATAATTTTAAGATTTTTGCTGCTCAATTTATTCTACACCTACTAGAGGGCGATAACACTTAGAACATTGATTATAACAAAACAGCTAGAAGCAAAGCACCCCTGCCTCTTTTTTATAAGTATAGATAAAGTACCCCACTCCCATGCTTAAACGTTCATACTCTTCCACACCCACTAGAAGGCGACATCACTCCAATATAGAGCACTGATTATTGTGAGCTACCAGGTGGTATAATTACTCCACATTTATTTTATAACCTTAGCTATAACACCCTATCCCCATGCTCACTCGTTCACACTGCTCTACTTCCCAAAGATTACCCTTAACCAAGGTGCAATGGGTATAAAGTGCTAATAATATGTGAACTAGAAATGAAGGCCTTCTGGGGTTGCTGTGTTCCTTGTTCAGAGAGGAATTGCCTTGTATTTCGGCGCTGGACTGACCGTAATAGGCGGGATCAGACTGATATACTACAGGAAAGTTCTACTTTCTTAAAAACATTACTGGGCTAAAAAGAAGCTGCACCCAGGTGGTAAATCGCCATAGAACAGGCTAACAATGTTATTGAGCCAGTTGTTCGTTCCTGTGAGTGTGCTTCTCTCTGTGTGTATTTAGTCTCTCTATGGGAAAAAGGGGCAACCAGACGTGGACTCCTAGCTCAGTGTGCTTAGAGGAATAGGGCTACACCTCACTGACAACGTCCAATGAAGGCCAAAACGATCGTCTGGGGTTGCTGTGTTCCTTGTTCAGACGGGAATTGCCTGGTATTTCGGTGCTGGACTGACCGTAATAGGTAGGTTCAGACTGATATACTACAGGAAAGTTCTACTCTCTGAAAAGCATTACTGGGCTAAAAAGAAGCTGCACCCAGGTGGTAAATCGCCATAGAACAGGCTAACAATGTTATTGAGCCAGTTGTTCGTTCCTGTGAGTGTGCTTCTCTCTGTGTGTATTTAGTCTCTCTATGGGAAAAAGGGGCAACCAGACGTGGACTCCTAGCTCAGTGTGCTTAGAGGAATAGGGCTACACCTCACTGACAACGTCCAATGAAGGCCGAAACGATCGTCTGGGGTTGCTGTGTTCCTTGTTCAGAGGGGAATTGCCTGGTATTTCGGTGCTGGACTGACCGTAATAGGTAGGTTCAGACTAATATCCTACAGGAAAGTTCTATTCTGTGAAAAGCATTACTGGGCTAAAAATAAGCTGCACCCAGGTGGTAAATCGCCATAGAACAGGCTGACAATGGTATTGAGCCGGTTGTTCGTTCCTGTGAGTGCACTTCTCTCTGTGTGTATTTAGTCTCCCTATATAAATATTATTAGTCTGTTCAATTTTAGCTAAAAAAATACATCACCTATATCATTCATAAAATATAACTCTTTACTTTCCTCTCCCTCTGTTCTTTTATTAAACCCTATTTCTATACCTCTCCAATACCATTCATGTTTGATTTTGTTAAAGACCTAAGAGAGGTCTGATTTGGCCAAGAATGAAGTACACAGAATTAGAGAATATGGTTTTATGTACTAGACATTGTTTATAAGTATAACAGGTACACAAAATAACTAATGACCATACTAACCCACTTACCACCAGATCATTTTATAGGGTCTACAATTATAAAGTTGTATAACAAAACGCATGACTTATGTTTTCTTACAGCCACTACATGCACATTTTTGTGATACATTTTATTGTAACAATTTTGATATATGCCATGTATACCCAATGTATGACGTGTACTCTCATTTGATCTTAATAAAGCTCTTTTGAATATTTAAAAAAATATATATACGGTATATATAAAATCACTCTATTTATAGAAGTGACTTTTTCCAGTAGATCTCCTTAGGTGTACATGATATTGCGTAATCAACACATCTACACATGTATATGTCCCTATACATTAGAAAAAATGTATGCCCTGATGACTGTATACAACCTCTCCAGTAGGCATGAATGGAGCTTTAATGAATCAATACAATGCATGTTAATAAACCTCTAGAATGTCTCCTATGGCCATTACAGTGTGTTTAACACAATGTATGTACAAGCAAATAGACTGTTTTAAAATAACGATGAAATTGTTGTCTAAAAAGCCATTTTGAGGAGCTATCAAGTGCCTTGAGTTGCCAAAATCGAAAAGCTGTTAAAAAGTGAAGCGAAATACTTGCCTTGAGAGTAGTACCTTTGGGACACTTTATTTTTCTCATACAATCGCCACATTTTGTCTGTAACACAAAATAACATGGATTTAGTTCTAGTAAACATTATATTTGGATTTGCCTGCCTGCACCCTGGTATCTGTTTTGGAGATGAGCATGCGCTCTGCTGGATATTATATATATATATATATATATATATTATTTGTGTAAAAGTGTAAGACAATCAAAGTTATTATTTTATTTATTATAGTTTTCTGTCTGTAGGCATCACTCCATGGAACACAACAGAATGCAACATAGATTGCACAGTAAGGATAACACAATAGAGCATTTATTATCTGAGTGTAGTGGCTCTAAGAAATTAAGACTCTAAGCTAGAGGTCCCAAGTAAGTTAAATAGACCAGCAATGTGGATAAGTAACAAGGATGTAATTATAGACTAGTGTGTCCAGATCTATGTTCCTATCTCTTTATTCATCCACAGCAGCTAACAAATATGATGGTATGTGTGCCATGATTCCATAGATACTAAATTCGACGAAACCAACTGAGACAATTTGCCTATATAGGGCAAGATTATGTGTTGCGCGTGAGTGAAAAAGGGTTTACCGCGGCTCTTTGCATGCATAGGAAGTAGTGTGTGTATTACGTGTTGAAAGTAAATGCGTACGCTCAAGTGTAATTTAATTTAACACGAGTCGGGATAGCACGGCTTTAGAGATCTGGTTAACTGTTACACTCAGCTAAAAAGTTGCACAAAACACATTGTACAGATACTTATAATAACACTGTCTAATAAAAATTATTGTAAAAAAAAAATTGCATTAAAAAGTTATAAGGGCTCAAAGATATGAGATGTAGGTGTTAGATGAAAAAAGGACTGCAAGAGAGATACATACATAAACATGTATATATGTGTGTGTATATATATATATATATATATATATATATATGTATATATATATAATTATATGTGTGTACATATTTATTTACGTATTTATACAGTGTATATATATATATAATTATATGTGTGTACATATTTATTTACGTATTTATACAGTGTATATATATATATAATTATATGTGTGTACATATTTATTTACGTATTTATACAGTGTATATATATATATAATTATATGTGTGTACATATTTATTTACGTATTTATACAGTGTATATATATATATAATTATATGTGTGTACATATTTATTTACGTATTTATACAGTGTATATATATATATAATTATATGTGTGTACATATTTATTTACGTATTTATACAGTGTATATATATATATAATTATATGTGTGTACATATTTATTTACGTATTTATACAGTGTATATATATATATAATTATATGTGTGTACATATTTATTTACGTATTTATACAGTGTATATATATATATAATTATATGTGTGTACATATTTATTTACGTATTTATACAGTGTATATATATATATAATTATATGTGTGTACATATTTATTTACGTATTTATACAGTGTATATATATATATAATTATATGTGTGTACATATTTATTTACGTATTTATACAGTGTATATATATATATAATTATATGTGTGTACATATTTATTTACGTATTTATACAGTGTATATATATATATAATTATATGTGTGTACATATTTATTTACGTATTTATACAGTGTATATATATATATATATATATATATATATACAGTATATATATATATATATATATATATATATATATATATATATATATATATATATATATATATATATATATATATATATATATATATATATATATATATATATATATATAAATAAGGAAGATGGTAGTAGCACTCCTGGTGCAGCTGTAGGGCCCAAACTGGCCTTCGGTGCCTTGGGTGCACTCCAAATGTAGATACAAAACAGTTGAAGAAGGAGTCACTCACAGGGTCTTGTATCCAGAAATACTGATGTATATATTGACGTTTCGAGATCACCCCCGTTTTCAAAATAAGCATACAAAGTTACAAAAACTTACCCTCCTATATACCCCTGCTAATCTACCACCGCTGGCCGTCAATCACGATCGCAAACCGGAAGTTGCACAGTGTCACGTGATGTAAAAGTCACACGTGTTACCATGGCAACCGGCCGCTAAGCAGCTATTGACTAGTGTAGTTTAAAAACAATATGAGCTGTTAAACTTCCTTAGTAATACCAGGAGCAATCATTTGACTTACTAGAGTCTTGTCTTATGAGATATCTCGCTAATATTTAGAATCAATCAACAATGTGATGACGTCTCGCTGTTAAAACATATGTTATCAACAGTACACAACATGGTCATTGTTACAGAAAGAACTATTATGACACTATACTCATAAAGGGCCGAGTATCAAGCAACAAGTATGCAACATAAATAAAACCATATGTGAAATAATATATGAAATAATATAATATAATTAGGGCATATTTACACTGGAAGTGCCTATAATTGACAAGGTATAATGCATTGACCAACCCGTGATACAGACATGAGTTAATAAGCTAAATGCCGTCTGCTACTGGAAGGGAAAGCTTAAATTAGATGAATGGGTTGGTACAGGTGTAGACACTTGTCTATTATGATTAAGTATACAGGTTAGACGTGGCCACTAGTACTCCAAGAAAAGTAATGTCACTAGTTGGGGGCTTCTCATATGTCAGAGGTGATTACAGCAACAATGTCATAACGTCTCAAATAAATTTAAGTCAGATCAGACATGATAAAATGTTACTACCCTCTATTTGGATATACAATATAAACAAAGCATGAGAATAAAAAGTGTTACAAAAATAATATCAAAGTAATCCAAAAGTAATAGTACAGGAATGCTAACACTAATTTAATCCGTGTGTAGATACTTCAGTTCATAATACACATGGTGAAATAAAATAAACAATCTATATGGCCCATGTAAGATGTATCCTAAATAAGAAAAGTAATTAATTGATAATTAGTAGGGAATGTACATCTGCATTAGTGATTCATGTAATACAAATACCAGAATGAGGACACTATAGGCAACAATGCCAGTCCAGGTGTACGTTAAGACCCCTAGGGGTCATAGTTCCCAAATCAAAAATCCACCTTGCCTCCCTTTGCAAGAGGGTTTTAGCCCTATCACCACCTCTGGTGGGGGGAGGGACGTGGTCAATGATAATGTACTTGATATCGGTAAGCATAAGGCCTACTTCAACAAAATGTCTAGCCACAGCCTGATCAGAAGTTCCCTTATCCAGGGCTGCCCGTATGGCTGAACGGTGGTTGGCCATTCTAGTTCGAAGGTCGTCCACCATTTTGCCCACATACAATTTTTCCGAAAACGCAGTGGAGCAGGTAGACTATGAATTTTGTGGTGCAGGTCACTCTATGTCGAATCTTGAATTTCTTAGTGGAGTATGGATGGCTAAAGTAATTTCCTGTGGTGAATCCACCACAGGTAGTACACCCTAAACAACAGAAAAAGCCTGGTTTTGTTTTAAGCCAGGTTCCTTTGTTGTAGCAGTTTGTGGGATCCGTTTTGATGAGCTGATCTCTGAGTGAGTGAGCCCTGCAGTATCCAGTCCTGGGTGGCAACATATTCTTAAAGGGTAGATCCCTGTCTGTAGTGAGTAGGTTCCAATTGTTGCGTATCTGCGATGCCTTCTTTTCCCATCGTGTAGGTTGTAGTAAATGTTAGCTTGTTTTCTTTTTCTCTACTTTTAGTATCATAGAGTAATTCCCGTTGGGTATCTCTCATTGTCGCTTCTCTACTGCTTTTTAGGATCCTGCTGTGGTAGCACCTCTAAGATTTTTGTCTCCATTTCAGCCATTTGTGTGTCCCTACGTTCTTTGTTGGTGTTTCTTTAGGTTAGGAGGGTGGCAGCTTGAGGCACATAGGATCGAATTCTTATCCGTAGGTTTGCTGAAGAGGGAGGTGATCAAGGTTTCCCCCTGTCGGAAGATTCTTATTTCCAAGAAGTCCACTGTTTCTTTATTGTACGTGATTTTGAATTTCACAGTAGGGTGGACTCTGTTCAATTCTTCAAACCACTGTAATAGTTCTTCTTCAGTGCCCTTCCATAGCATAAACAGGTCATCTATATACCTTTTGAATAGATGTATCCTAGGGTCATGGAATAATTCTGTGCCACTATTCTCTAATTCGGCCATAAACAGGTTGGCATATGATGGGGCCATATTTGACCCCATTGACGTCCCAGCTATTTGTAAGTAGAATGTGCGCTCGAAGCGAAAGTAATTTAGTTCCAGACACATTCTCAACATCTCGCAGACAGCTTCTGCTGGGGGCTGATCTAGCCAGTTGTCTCCTAGTAGCTGCTATTCCCACTTGATGTGGTATGACTGTGTATAAGCTGATCACATCTAGTGTGACCAGCAGGACTTCTTCAGTCAATGGGGGTAGCTCCAGTAGTAGTCTAATCATAGCAGCTGAGTCTAAAAGTAGAGAAAAAGAAAACAAGCTGACATTTACCACAACCTACACAATGGGAAAATAAGGCATCATAGATACTCTGCGCAACAATTGGAACCTACTCACTACAGACAGGGATCTACCCTTTAAGAATATGTTGCCACCCAGGATTGGATACCGCAGGGCTCACTCACTCAGAGATCAGCTCATTAAAACGGATCCCATAAACTGCTACAACAAAGGAACCTGGCTGAAAACAAAACCAGGCTGTTTCCGTTGTTTGGGGTGTACTACCTGTGGTGGACTCACCACAGAAATTACTTTAGCCATCCATACTCGACATAGACTGACCTGCACCACAAAATTCATAGTCTACCTGCTCCACTGAGTTTGGGGAAAATTTTATGTGGGCAAAACGGTGGACGACCTTCGAACTAGAATGGCCAACCACCGTTCAGCCATACGGGTAGCCCTGGATAAGGGAACTTCTGATCAGCCTGTGGCTAGACATTTTGTTGAAGCAGGCCCTATGGTTACCAATCTCAAGTACATTATCATTGACCACGTCCCTCCTCCCACCAGAGGTGATGATAGGGCTAAAACCCTCTTGCAAAGGGAGGCGAGGTGGATTTTTGATTTGGGAACTATGACCCCTAGGGGTCTTAACGTACACCTGGACTGGCATTGTTGCCTATAGAGTCCTCACTCTGGTATTTGTATTACATGAATCACTAATGCAGATGTACATTCCCTACGTATTATCAATTATTTACTTTTCTTATGTAGGATACATCTTACATGGGCCATATAGATTGTTTATTTTATTTCACCATGTGTATTATGAACCGAAGTATCTACACACAGATTAAATTAGTGTTAGCATTACTTTTGGATTACTTTGATATTATTTTGTAACATTTTTTATTCTCATGCTTTGTTTATATTGTATATCCAAATAGAGGGTAGTAACATTGTATCATGTCTGAACTGACTTAAATTTATTTGAGACATTATGACATTATTGCTGTAATCACCTCCGACATATGAGAAGCCCCCAACTAGTGACATTACTCTTCTTGGAGTACTAGTGGCCATGTATAACCTGTACACTTAATCATAATAGACAAGTGTCTACACCTGTACCAACCCATTCATCTAATTTGAGCCTTCCCTTCTAGTAGCAGACGACATTTAGCTTATTAACTCATGTCTGTATCACGGGTTGGTCAATGCATTATACCTTGTCAATTATAGGCACTTCCAGTGTAAATATGCCCTAATTATATTATTTTATTTCATATATTATTTCACATATGGTTTTATTTATGTTGCATACTTGTTGCTTGATACTCGGCCCTTTATGAGTATAGTGTCATAATAGTTCTTTCTGTAACAATGACCATGTTGTGTACTGTTGATAACATATGTTTTAACAGCGAGACGTCATCACATTGTTGATTGATTCTAAATATTAGCAAGATATCTCATCAGACACAGACTCTAGTAAGACAAATGATTGCTCCTGGTATTACTAAGGAACTTTAACAGCTCATATTGTTTTTAAACTACACTACAAGACCCTCTAAGTGACTCCTTCTTCAACTGTTTTATATATACAGTATATATATATATATATATATATATATATTTATTTACAAACATATGTATACATATGAATATATAAATACATATATAGACACATATATAGACACACACACACACACACACACATATATATATACATATATATATATATATATATATATATATATATATATATATATATATATATATATATATATATATATATATAATTGAGACAAAAGATGTCTTGGCTCTGTGTGTTCCATAAAAATGTAAATTTAATGAAATTCCACAATTAAAACCATAAATGCACAAGCAGTACATCAGCAGTAGCCACCGCTGCAGGCAAGCATAGGTGATAAAGACAGCTGGGCTATAGTGCAGCAGACATGTTTTGTGCCTTCCGGCACTTGTTCACTGCTCACAGGTGTTCCAGTCTTCTCTCCCTAAATAGGTATTTTTCTTAAAGGTATACATACACATTTATGTAGTCTCCATTTTAACCTATATACTTATCTCTCTACATAATTGTTTAATTCATGTAGAACATAGTGTATAATACATAACATCATAGTAATTAAAAATCGTAGATGATAGATATTAATGTGTTCTAATTTAAGTTGTTAATGAATTACTATTACATATATATTATCATATGTAGTACACATTACTATGTTATAATCCGAGCCCTAGACACACCAATCAATGTCTCTCCTAAAATTCAGACCATGGGGAATACTTGTATTTAAGGTGAAAATCCAAAATATTTCTCTTATGCCTAATTTGGCCTCTCTGTTTCCACCTCTTTTCCACATTGGTACATGGTCTATGGCCTGTACACTTAATAAATTAGAATCTGAGTTGTGGAATTCTCTAAAGTATCTTGCAATGGGGGTATCAGACTCAATGTCCTCAATAGATCTAATATGCGCTAGAAACCTATCTTTTAGGGATCTCTTAGTTTTTCCCACATACTTCTTAGTGCACCCCCTATAGGTCAATAAGTATATTACATGTGTAGTATTACAGTTCATGCTAAAATCAATTCTGTGGGTTTTTTGTGTATATGAGGACATACAACTGTCTCCCTCAGAAACATAGTTACAGGTCTTACATATGTTTCTTCTACATTTGAAAAAAAAAAAACACTACACACTATAAAAAGATCTTGACAAATATAGTGAAGAATGCAAGATACAATAATGTTATCAATCAGACAACAGAAGAAATGTTAATCCCTGAACAACCTGTTACACCTGTGTTTCACTATTTTCCCAAGATCCATAAAGATAGTTATAATCCACCAGGGCATCCAATAATTGCAGGAATAAATTCCCTTAATGAACCCCTTTCAGATCTGGTTGACAGTTTTTTACAACCTTTGGTTAAAGATCTCCCCAGTTTTATCCAAGACACTACATCACTTTTATTAAAACTAGGTCAAATTGAATAGAAATCGTCTTATCGATTCTTAGTGGTAGATATGGTATCATTATATACTACTATTTCTCATGAAAAGGGACTGCAGGCTATTGATTATTTCCTAGAACATCATAGTAATTATGATATTACAACAAAACACTTTTTACTTACATCAATTGAATATCTACTCACGCACAATTTTTTCATGTTCGAGGGGGGTTTCTATCTCCAGGGACGTGGAACTGCTATGGGGGCAAAATTTGCCCCCTGTTACGCCAATCTCTTTATGGGATGGTGGGAGCGGTTCCACGTCCTTGGAGATGGGAACCCCCTTCGGAAGAACATAATTTTCTATGCAAGATTTATAGATGACCTCATCTTTATCATTGATAGTGAGGAACAGGAAGTGACCACTTTTTGTGACTATTTAAATCAAAACAACAGTGGCATTAAATTGGTAGGAGAACAGAATCAGAATACCATCTGTTTCTTAGATATAATGATAACTGGTAATGAAAATGGAAGCATTGAAACTGATAATATAATATAATATAAATCATGTCACCCTAGACATACCATACAGGGAATACCGAAAGGCCAATACATAAGGGCTAAACAAAACTGCACTACTGAAGATACATATAAAAAACAGGCAGATATAATTACCACTCGCCTCAAAGAAAGGGGCTATGACCCTAAGATATTGGAGAGAGCACGAAAAGAGGTAGATAGTTTACCAAGAGAGGATTTACTAAAATATCGGAATAGACGTGGAAATAAGAAAGTAATGGGTGACCTGCAGAAACCTAAATTTATAACTAAATATAGTCTAGAATATAGAGAAATATGTAATATTATAAGAGAATGTATTCCTATTCTTTATACAGATCCAGGACTGAAACAAATTGTACAAAGTGGATGTGAATTCATATCCAGGAAAGGTAAATCAATAGGGAATTTTGTATCTCCCTCAGATTGCTCAGTAAAATCTAATAGTTGTTGGCTTAAAAAAAGAAGTTTTTTTTCAAATGTAGAAGAAACATATGTAAGACCTGTAACTATGTTTCCGAGGGAGACAGTTGTGTGTCTTCATATACACAAAAAAAACCCACAGAATTAATTTTAGCATGAACTGTAATACTACACATGTAATATACTTATTGACCTGTAGGGGTGCTCTAAGCAGTATGTGGGAAAAACTAAGAGATCCCTAAAAGATAGGTTTCTAGCGCATATTAGATCTATTGAGGACATTGAGTCTGATACCCCCATTGCAAGACACTTTAGAGAATTCCACAACTCAGATTCTAATTTATTAAGTGTACAGGCCATAGACCATGTACCAATGTTGAAAAGAGGTGGAAACAGAGAGGCCAAATTAGGCATAAGAGAAATATTTTGGATTTTCATCTTAAATACAAGTATTCCCCATGGTCTGAATTTTAGGAGAGACATTGATCTGTGTGTCTAGGGCCCGGATTATAACATAGTAATGTGTACTACATATGATAATATATATGTAATAGTAATTCATTAACAACTTAAATTAGAACACATTAATATCTATAATCTATGATTTTTAATAACTATGATGGTTATGTATTATACACTATGTGTTACATGAATTAAACAATTATGTAGAGAGATAAGTATATAGGTTAAAATGGAGACTACATAAATGTGTATGTATACCTTTAAGAAAAATACCTATTTAGGGAGAGAAGACTGGGACACCTGTGAGCAGTGAACAAGTGCCGGAAGGCACGAAACATGTCTGCTGCACTATAGCCCAGCTGTCTTCATCACCTATGCTTGTCTGCAGCGATGGCTACTTCTGATGTACTGCTTGTGCATTTATGATTTTAATTGTGGAACTTCAATACATTTACATTTTTATGGAACACAGAGAGCCAGGACATCTTTTGTCTCAATTTTGTATATTTTCAGCGCTGTGGACGATAGCGCTGTTTCCTGGCATGTGTGACCGTAATTGGGACGTGTGACGTCAACCCACGCTCCGTGGTGCCGTAGGAACAGGAAGTGGGTAAGGCAGAGCGCATCGCTTGAATCTGTTCAATATATATATATATATATATATATATATATATATATATATATATATATATATATATATATATATATATATAATTGCATTGGATCTATTTGCAGTCAAGTAGCTGAAAACATTTAAAAACATATTAATGCAATATTTATTTTTAATAAAGTGTTTTACTGTGTTTGTACTGTAAGTATTTAATATATCATTGGGATTTTTACATAGGGGGATATGTATATATTTATGAATAGATATTCATATATATAGGGGCCTATTTATCAAATGTCTGTCCGACATGATCCGATCAGCGGATCATGTATGACAGACATCGCTGAATGCGGACAGCAATACGCTCTCCGCATTCAGCATTGCACCAGCAGTTCTTGTGAACTGCTGGTTCAATGCTGCCCCCTGCAGATTCGCGGCCAATCAGCCGCTAGCAGGGGGCGTCAATCAGCCCGATCATATTTGATCGGGTCAATTTCCGGCGATCTCTGTCCGCCTCCTCCGAGTAGTCTTTAGACCGCTGCTTCTGGCGAGCCTCATAATCTTATATATATACAGTATATATAGGTATAAATATATATATTACCAAAAAAACACCAGAATATAGAAATATGTATTTATGAATAAATAGAACATATTCTATCGTGGAATACGCTAAAGTGGTCGTAATATTCAAAGTTCAGCTTGTCAGTTTAGCGGATGAGCAAAAACTTTTTACATTCAACTTGTAATATGCACGCTACCTGACACTAGCAGAAAGCCTCCATCTAGCTAAATTAACAAGCGAACGGGAGCACAAATTACCGCTTCACTTACAGGGGGATATTTATCAAAGCATCAACTATGATTTGAACAGCCAATAAAATTTCAGTAGCTCTCATCCTATTGGCTGATTTAAACAGCCAATAGGATTTCAGAAGCTCACCTTCTATTGGCTGATTTGATTTTAACACTCAAATCAGCCAATAGGAATGCAAGGGACGCCAGCTTGATTCGCGTCCCTTGCATTGAAGCTTCAGTTTACGGCGGCGCCCGTAAGAAGAGGAGCTCCACATCGGATGGCTTCAGGATGGACCTGCTCTGCGCCGCAGGGAGGAAGATAGAAGATGCCGCTTGGATGAAGACTTCTTCCGCCTGGATGGATGAAGACATCGCCGCCTGGATGAAGACTTCTTCCGTCTGGATGACTTCAGAACTGTAAGTGGATCTTCGGGGGTTAGTGTTAGGATTTTTTAAAATGTTTTGGGTGGGTTTTTATTTCAGATTAGGGTTTGGGCTTGTAAAATGCTAAATGCCCTTTTAAGGGCAATGCCCATCCAAATGCCCTTTTCAGAGCAATGGGTAGCTTAGTTTTTTTTTAGAGTTAGGGTTTTTATTTGGGGGGGTTGGTTGGGTGGTGGGTTTTACTGTTGGGGGGTGTTTGTATTTTTTTTTACAGGTAAAAGAGCAGATATCTTTGGGGCAATGCCCCACAAAAGGCCCTTTAAGGGCCTTTGGTAGTTTATTGTAGGCTAGGGTTTTTTTTATTTTGGGGGGGCTTTTTTATTTTGATAGGGCTATCTGATTAGGTGTAAAAAAATTATTTTGGAAAATTTCATTTGTTATTTTTCATAATTTAGTGTTTGTTATTTTTTGTAACTTAGTGGGTTTTTTTTTGGTAATTTAGGACTTTGTAATAATGTTTAATTGTATATTTAAATAATTTTAGTAGTATTAGGTATTTTAATATGTAATTTAGTTTATTTAATTGGTAGTTTAATTTAATTTTAGTATAATAGTTAGGGTAGGTTATAGTTTAAATTAGTTTATTTGAATTCTTCAGGTAAGTTTTAATTTATATTAAGATAGGGATCTTGTAATTTTAATTTAAAGTTAAGGGGTTGTTAGGTTTAGGGGTTAATAGCTTAATTTAGTTTTTGGTGATGTTGGGGGCTGACAGTTTAGGGGTTAATAGGTTTAGTTAGTGGTGGTAATGTGGGAGGCCAGAGGTTTAGGGGTTAATACGTTTATTTAGTGGTGGCGGTGTCGGGGAGCAGAGGGATAGGGGTTAATACATTTTATTTGTGTCAGCGATGTTGGGGGCGGCAGATTAGGGGTGTTTAGACTCTGGGTTTATGTTAGGGTGTTAGGTGTAAACATAATTTTTTTTCAACCATAGAAAGGGCTATCTGATTAGGTGTAAAAAAATGATTTTGGATAATTTCATTTGTTATTTTTCGTAATTTAGTGTTTGTTATTTTTTGTAACTTAGTGTTTTTTTGTGGTAATTTAGGACTTTGTAATAATGTTTAATTGTATATTTAAATAATTTTAGTAGTGTTAGCTATTTTAATATGTAATTTAGTTTATTTAATTGGTAGTTTAATTTAATTTTAGTATAATAGTTAGGGTAGGTTATAGTTTAAATTAGTTTATTTGAATTATTCAGGTAAGTTTTAATTTATATTAAGATAGGGATCTTGTAATTTTAATTTAAAGTTAAGGGGTTGTTAGGTTTAGGGGTTAATAGCTTAATTTAGTTTTTGGCGATGTTGGGGGCTGACAGTTTAGGGGTTAATAGGTTTAGTTAGTGGTGGTGCTGTGGGAGGCCAGAGGTTTAGGGGTTAATACGTTTATTTAGTGGTGGCGGTGGCGGGGAGCAGAGGGATAGGAGTTAATACATTTTATTTGTGTCAGCGATGTTGGGGGCGGCAGATTAGGGGTGTTTAGACTCTGGGTTTATGTTAGGGTGTTAGGTGTAAACATAACTTTTTTTCAACCATAGAAAACAATGGGGTTTGCTTCATTCTCTTGCAGAATCGAAAATAAGCTTTTGTTGCTTTCATACTCCTATTGATTTCTATGGCATCCGCGGCCTCAAAGGTGGCGGTTTGAAAACCAGTTACGATGCATAGGAATAGACGCGAGCATACCTGTTAGAAGTTTGATAAATTGGAAAAATAGAGCATCTGTAGTAACGGAAGCATCGATCTGCGTCGGATTGAGATTGCGGGATCGTATGTTATGTCACAAATTTCAACATTTGCCGATCTTGACGCTTTGATAACTAGGTCGGATCAATCTCGCAACAATTACGATGACGAATTCAAGCATATTTTTGGTTGACGCTTTCATAAATAGGCCCCATAATCTAGCCCATAATAAGTTACAAAAGGAAAAATATATAGTAAATGCCAAAAAAAACAAATAAATGCTTTTGCTGTGAAAAAAACTGGACTATGTCAATTCTGGCACTTTTTGAGATAATTAGATGAACCTCAGCTACAGTGATAGGATAGGTTTCCTTACTTAAGAAAGGTTACATTATGATTAACATTCCCCTTTTAATAAGCAATATACTGACAGTGCTTGTTTTCTAGGGGTAAAATAATGTAAAAAGTAAAGTTTCACTCTGGTACATCTACAAAAGGTGAGTATTGTGTGTGAGAAATTTGTATGCACGAAAATATAGCACATTAAAGGGACATGAAACCCCAAAATTTCCTTTCATGATTTAGGTAGAACCTACAATTTTAAACAACTTTCCAGTTTACTTCTATTATCAAATTTGTTTCATTCCCTTGGTATTACTGAACACGTTGGTGAGCCAATGACAATCATTATATATATGCAGCCACCAATCAGCAGCTAGAACCTAGGGTATTCACTGCTCCTGAGCTTACCTAGATAAACCTTTCAGCAAATGATAACAAGAGAAGGAAACAAATTAAATCCACTATTCGACTATTTTGTGCAAGCACAAAATAAGTGTCCCAAACAATGCAGTTACACGGTGCTCCCAAATTATGTCGACATTTATCAAAATGTCGACAGCGTATGGTGTCGGCATTTAGCGATGTTGGGCGGATATAATTTTTACTGTCCTTTTAACATTACTAAAAAGATCACATGCATACATACTAGATGCTGAGCTGTTTGGTCACCTTCTCCTCCATACTAACAAGGCATGAACATTTTGGTCTTAGGAAGATACGTATGTAGGTAAGGTAAACTAGTTTTTCTGTCACAAATCCTGTTTTAGTGCCTTCACAAAAGTGCATTAAAATAATTCTGTCACTCCCATCTCACTTTAATCAAAAAATCCTTTAGGATTTTCTGGCAGAATTATAAACTTTATAAATAAATAAAAAAGGTTACCTGATTTACAAATTCTGTACTTGTATCACATCGGTTTTTGTGAATCTTTAGAACGCTTGAGATTCCTATAAGAATTCCATTCTTTGTTTCAAAAAAAGTACCTTGCAGTGGGACATCATGCACAAAGGTCTGTGAGGAACAATAAAAGGACAATAAAGTTATTTTTCATGCATCACTAATTATTCAATCAATTGCCAAAGACCTGCAAACAAAAGCACTAATTATTCTCTCCATTGCTAAAGACCTACAAACAAAAGCACTAATTATTATCTCCATTGCTAAAGACCTACAAACAAAAGCACTAATTATTCTCTCCATTGCTAAAGACCTACAAACAAAAGCACTAATTATTATCTCCATTGCTAAAGACCTACAAACAAAAGCACTAATTATTCTCTCCATTGCTAAAGACCTACAAACAAAAGCACTAATTATTCTCTCCATGGCTAAAGACCTGCAAACAAAAGCACTAATTATTCTCTCCATTGCTAAAGACTTACAAACAAAAGCACTAATTATTCTCTCCATTGCTAAAGACCTACAAACAAAAGCACTAATTATTCTCTCCATTGCTAAAGACCTACAAACAAAAGCTCATGTTTGTATCAACCAATGAATTGGAAGCATGTAGGCGTATCAGGGTAGGCATATCAGGGTTTTGCACTCCAGCCTCTTTGGGGGTGAGAAAACACTTAGATTTTCATAGTTAAATTACTGGAAAAGTGGGCAAAAGTTATAATAAACATGCATTATATGTTTGTTTCTTGACTGTGTATAATAAAACATTTTAAGCAAATTACAAGTAGCACGCAAATGCTAGCGTGGGGGGCGATAAGTAGTATCACTGGGCCGCTGTAAAATTAGAGCGTAGCTTGATATTATTGATAATTGATAAAATCGTTACCATGCTGTAATACACCGTGCTCACAATGTAATATATAGTGAGCATGACATATTAAAGCAAATCCACTATTCAGCTGCAAGCACAAAATAAGTGTCCCAAACAATGCAGTAACATGGTGCTCATAAATTAACTATTTTGTGCACAAAATGTAACTGCGTAATGAGGGCCCAGTCTCCTCCTCCCTATGGCGTGTGTGGCGTTGCGTACCGAGAGTTGCGTACCAAGAGAAGTGTCAACGTACTGCACAGAGGAATGTTATTTGAGGAAATGGCTGGGATGAGTAAAAACCCCCTTGAGTACATGGTGAACAACTAGTGTAGTTTGGCAGCATGATGGTATTTTCAGCAATTAAAAAAACAACGTTTTTTGCAAACAGGTGTAGGAGATGTTATAGACACAAATTATTGACATGAAAGGTACATGATGATCCTTGTAAGATTTACTGAAGTCAAACTATCAGTTACCAAATTCAAGTAATTCTTCTCACACTCTATGGGGTCAATTTATTAATGTGTGAGCGGACATGATATGATGTAGCGTACCATGTCCGCTGCACATCGATAAATGCCGACAGCATACTCTGTCGGCATTTATCATTGCACCAGCAGTTCACAAGAATGCAATGCCGCCCCCTGCAGATTCGCAGCCAATCGGCCACTAGCAGGGGGTGTCAATCAACCCGATCGTATTTGATCGGGTTGATTTCTTTCCGCCACCTCAGAGCAGGCGGACAGGTTATGGAGCAGGGGCTTGATAAATTGACCCCCAAGTACGTAATGCCCACGCACGCCTAAGGGAGGAGAATGAGACCCTCATTACAGTTACATCATGTGCACTAAATAGTTAATTCATGCACGTGATGTAAATGCATTGTTTGGGGCACTTACAAAATAGTGGACACACTTTAATATTTTGTGCTCACAATGTTTTACAGTGTGGTAACAATTTTCTTTTTATGTAATACCGGTGGGGCTTCAAATAAATATTCATCATACATGTAGATACCAGCCTCCAAATCTTTAAAAGACCTTTATTGTTTCATAGTTGGGTCCAAACAGAAAATACAATGTTTCAAGACTACAATAGGCCCTTAGTCATATATCATATGTTTTTAGTTAGAAACCTCAAGAACAAAATAGTAGATTATAATCTGAAAATTTGCCTTTTTAAATAAATGTTGCTATCTTTATATGCTATCTTCCAATCTCTGTAAAATCATGTATTTGATTATATTAAAGGGACATGATTTACACAGAGCACACAATTATATTATCCTTGCACTTTGATTTTTTTTTTATTTCGTGAAAATTATGTAAAAAATATAACAAAGCTTACAAAGATGTAAAAATTGGAGTATCACAAGAAGTAGGTGTGATAATAGAGGCAATTAGTTTAATTTTTGCAGTAAATTGTCTATTGCCTCAAGTCCATAAACAGGAGGAGTATCCTTGAGCATATTCCAGTATTCTTCTGAGGAAGTTTTCGTCTGAGGAACCTTCAATGTCGCTGACTTCCAATGATCGCTATAGATCTTTTTGTGAATTATGCAATGAAGAAACTGTCCAATTATACCATCTAGGCATTTATACATATTACGAAATAAAGGTATTTTGTTATAAATAAAATAAACTTTCCTATTCAAAGTGTGTGTCCCTGTGTTCATTCTGTTAAATCTGCTTGGAAGATATATAATGTGTCGGCAGTGTGAAAGAGATGAAAAATAGAAATAGTAGAGTGGAATTTCATCTTCAGTAACAAGAAATAAAAAAAAATAAAAAAAGATGGGAGGGGGAGGGCAATGAGGCTGTTCGGTGCGATGCATCTATTTAAAGACAAACTAGAATCGGGTGCGAATGGAATGAATTAATGCCTAGCCCTCACTAGAATGGGAATGCTTCCAGACCTCAAGAATTAATTCATGGATGTCTATTGTTCCTGCTTCGATATGATGAAATCTTTCCAATTGTAAAACATTTTCTAAATTGACTTTGTTTTATTATAAGGTGTTTTTTTAAATATTGTAAATGTGTTTTTAAAAGAAGATGGCTTTTTTTAACTTTATAGCCGCTACAAATTCACTCTATACTGAATGTGTTTAGTTCTAATATGCCGTAGAAAAACCTTGAAATAGAGACCAAAATTCCCATCTTCCCTAGAGCCAGATAAAGCTTTAAAAAAAGAAAATAGGGCTTTTTTCGAGGCTCTGAAAGTCCTGTTTGCGAGTCTGGCAATCAGCTGAAAACGCTGATCATGCTGAATTGCAAAGTAGCCTTTTCAAACGGAAAAAAGAGCCAAAAATGCCACTCCTGATAGATCCAGGCCTTAGTCTTCTTTCTCTAGTATACTATTTTTAATACTAGATTGAGATACTTTATATATTTGATAATATACCTGTTACCATTTTGTTTCATCTTTCGTTTTTATTATTTTGTTTTAAGCATTCTATCCCATGTTTTTATGTTTTTTACATGTTTTTAAATAATCTTGCTTTTTGTGGTTTTCAATCAGCCAGACTACTATATATATTATACAGTATTGGCAGGGTTGGCTCCAGAACGAATGAAATGGGGGGGCATTTTTTTTTCACGAGGGGGCACGTATTTAAAAAGCATGTATGAGAGTCAAAATAAGAGCAGACCTACTGTGGTAGCCCACGGGTTACATTTATCAGATCTCTGGCTGTGCAGGAGTTAGATTTGTTTATATTTCTGGAAGTGCAGCGGTTACATGTGTCATATCTCAAGGAGTATAGGGGTTACATTTATAAGATGTCTGGCAGTGCCGCAGCAGTTACATTTACCAGATTTATGGCAGTGCAGGGGTTACATTTGTCATATCTCAGGAATGTCTCCCACATATGACACAGCCAGTGGACACTGTTTGCATGTGTAGCTCTACCAATGACCCTACTAATGATCAAATAAGCTTTTACGTGACATTACTTGTACAGATATTATTAATGATATTTAACAGCACACACACAGTATATACAGTATGTATATACACACAAATTATATATATATATATACATATATACATATACACACACACATATATACACACACACAAATATATATATGTATATATATATATATATATACACACATACACACACACTGTGTGTGTGTGTATATATATATATATATATATAAAAATATAAATATACACACACACACTGTGTGTGTATATATATATATATATACACACACGGTATATATGTATATACACACACACGCACATATATATATATATATATATATATATATACATATATACACACACAAACAATATATATACACACACAGTGTGTGTATTGTGTGTATGTATGTATGTATGTATGTATGTGTGTATACATACATAAATACACATATATATACATATATATATATATATATATAATAAAACAACCTTGGGGACAAATAGGAGATGTTTTGAAACATGTAAATAATAAACATAAGGCTATTTCACTCATTGTCCCACAGCTACATTTGAAGTGTGTGTATTTGAGCACCTATAATCTGACACACATTTTACACTGATCACTGCAGATAAAGCAGGCACAATGCACACTTGTTTTGTGTGACCTGCAGTGGGGAAACCAAGGAATTCCCAATTTTCTTCTTTATCTGTGGCTGCCAGGATATAAAGCACAAAAGGGAAGGGATACTACTCCCACACACACATTGGTTATACGGCTGTGTTTTCACAAAATTACTTCTGCCTTCCCTCTCACTGACTGTTAGCTTCTCCCAGCACTTCCTGCAGAGGTCTGATGATGTCATCATCTCACTTCAGCTCTGATCTGATCATCGTCACTTTTAAAATGTAAAAAAAAAATTAAAAAAAAATAATTAAAAAAAAAAAAAAATCACTTCTTTTGCCCTGGGGGGCACAGCATTCCATTTGGGGGGGCATAGCCCCCCAATGCCCCCCCCCTTAGAGCCGACCCTGAGTATTGGGTAGATTTATTAAGCAGCAGATTCTGCCTTCTATGCTCATTGTTTCAGGTCCGCCTGAAACGGAATTTAAGAAGCACCTTTTAGGTGGCGGACTGAAATCATCCCGATCCAATACGATTGGGATGATTGACACCCCCTGCTAGCGGCCGATTGGCTGCCGGTGAGCAGGGGGCATTTCATTAGAAATGCTTGTGCAATGATAAATGCCGACGTGTATGCTGTCGGCATTTAGCAATGTCGACTGGATATGAGAATCATTTCCACTCGACATTTGTTAAATCTACCCCTATGGCCTCTATTTATCAAGCTGTCAACCGCAAATACGCTGGAATTCCGCAGTGTATTTGTGGCGAGCTTGATTCACCGTAGTTATCAAACCCTACAGACCGGCAAAAGTAGAATGTAGTGACGTAACATACGATCCGCCGGACTCAGTCCGACACAGATCGATTGTTACGTCACTACAGATGTTCCGAACGCAAATTCGGCACAATCTGACTACTTTTGGAAGTTATCAAGAAACTAGCAGGTACGCTCGCCACTTTTCCGGCCCAGCGTACCTGGTTTTCAATCCACCGCCCTGGAGGCGGCGGATGCCAAAGGAATCAATGAGAGTCTGACAGCAGCGAAAGCTCATGTTCGCTGCTGCCCGATATCCCATTGATTTCTATGGTAGTGTCTACACCTAACACCCTAACATGTACCCCAAGTCTAAACACCCCTAATCTGCCCCCCCTACACCGCCGCCACCTACATTATACTTATTAACCCCTAATCTGCCCCCCCCCCACACCGCCGCGACTAAATGAAGTGTTTAAGCCCTAAACCGCCGCTCCCGGAGCCCACCGTCACCTAAATTATACTTATTAACCCCTAATCTGCCCCCCGATACCGCCGCAACTCTAATAAATGTTAGAATGCAAGCTCAATCCTATTGGCTGATTGGATCAGCCAATAGGATTGAACTTCAATCCTATTGGCTGATTGCATCAGCCAATAGGATTTTTCCTACCTTAATTCCGATTGGCTAATAGAATTCTATCAGCCAATCGGAATTCAAGGGACGCCATCTTGGATGACGTCATTTAAAGGAATATTCATTCGTCGGGTAGTCGTCGGTCTGGATGGATGCTCCGCGTTGGATGTCTTTAAGATGGACCCGCTCCGCTCCGCTCCGGATGGATGAAGATAGAAGATGCCGTCTGGATGAAGACTTCTGCCCATCTGGAGGTCCTCTTCTGCCCGGATCGGATGAAGACTTCTGCCCCTCTGGAGGACCACTTGTGCCCGGCTGGGTCAAGACGTCTCAAGGTAGGGTGATCTTCAAGGGGGTAGTGTTAGGTTTTATTAAGGGGAGATTGGGTGGGTTTTAGAGTAGGGTTGGTTGTGTGGGTGGTGGGTTGTAATGTTGGGGGGGGTATTGTATTTTTTTTTACAGGTAAAAGAGCTGATTACTTTGGGGCAATGCCCCGCAAAAGGCCCTTTTAAGGGCTATTTGTAATTTAGTGTAGGGTGGGGATTTTTTTATTTTGGGGGGCTTTTTTATTTTATTAGGGGGATTAGATTAGGTATAATTAGTTTAAAAAACTTGTAATTATTTTATTATTTTCTGTAATTTAGTGTTTGTTTTTTTGTACTTTAGTTAATTTTATTTAATTGTAATTAATTTATTTTAATTTAGGGAATTAATTTAATGATAGTGTAGTGTTAAGCGTAATTGTAACTTAGGTTAGGTTTTATTTTACAGTTATATTTGTATTTATTTTAACTAGGTAGCTATTAAATAGTTAATAACTATTTCATAACTATTGTACCGAGTTAAAATAAATACAAACAAAGTTGCCTGTAAAATAAAAATAAAAATCCTAAAATAGCTACAATGTAACTATTAGTTATATTGTAGCTATCTTGGGGTTTATTTTATAGGTAAGTATTTAGTTTTAAATAGAATTATTTATTTTATGATAGGAATATTTATTTAGATTAATTTAAATTATATTTAAGTTAGGGGGTGTTAGGGTTAGACTTAGGTTTAGGGGTTAATAAATTTAATATAGTGGCGGTGACTTTGGGGGCGGGAGATTAGGAGTTAATAAATTTAATGTAGGTGGCGGCGGTGTAGGGGGGTCAGATTATGGGTTAATAAATTTAATGTAGGTGGCGGCAGTGTAGGGGGGTCAGATTAGGGGTTAATACATTTAATGTAGGTGGTGGCGGTGTAGGGGGGTCAGATTAGGGGTTAATACATTTAATGTAGGTGGCGGCGGTGTAGGGGGGTCAGATTAGGGGTTAATACATTTAATGTAGGTGGCGGCGGGGTCCGTGAGCGGTAGTTTAGGGGTTAAACATTTTATTTAGTTGCGGCGGGGTCCAGGAGCAGCGGTTTAGGGGTTAATACATATAATGTAGGTGGCGGTGGGCTCCGGGAGCGGCGGTTTAGGGGTTAAACACTTTTTTAGAGTTGTGGTGGCCTCCGGGAGCGGCGGTTTAGGGGTTAATAACTTTATTTAGTTGCGAGGGGCTCCGGGAGCGGCGGTATAGGGGGTAAACAGTTTAGTTTAGTGTGGGTGCTTAGTGACAGGGTACCAAGAAAGCTGCGAATAAGCCGAAGAGCAGCGAGATCGATGACTGTTAGTTAACAACAGTCCGCTGCTCATCGCTCCGTACTTGGTGCGTGGCTTTTTGACAGCTTTCTTGATAATTTTAGCGAACGTATTCAGGTCCGCGGCAGCGATTTTAGGCGAGCGTATTGGTGCCGTTGAATGCAAGAAAGTCGACGGCTTGATAAGTAGGGGCCCATGTGTTTACTAAGTAACAGTCTGGCTTCCTTTACTATTTATGTAAGCTCACTGTTTGTACCCATCCTGTACCTATGTATTCCTTGTACCTAAGTTATAGGTTCAGGCCTGAATGGTGATAACATTTTACTATTTAAACAAGATGGAAGATCTAACTGATGAAGCGCCTATCAGTGCAGGATTCTGCAATAGAGTATTACATTCAGTGTCTCCTGATGAGCTGGACTGTCCAGTAATCTGAGAGTCATCTCTTTAAATGAACACTACAGTCACAATTAAACCTTAATGATTCAGATAGAGCACATCATTTTCCAATTCATGTTTATTATCAAAATGTGCACAGTCTTGTTATATGAACAGTTTGAGGCACCAGCTCCTACTGAGCAAGTGCAAGAGTTCAGCGTGTATATGTACAGTGTATGCATTTTGTAATTGATTGATGGATGTCACCTGATGCAGGGGGAAGGAGAATTAAACCAAGTTTGAAATTTGTCAGAAAAAAATCTGAAATTCAGACTATGGGGTAGATTTATTAAAGATCATGATTCGCTGTAGCGAATCATGTCCGCTCAACCTCGCTAAATGCCAACAGTATACGCTGTCTGCATTTAACATTGCACAAGCATTTCTGGTGAAATGCTTGTGCAATGCCGCCCCCTGCTCACTGGCGGCCAATCTGCATCTAGCAGGGGCTGTCAATCATCCCCATCATATCGACTGCTGCTTCTTAACTTCCGTTTCAGGCAGACGTAAAACGATGGGGCTTCGATGCAGCATTCGCAGCTTAATAAATTGACCCCAAAATACTAATGCAATGTCATTTTATTATGCACTTGTTGATTAAGTATACTGTATTTATTAGTCCTTTAACAATAAGACACATTTTAAATATCTTTAAATATTGTGGTATGTGACATTGCCAATTATATTCTCTTCACACACCATTTTTTTAAACTGTTGTGACTATATATTTAATTCAAAGGGTAATATCCCAGAACACAAGGTTTTTTTGTCTTTTAATAATTAAAACCTAAATATTAATTATATTAGTACAGTCCTGCTTCTACTAAAGCTTCTGCTGTTAGGGCATTTGAAGAAGGACATTAGGTAAAATACATTTTGTAATATATCAAAGGAGCTTTTTGAAGCAATCCAAGGACTTGTTTTCTTGAATGCTTTCTCATCACTAAATTGCAGGTAAATTGAATATTTTTAATAGAGCATTACAACACTTTAGAGATTTTCTAAAAACCAAACACATTTTTTTTAATGTGAAAAAACTAAATTTATGCTTACCTGATAAATTTCTTTCTTTCCGGACATTTTTCTGGAAATCTTTACTAATGGGAACCAATACCTAAGCTAGAGGACATGGAATGAACAGCGAGGGAGAAAAACGCAGCTGCACCTAAACAGAAGTCACCACCGCTTGAAAAACCTTTCTCCCAAAAGAAGCCTCACCCGAAGCAAAATAATCAAATTTGTAGAATTTGGAAAAAGTATGCAGAGAGGACCATGTAGCCGCCTTGCAAATTTGTTCCACAGAAGCTTCATTTTTGAAAGCCCAAGAAGAGGAGACAGCCCTAGTGGAATGAGCCGTAATTCTCTCAGGAGGCTTCTGTCCAGCAGACTCATAAGCTAAACGAATCAAACTTCTCAACCAAAGAGACAGAGTAGTAGAAGTGACCTTCTGACCCTTACGTTTTCCAGAGAAAACAACAAACAGGGCAGAAGATTACTTAAATTCTTTAGTAGCTTGTAAATAAAATTTTAGAGGTTGTACAACATCCAAGTTATGCAGAAGACTTTCCTTATGAGAAGAAGGATTAGGACAAAAAGAAGGAACAACAATTTCCTGATTAATGTTTCAATCCGACACCACCTTAGGGAGAAAAAACAATTTGGTACAAAGGACCGTCTTATCAGCATGAAAAATAAGGTACAGGGAATCACACTGCAGAGCTGAAGGTTTAGAAACTCTGCGAGCAGAAGAAATAGCAAGAAGAAACAAAATATTCCAAGATAACAACTTAATATCAACAACATGCATTGGCTCAATGTTGCAAAACTTTAAAAACTAGATTAAGGCTCCACGGGGGAGCAACAGGTTTAAACCCAGTCCTGATTCTAACCAGGGCCTGAACAAAGGCTTGAACATCTGGTAAGTCTGCCAGACGTTTGTGCAAAAGGATAGATAGGGCAGAAATCTGACCCTTTCGAGTACTGACCGATAAACCCTTCTCCAGGCCATCCTAAAGAAAAGACAAAATCCGGGGAATCCTCCTCACACGTCTCCAGGAGAACCCTTTAGATTTGCACCAATAGAGATATTTATGCCATACCTTATGGTAAATCTTGCGAGTAACAGGTTTGCGAGCCTGGAGCATAGTTTCAATGACCGCTCCAGAAAAACCACGTCTAGACAGAATTAGGCGTTCAATCTCCAAGCAGTCAGCTTCAGAGAATCTAGGTTTGGATGGAGGTAAGGACCCTGAATTAGAAGGTCCTTCCTCAGAGGTAACCTCCAGGGAGGTAGAGATGACATCCATACCAGATCCGCGAACCAGATCCTGCTAGGCCATGCAGGAGCTATTAGGATTACCGATGTTCTCTCCTTTTTGATATGAGCAATGACTCGTGGAAGGGGAGCAAACGGAGGAAACAGGTAAGCCAGAGAAAACATCCATGGAACTGTTAGAGCATCTATCAGAATGGCCTGAGGATCTCTTGACCTTGAACTGTACTTTGGAACCTTGGCGTTTTGGAAGTACGCCATCAGATCCAACTCTGTACCCCCCCACCTGAGGGTTATCTGAGAGAACACTTCTGTATGGAGAGCCCACTCCCTGGGATGAAAGGTATGTCTGCTCAGAAAATCCACCTCCCAATTGTCCACTCCTGGAATGTGGATGGCAGATAGAAGACAATTGTGAGCTTCCACCCACTGCAGAATGCGAGTCACCTCCTTCATGGCCAAGGAACTCTGAGTTCCTCTCTGATGGTTGATGTAAGCCACTGAGTTGATGTTGTCTGACTGGAATCTGATAAACCGGACTAAAGACAATTAAGGCCAAGCTGTCAAGGCATTGAAGATTGCTCTCAACTCCAAGATGTTTATGGGAAGAGAAGACTCTTCCCGAGACCACAGGCCCTGAGCCTTCAGAGAACCCCAAACAGCTCCCCAGCCTGACAGGCTGGTGTCCGTTGTCACAATAACCCAAGAAGGTCTCAGGAAGCAAGTGCCCTGAGACAGATGATCCAGAGACATCCACCACAAAAGAGATTCTCTTGTCAGGGGGTCCAGATTCATCCTCTGCGATAAATCGGAATGGTCTCCGTTCTATTGACAAAGCATGCAAAGTTGCAGCGGACGCAGATGGAACCGAGCAAAAGGAATGATGTCCATGGAAGCCACCATCAGACCAATCATCTCCATGCATTGAGCCACTGATGGACAAAAAGCAGCATGGAAAAAAAGGCAGGAAGCAAGAAGCTTTGATTTTCTGACATCCATCAGGAAAATCTTCAAATCTTTCCCTAGGAAACACACTGTTGTAGATGGAACTAGAGAACTCTATTCCAGATTCACCTTCCACCCATGTGAACATTGAAAAGACAACAACATCTATGTATGAGATTGAGTTAGTTGAAAAGATGACGCCTGAACCAGAATGTCGTCTAGATAAGGCGCCACAGCAATTCCCTGGTATCTGATTACTGCCAATAGCGCTCCCAGAACATTTGTGAATATTCTGGGAGCCGTGGTCAGACCATATTGAAGGGCAACAAACTGGAAATGCTTGTCCAGAAAAGCAAATTTGAGAAACTGATGATGATCCCCGTGAATGGCAACATGTAGATACGCGTCTTTCAGGTCTATGGTCCTCATGAACTCATGGAAGAATGGAGTGAATAGTTTCCATCTTGAAGGACGTAACCCTGAGACACTTGAGATCTAGGATGGGAAAAAAAGTTCCTTCCTTTTTGGGAACCACAAATAGATTTGAATAGAATCCTAGACCTTGTTTCTTTAGAGGGACTGGTACAATGACACCCAGAGAGGATAGGTCCTTAACGCAATTTAAGAAGGCCTCCTTCTTTACCTGGTTTGAGGAAAAGGAGGGCAAGACTTGAATACTATCCTTTAACCCTGGGATACTATGTCCACAGCCCATAGATCTGGGACATCACGTACCCAAGCCTGACGAAAAAGAGAAAGTCTGCCCCCCACCTGATCCAAGCTCGGACCGGGTGCGGACCCTTCATGCTGATTTAGAGTCAGTGGAAGGCTTCTTATTTTGTTTTCCCTTATTCCAGGGTCAGGTTTGGAAGAGGAAATTGTTGACTTCTGTCCCTTAAAGTTGCGAAAGGAACAAAAATTAGAAGACAGCCGTCCCCTAGGTCTATTCTTCTTGTCCTGAGGAAGGAAAGATCCCTTTCCAGACGTAATTTCAGAAATGATTTACGCTAGACCCGGTCCAAACAGAGTCTTACCCTTATAAGGTAAAGCCAAAAGTTTGGCCTTTGAAGAAACATCAGCCAACCAAGATTTTAACCACAGAGCTCTGCGAGCTAGTACAGTGAAGTTAGACATCTTAGCTCCCAGTCTAATTATCGGGATGTTTGCATCACAGATAAAGGTATTGGCCAGTTTAAGGGCTTTGATCCTATCTTGGATCTCCTCTACCGTAGTTTCCTCTGAAATAAGATCAGACAAAGCATCGAACCAATAATATGCTGCACCTGCAACTGTGGCAATACTCGTCACAGGTTGCCACTGTAATCCTTGATGTATTTACATCTTTTTTAAGTAAACCTCTAGCTTCTTATCCATTGGATCTTTAAAAAAGCAACTATCCTCCATAGGAATGGTAGTTCTCTTAGCAAGAGTAGAAATAGCTCCTTCTACTTTAGATACAGTGCACCATGAATCACGAATAAAGTCATCAACAGGAAACATCTTTTTAAAAACAGGGGAAGAGGAAAAGGGAACCCCTGTCTTATCCCATTCTTGAGCTATAATTTCAGACATATTCATTGGAACAGGAAAAAACCCTCATAAGATGGAAAATCATAAACTCCATCCAGCTTAGAAGACTTTGTGGGGTTGACAGCAACCAAAGGTTCAGAGTCATCTAAAGTAGCTAGAACCTCCTTCAGTAGTAACCGGAGGTGTTCAAGCTTAAATAAAAAAATTAAAAAAATTCTGCTAAAGAGAGTCTGAGATTTCACCTTCAGAAGCTACTGAAGTATTTTCCTCATTAGACAAATGAGAAATGGCTAAAGCAGACCTAGAGGGATCAGAAGCTTTACTAGCAGACAGATGTCTAGATTTCCTCTTACGCTTAACCGCGGAAGGGAAAAGCAGATTAAGCTGCAGAAAATGCAGAATTAATTTGAGCTTCAAAATCCCCAGGTAAATAAATACCCCCAGGGGGTTGTTGAGAAACAGAAGGCACAGAGTAAGAAACTACTAAAGCTTGGGACGTCTGAGGAGAAAGCTGAGGCTTATCACGCACAGCAGTTTCCTGAGAGACACTTGGCTCAGAAGGGAGTAATTTGTTCTTAAATTTTAAAGTCTTAGCTAAACATGAAGAACAAAATTGCATAGGCAAAATATTTTGGTTCTCTAAACATAATAAACATTTGTCTATAGACATGGGCTTATCCTGTTCTGGGTCCATAGCTATGGAAACTAACTCCCACTAAAAAACAAATAAGGAGAATGCAAATAAAAACTCACAAAAAATGAGCAAAACTATAGGATTAAAACTTAAGGTAAAACTTTAATACCCCACCTCAGATAAGGAGCTAAGCGTCTGGCTGAGTCTCCTACCATTACCAGAATGAGTATCCATCTAGTAAAAGGGTATAGAAAGCTGACTAGTCCAGTAGAGATTAGAGCTTCTACAATACTCCGATCAGCAATTGATGTCGGCACCTCACAGCACGACGCTCTGCTCCGAATACAGGAGAAACCGGAAGTCATGTGACCAGACAAAAATTAATTGCGCCACAGATAGAAAGGGTGCGAAGTTAAACTAAAATGGCCACATAACGTATGCACTAACGACACACTTGCACATTAGTAATTAAACAGAAAGCACACATTGCATCTTATAAATAACAAAAGGACCCCTTGCCAAGTATTAAGGGAAACGTTAGTAATAAAACGCTCCCTTAAGTCTCTCAAAGTCTCACTCTACAGTGCCTGAAAGTATACTGAATAACAAAGCCAAGAGAGAAACATGCCGGTCCAAGCAGCTTCTGATCGTTGTCCCCCTAATAGCGGAAGTGAACCCCTTCCAAAGGTAGTCCAAGTACTTCTTATTGCCACGGAGTGCCGTAGCAGTGGTGAAATCAAGCCACTTAGTATAAAGGTACAGAGAACAAAGTGCAGGCACTACTGGGGGTAATACCATAAAAACAGAATTTATGCTTACCTGATAAATTACTTTCTCTTGTGGTGTATCCAGTCCACGGATTCATCCTTTACTTGTGGGATATTCTCCTTCCATACAGGAAGTGGCAAAGAGAGCACACAGCAAAGCTGTCCATATAGCTCCCCCCCTAGCTCCACCCCCCAGTCATTCGACCAAAGGTTAGGAAGAAAAAGGAGAAACCATAGGGTGCAGTGGTGACTGTAGTTTAAACAAAAAATTTTTTACCTGACTCAATTGCCAAGGCGGGCCATGGACTGGATACACCACAAGAGAAAGTAATTTATCAGGTAAGCATAAATTCTGTTTTCTCTTGTAAGGTGTATCCAGTCCACGGATTCATCCTTTACTTGTGGGATACCAATACCAAAGCTTTAGGACACGGATGAAGGGAGGGAACAAGACAGGTACCTTAATCGGAAGGCACCACTGCTTGCAAAACCTTTCTCCCAAAAATAGCCTCCGAAGAAGCAAAAGTATCGAATTTGTAAAATTTTGAAAAAGTATGCAGTGAAGACCAAGTCGCTGCCTTGCAAATCTGTTCAACAGAAGCCTCATTTTTAAAAGCCCATGTGGAAGCCACTGCTCTGGTAGAATGAGCAGTAACAGTGTCAGGAGGCTGCTGGCCAGCAGTCTCATAGGCCAAACGGATGATGCTTTTAAGCCAAAAGGAAAGAGAGGTAGCAGTCGCTTTCTGACCTCTCCTCTTACCAGAATAGATAACAAACAGAGAAGATGTTTGCCTGAAATCCTTAGTTGCTTGTAAATAGAACTTTAAAGCACGAACTACATCAAGATTGTGTAACAGACGTTCCTTCTTCGAAGAAGGATTAGGACACAAAGAAGGAACAACTATTTCCTGGTTAATATTTTTGTTAGAAACAACTTTAGGAAGAAAACCAGGTTTGGTACGCAAAACTACCTTATCTGCATGGAACACCATGTAAGGTGAATCACACTGCAAAGCAGATCCTTCTGAGACTCTTCGAGCAGAAGAGATGGCTACCAAAAACAAAACTTTCCAAGATAACAACTTAATATCTATGGAATGTAAGGGTTCAAACGGAATCCCTTGAAGAACTGAAGAACTAGATTTAGACTCCATGGCGGAGCCACTGGTTTGTAAACAGGCTTGATTCTGACTAAAGCCTGAGTAAACGCTTGAACGTCTGGTACCTCTGCCAGACGCTTGTGTAAAAGGATAGACAGAGCAGATATCTGTCCTTTTAAGGAACTAGCTGACAATCCTTTCTCCAATCCTTCTTGGAGGAAAGACAATATCCTGGGAATCCTAATCTTACTCCATGAGTAACCCTTGGATTCACACCAACAAAGATATTTTCGCCATATCTTATGGTAGATTTTCCTAGTGACAGGCTTTCTAGCCTGAATTAGAGTATATATAACTGACTCAGAGAAACCACGCTTTGATAGAATTAAGCGTCCAATCTCCAAGCAGTCAGACGCAGAGAAATTAGATTTGGATGCTTGAACGGACCCTGTATTAGAAGATCCTGCCTCATTGGCAATGTCCATGGTGGGAGAGATGACATGCCCACTAGGTCTGCATACCAAGTCCTGTGTGGCCACGCAGGCGCTATCAGAAACACCAAAGCCTTCTCCTGCTTGATTCTGGCGACCAGACGAGGGAGAAGAGGAAACGGTGGAAAAACATAAGCCAGATTGAAGGACCAAGGCGCTGTTAGAGCATCTATCAATACCGCCTTGGGATCCCGGGACCTGGACCCGTAGAGAGGAAGTTTGGTGTTCTGACGGGACGCCATCAGATCCAACTCTGGAGTGCCCCATCGCTGAGTCAGCTGGGCAAATACCTCCGGGTGGAGTTCCCACTGCCCCGGGTGAAAAGTCTGACAACTTAGAAAATCCGCCTCCCAGTTGTCTACTCCTGGGATGTGAATTACTGAGAGATGGCAGGAGTGATCCTCCACCCACCTGATTATTTTGGTTACTTCCGTCATCGCTAGGGAACTCTTTGTTCCCCCTTGATGATTGACGTAAGCTACAGTCGTGATGTTGTCCGACTGAAATCTGATGAATTTGGCCGCAGCTAGTTGGGGCCATGCCTGAAGAGCGTTGAATATCGCCCTCAGTTCCAGAATGTTTATCAGGAGAAGAGTTTCTTCCCGAGACCATAAGCCCTGAGCTTTCAGGAAGTTCCAGACCGCACCCCAGCCTAACAGACTGGCATCGGTCGTTACAATGATCCACTCTGGCCTGCGGAAACATATTCCCTGAGACAGGTGATCCTGAGACAACCACCAGAGAAGAGAATCTCTGGTCTCCTGGTCCAACTGAATTTGAGGAGACAAATCTGCATAATCCCCATTCCACTGTTTGAGCATGCATAATTGCAGTGGTCTGAGGTGTATTCGAGCAAAAGGGACTATGTCCATTGCCGCTACCATTAGACCGATTGTCTCCATGCACTGAGCTACCGATGGCCGAGGAATGGAATGAAGAGCTCGGCAAGTAGTTAAGAGTTTTAACTTTCTGACCTCCGTCAGAAATATTTTCATTTCTACCGAGTCTATTAGTGTTCCTAGGAATGGAACTCTTGTGAGGGGGGAGAGAGAACTCTTTTTGATGTTCACCTTCCACCCGTGAGACCTCAGAAAGGCCAATACAATCTCCGTGTGAGACTTGGTTCTTTGGAAAGTCGACGCCTGAATTAAGATGTCATCTAGGTAAGGCGCCACTGCTATGCCCCGCGGTCTTAGAACTGCCAGGAGGGACCCTAGCACCTTTGTGAAAATTCTGGGAGCAGTGGCCAACCCGAAGGGAAGAGCCACAAATTGATAATGCTTGTCCAGAAAGGCGAACCTGAGAAACTGGTGATGATCTTTGTGGATAGGAATGTGCAGGTACGCATCCTTTAGATCCACGGTAGTCATATATTGACCCTCCTGGATCATTGGTAAGATTGTCCGAATGGTCTCCATCTTGAATGATGGGACTCTGAGGAATTTGTTTAGAATTTTGAGATCTAGGATTGGTCTGAAAGTTCCTTCTTTTTTGGGAACCACAAACAGGTTTGAGTAAAACCCCAGTCCTTGTTCTGCAAGAGGAACTGGATGGATCACTCCCATTGTATGTAGACCTTCTACACAGCGTAAAAACGCCTCTTTCTTTGTCTGATCTGTAGACAGACGAGAAATGTGGAACCTTCCCCTTGGAGGAGAGTCCTTGAATTCTAGAAGGTATCCCTGGGCTACAATCTCTAATGCCCAAGGATCGTGTACATCTCTTGCCCAGGCTTGAGCGAAGAGAGAGAGTCTGCCCCCAACTAGATACGGTCCCGGATCGGGGGCTACCCCTTCATGCTGTCTTGGTGGCAGCTGCAGGCTTTTTGGCCTGTTTACCCTTATTACAGCCCTGGTAAGGTTTCCAGTTTGCCTTGGGCTGTAAAGCGTTACCCTCTTGCTTTGCAGCCGGAGAGGATGAAACGGGTTCGTTCCTGAAATTGCGAAAGGAACGAAAATTAGCTTTGTTCTTTGTCTTAAAGGGCTTATCCTGAGGGAGAGCATGGCCTTTTCCTCCGGTGATATCTGAAATAATCTCTTTCAATTCAGGCCCGAAGAGGGTCTTTCCTTTGAAAGGAATGTTCAAAAGCTTGGATTTAGACGACACATCGGCCGCCCAGGACTTGAGCCATAGCGCCCTGCGCGCCAAAATGGCGAAACCTGAAATTTTCGCCGCTAACTTAGCTATTTGGAAAGCGGCGTCAGTGATAAAAGAATTAGCTAGCTTTAGAGCCTTAATTCTATCCCTAATTTCCTCATATGAGGTTTCCGTCTGGAGCGAGTCTTCCAGCACCTCAAACCAGAAAGCAGCTGCAGTAGTTACAGGAATAATGCATGCAATAGGTTGTAGAAGAAAACCTTGTTGAACAAAAATTTTCTTAAGTAAACCCTCTAATTTTTTATCCATAGGGTCTTTAAAAACACAACTATCTTCAATTGGTATGGTTGTGCGTTTAGCAAGTGTAGAAACAGCCCCCTCCACCTTAGGGACCGTCTGCCACGAGTCCCGCATTGGGGTCAGATATGGGGAACATTTTCTTGAAAACAGGAGGGGGGACAAAAGGGACACCTGGTCTATCCCACTCCCTAGTAACGATATCCGCTATCCTCTTAGGGACCGGAAACGCATCAGTGTAAACCGGGACCTCTAAGTACTTGTCCATTTTACACAATTTCTCTGGGACCACCAAAGGATCGCAGTCATCCAGAGTAGCTAATACCTCCCTGAGCAACACGTGGAGGTGTTCTAGTTTAAGTTTTAAAGCCAATGTATCTGAATCTGTCTGAGGAGGAACCTTTCCTGAATCAGAAACTTCTCCCTCAGACATCAAATCCCTTGCTCCCACCTCAGAGCGTTGTGAGGGTATATCAGATACAGCTACCAAAGCGTCAGAATGCTCATAATCTGTTCTTAAAACGGAGCTATCACGCTTTGCAGGTAACACGGGCAGTTTAGATAAGAAAGCTGCAAGAGAATTATCCATGACTGCCGCTAAGTCTTGTAATGTAAAAGGGTTAGACGCACTAGAGGTACTAGGCATCGCTTGAGCGGGCGTAACTGGTTGTGACACTTGGGGAGAGGCAGACGGGCTACCCTCGTTACCTTCAGTCTGAGAATCATCTTGGGCCACATTCTTAAGTGCAACAATATGATCTTTAAAGTGTATAGACATATCAGTACAAGTGGGACACATTCTGAGAGGGGGTTCCACCATGGCTTCTAAACACATTGAACAAGGATTTTCCCTAGTGTCAGACATGTTTAACAGACTAGTAGAGTACACAAACAGGCTTGGAAATCACTTTAATCAAATAGAAAACACAATTTGAAAAAAAAGTTACTGTGCCTTTAAGAGATATTACTACAGCACTTTGCCACAGCCTTGCTGTGGCCCTACCTGCCCTTAGGGATCAGATTTGGGGGGATATAGCTTCTTTTAGGCCCTCAAACATCAGCAGGACCCTCCATGTGAAGCAGCATGAACTTCTCTGCAATTCTAACTGCACATCTGAGGCCCCTCCCACTCTACTCCGGAGCTGCACATCTGAGGCCTAGTAAATCACTCCTAAGTGACTAAAAAACAGCCATGTGGGAATAACCCCAGAAAAAAACCCAAAGGGGCTTTGAAAAGTGTCTTGCAAACGATATTTGCCTTAGCTAAACAATCGATTGCCCTGAATAAGTGTCAACCAGCATAATTAGCCCTATAATGTAAGCATTCAATTCCTTACTAAGTCTGTGAACATAGCTTACCCTCCCCTCATGGGGATATTGTCAGTCTCTTCTAGCATTATCTCAGTCTTGTCTAGAAATAAATGACTGAACATACCTTATTGCAGTTCCCCTGCAAACTGTTCCCCCCAACTGAAGTTTTCTGGTACTCCTCAGTCCTGTGTGGGAACAGCAGTGGATTTTAGTTACAACATGCTAAAATCATTTTCCTCTCAGCAGAAATCTTCATCACTTTTCTGCTAAAGAGTAAATAGTACAAACCGGTACCATTTAAAATAACAAACTTTTGATTGAAGATAATAAAAACTACAATTCTAACACCACATTCACTTTACCCTCCCGTAGAGAGACCCTAGTGCTTAGAGCCGGCAAAGAGAATGACTGGGGGGTGGAGCTAGGGGGGGAGCTATATGGACAGCTTTGCTGTGTGCTCTCTTTGCCACTTCCTGTAGGGAAGGAGAATATCCCACAAGTAAAGGATGAATCCGTGGACTGGATACACCTTACAAGAGAAAATAGAAATTTATTCTGTAGACAAAACATGAAAACAGCAAATGCTGAGCGCTATTACAAAAAAGCCAAATAATAGCAGACAGACTACAGGCACGATGGCTGACACGTTTTACGCCCCCTAAAAACTCAGTGGTATTCACTACTGAATACTCACAGCAGTATAATTCTATCATTGAGCTACTTAGGAAACATATGCCACATACTCTTGGGAGATGATATTTTAAAACCATATGTGGAAAATTTAAAATTTGTTCCTAAAAAAGCTAGAACTCTTGCCCAGAGTTTTTCGCCCAGTATGGTACTTCGTAATAAGAGTTCAAAACAAAATTGGCTTTATAAGAGGGGAAATTTTAGATGTGGGAAATGAAACTGCCATATGTGTGCCAATGTGTTATTGGGTAGTGATTTTGTAAGCAGTTCAACCAAACAGCAGTTTGAGATAGATTTCTATGCCAACTGTGGCACCACATTTGTTATTTATCTTTTTACTTGTAATTTATGCCAATGCCAATACACAGGCCAAACCTCTAGAGAAACCAGAAAAAGATTTGGGGAACATACTAGAGATGTCAAAAATTATAATAAGGATTCCGCTGTAGCTAACCATTTTAATGGGTACCACTTTACTAACAAAGCAGATATGACAATAAAAATTATTGATCAAGCAATTACACCGATTAGAGGTGGTAATAGATATAAAATCTTAGAGAAAAAGGAATTATATTGGATATTAAAATTAAAAACAAGACTTCCCATGGGTATGAATAGAGAATGTGACATCAATTATTTTATTGATAATTAATCCCTATGCTCATTGGGTAAAATAATAAAATATTAATCTGTCTTGGCTTATATATACAATTCCATCAATATATATTCTACTTGGAGTTCTGTTTTACTCTCCCCTCATAACTGGTCAAAATAGCTTTTATATTCTCATATTTTTATATTCTCATATTTTCATATTTTTGTAAAGCCTCCCCTTTATGGTCTTTCTATGGGAACCTAGTGTTCATCAAATAAATAAATAATCATCTCTTTATGATTTATTTTAGTATGTTTACCCAGTTTAGGGTATATATCTGCTTCCTTATATAATGAAATGTATATTGTAATTTAAAGCTAACAGCATAGAACTTTTTGGTACAATTTGCTGTGTATATTTATAATTGGTATCTTATCATATGTTAACTTTTATGTATCATGTTTTCTATATTTGTAAGAGAACACTTGTCACTATTTGGATCTGTTTTCCTTTTCACTTACTTGCCCACATTGCAGTGCTAACCTGCTTATTTCTTTAACATTTGTTAAGATTGTTACTTATTTATCTAATGGCTAATTTTGAGCCTATCATATGCAGGTTGTGCCTATAAAGAGGGCTTACTAAGTGTAATGGACATGTCTATGAATAAGCGCCACTAGGGGGCGCAAAACGCGCCAGACTTCGTGCCTGTAGTCTGTCTGCTATTATTTGGCTTTTTTGTAATTGCGCTCAGCATTTGCTGTTTTCATATTTTGTCTACACAATAAATTTCTATTTTTATGGTATTACCCCCAGTAGTGCCTGCACCTTGTTCTCTGTACCTGAATAAGAAAGCCACTAGCTCCCCTAGAGTTAGTAAAATTGCCCAAATGTATCCCAGTCTTAAAAGGATATCTAAGTCCCAAAGTCCACTTAAAGAAATAATCTCAAAAGTGCTGTCCTTCAGTACCTAGAAGGCAAAAGCACTTACCTGTGGATCCAGCTGCAGGGCAAATGACAGCTACTAAGGTGTGACCGGTTCTCCACTGCCTGTCAGGGACCTGTAGTAAAAGAAAGATTAGATTAACCAACCCTGGCTTTCTGCAAAGGGGTAGCAAGTGTTAAAAGAAAAGCAAAGACTACCTTGCCGCCTTTTAACTGCTATAAGCAACCACTTCTCTTACTAAAGATATTGACATGGACTCGGCTAGATCCCAATCCTTGCTTGCAGGGAAAAGTACCCATAAAAGGATTAAATATCTTCAGACACTGAATTCACACTCCTCTATTTACAGAGGCAAAGATAATGACTGGGGATTATAGGTAAGGGAAGTTACACTAACCAGCTTTGCTGGGTGCCTCCTCCTGCTGGCCAGGAGTTGAATATCCCACTAGTAATTGGAATGATGTTGTGGACTCTCCATGGGGCATAATTATCAAGCTCTCTAAAGACCACTGCTCCATAACCTGTCCGCCTGCTCTGAGGCGGAGGATAGAAATCAACACGATCGAATAAGATCGGGTTGATCGACACCCCCTGCCGCAAATCTGCAGGGGGCGACATTGCACCAGCAGTTACCCATAACCCCCAGTCATTCTCTTTGCCTTGATCACGGGAGGATGGTACTTTTCCCTGCAAGCAAGGATTGGGGCTATGCTGTGTCCATGTCAATCTCTTTAGTAAGAGTAATAATGGCTATTAGCAGTTAGAAGACGGTGAGGTAATCTTTGCTTAAACTTCTAACATTATTGCTACCCCTATTATAGAAAGCCAGAGTTGGTTACTCTGTTCTTTCTTTTCTATAGGTCCCTGGTAGATATGGTGAAGCTGCCATACCTCAGAAAACAGCTCCTGCCTGACAGAGCAGGATTCACAGGTAAGTACTTTATAGGGGTTAAATCCTTGTGGAAAGTATTTGAATCTGTTTTAGTGGCACTGCTTTTATGTGAAAAGAGGCATCTTTTTTTATTGGGAGCTAAAAGATGGGAGAGTGTAGGAAGTGTTTGACAGGTGTTTGTTTTACTTCTTACTTGTTGCAATTACTTTTCAGCTCAGCTTATTGGCCCAATCACTTTTGCTGTGCTGCTGTTGGTTTTCCCGCCATTTTTTGTTTGGCGCAATTTAAAGTTTAAAGTTTTTAAATTGTGGTCACATGATTGCTCCTCTGCACTTCCGGTTTTCTGCTTCTCTGTTCAGATCGGAGTTTGCCGTGGTGAGTGTGGAGGCTGCATTTTCTTCTATCTACAGTGGCAAGTGGATTTGGGCTGTTCTGGTAACTAGGAGGTGTTTTTTTGCTACCGGGTGTGTTCGGTTTTCTGTGCTAGTGGGATAGCAACTTCTCGAGGGGTAAGACCTCAGCAGAGCTGAGGGTTTTAAGTGCTTATTTATGTTTTATTGCTTGATATAAAAAAACCTAATACGACATTTAAATTTTTTTGTTAATTGTGAACTGATACCCAATTATGGACACTAATACTGAAGTTGATTCATTTGAAAAATGCTTATTGAGTTTGGAGGCTAAGATAATTCCTCCTGTACAGTTTTGCTTTTCATGTTTAAATAAAACTTTAAAGTTTAAAGATAAGATGTCTCTCCCTGAGCCTCCTGTCTCTCAGGATAGTGTTATCCCCTCAAGCTTCCCAAGCTTAACATGCAGTTCTCTGCAGTTCCTCTCAACCTCCGGGGGGCATGTTTTTACCTGGGGTTTTTGCTGTGCAGATTACTTCTGCTGTTTCTGCAGCTTTATCAGCTTTTCCAAAGGTTTCTGGTAAGCAAAAGAGAAAATCTAAACATATTGATGTTAGTAAGGCTGACTCTGCTAAAGCTGCGTTAGTCAGTTTGTCTCATCTATCTGATGAGGATGATTCTTCAGTGGCTTCTGAGGGGGAATTGTCAGATTCTGATACTGTAGTGACAAATTCTGCAGATTCAGAGGAGATTAATATCAGATTTAAATTAGAGCACCTTCAAGTTCTTTTGAAGGAGGTTCTTGCTACTTTGGAAGAATCTGAATCTGTTGCCGAGAATCCAAATAGGTCTAGTAAGCTTAATAGGGTATATGATGTACCCTCATCTGTGGAAGTATTTCCAGTTCCAGACCATATGGCAGATATTATAAATCAGGAATGGGATAAAGCAGGGATTCTTTTTTCCCCATCCCCTGTTTTTAAAAAGATGTTTCCTGTTGCTGACTCTATTCTTGACTCGTGGTGCACGGTTCTCTAAGGTAGAGGGAGCTATCTCTACTCTGGCTAAGAGAACTACTATTCCAATTGAAGATAGCTGATCTTTTAAGGATCCCATGGATAAGAAGCTTGAGGTTTTCTTGAAGAAGATGTACATTCATCAGGGATTACAGTGGCAACCTGTTGCTAGTATTGCTACAGTTGCAGGGGTAGCATCTTATTGGTGCGATGATTTATCTAATCTTATCCTAGAAGAGACTACTATAGAGGAGATCCAAGACAGGATCAAGGCTCTCAAGCTAGCCAATACTTTTATTTGTGATGCCAACATGCAAGTTCTTAGGTTGGGTGCTAAGATTTCTGGTTTTACTGTTTTAGCTCACAGAGCTCTCTGATTAAAATCTTGGTCTGCAGATGTTACAAGCTTTTATTTCTACCTTATAAGGGTAAAACCTTCTTTGGACCAGGTCTGGCAGAAAATATTTCTGACATTACAGGTGGAAAGGGTTTCTTACTACCTCAGGATAAAAAGAATAGCCCTAGGGGTCGCCAGAATTCTAATTTTCGTTCCTTTCGTAACTTTAAGGGACAGAAGTCTTATTCTTCCTCTTCCAATTCGGATCAATCCAAGTCTTCTTGGAGGTCCAGTCAGCCTTGGAATAGGGGGAAGCAAGCTAAGAAGCCTTCAGTTGATTCTAAATCAAGATGAAGGGGCCACCTTGATCCTGTAGTGGATCAAGTGGGGGGCAGGCTTTCTTTTTTTTCAGCAGGCTTGGATACGTGATGTTCCAGATCCTTGGGCCATAGATATAGTATCCCACGGTTACAGAATAGGATTCAAATCTTGTCCTCCTAGGGGAAGGTTCCACCTGTCAAGGTTATCTGCGAATCAGAGGCCTTCTTAAACTGCGTAAAGGACCTATCATCCCTGGGAGTGATTGTTCCAGTTCCTATAGAGGAACAGGGTCTAGGATTCTATTCAAATATATTTGTAGTTCCCAAGGGTTCCGTCCTTCAATCAATTCCTCAGGGTTCCGTCCTTCAAGATGGAGACAATCCGTTCTATTCTTCCTTTGGTCCAAAAGGGTCAGTTCATGACGACCATAGATCTGAAGGACGCGTATCTTCATGTTCCTACTCACATGGATCATTACTAGTATCTATGGTTTGCCTTCCAGGACGAATATTTCCAGTTTGTTGCCCTTCCTTTTGGCCTTGTTACAACTCCCAGAATTTGTACAAAGGTTCTGGGGGCTCTTCTGGCAGGTGTGAGGTCCCAGGGTATTGATGTGGCGCCTTATCTAGACGACATTCTAGACAACATGTTACTATGTTACTATGTTACTATGTATCCTTGAGCATATTCCAGTATTCTTCTGAGGAAGTTTTCGTCTGAGGAACCTTCAATGTCGCTGACTTCCAATGATCGCTATAGATCTTTTTGTGAATTATGCAATGAAGAAACTGTCCAATTATACCATCTAGGCATTTATACATATTACGAAATAAAGGTATTTTGTTATAAATAAAATAAACTTTCCTATTCAAAGTGTGTGTCCCTGTGTTCATTCTGTTAAATCTGCTTGGAAGATATATAATGTGTCGGCAGTGTGAAAGAGATGAAAAATAGAAATAGTAGAGTGGAATTTCATCTTCAGTAACAAGAAATAAAAAAAAATAAAAAAAGATGGGAGGGGGAGGGCAATGAGGCTGTTCGGTGCGATGCATCTATTTAAAGACAAACTAGAATCGGGTGCGAATGGAATGAATTAATGCCTAGCCCTCACTAGAATGGGAATGCTTCCAGACCTCAAGAATTAATTCATGGATGTCTATTGTTCCTGCTTCGATATGATGAAATCTTTCCAATTGTAACACATTTTCTAAATTGACTTTGTTTTATTATAAGGTGTTTTTTTAAATATTGTAAATGTGTTTTTAAAAGAAGATGGCTTTTTTTAACTTTATAGCCGCTACAAATTCACTCTATACTGAATGTGTTTAGTTCTAATATGCCGTAGAAAAACCTTGAAATAGAGACCAAAATTCCCATCTTCCCTAGAGCCAGATAAAGCTTTAAAAAAAGAAAATAGGGAGCTAAAAACTGCCCTATATGATCTCAAGCAGGACATTAGGGATATTGGAGGTAGAACAACAGAAATTGAAAACAAGCTAGAAGATATTTCAGAAGAAATTCCCCAAATTCAGCATACACTTTTAGACCACTCCATTTACATTAAAAAGCTTGAAGATCAAGTAGAAGATCTGGAGAACAGATCCAGACGCTCTAACCTTCGAATCAGAAACCTCCCGGAGGACTATAAAAACTTACAAGCTGATATAACTGAAATTTTTCACCAATTAATCCCAGATACGGAACCCAACATGCTGCTAATGGACAGAGTGCATAGAGCTTTGACCAAACCCTCCCAATCCAAGACAAGGGATATTATTGTCAAATTACACTACTTTCATATTAAAGAAATGATCCTACAAGCAGCCAGACAAGCTCGCACTATTACATATGAGGGGCACAATATCCAGATCTTTACTGATCTATCGCCAATAACACTGAGAAGACGAAGGGAGATGAGACCAGTGGTGACAGCTCTCTTAAGAGAAAATCTAAGGTATAGATGGAACTTTCCATTCAAACTGATTTTTACCCATAAAAACATCACACACTCTTGCTCAACGTTGGAAGAGGGACTAATGATTCTATCTAAACTGGAAATCCAAGTTGAAGAAGGAGAGTCCCAAGCCACACCAAAGCCTTTGAGAAAGCCTATACAGAAGGACTGGTCTGTAGTAAACAAAAGGGGAAAACCCCAAAAAATGAAGCCAAATTCGACCAGAGAAGAGGATGACAACAGCTCTCCAGAGGAACCATCTACAGTAACATGACATTCTCCTTGTTGGATGTTGAGACCCATACTACTGCAGGAAGAGGTGGACTATTAGGAGAACTGTCCTAAGGATCACAAGAAGATAAATATAAGAAGATTTAAACTCGTTATCACCTAGACTTTCATGTTGCTGATATGAGGAGGACTAAATCCAACGTTATATCATGAGAGTCCAGGGTTCATTTATACCCTTTCCTAGTTGCTATATATTAGCATTTCTCACTTCCTATCACACTTTATTACCTAATATTGCTTTTTATTTGTCTTTCATATCTCAGCTTTTTGTTTTAGTATTGTTGATATCATTTGCTCATTATCTATCTTCATGAGATGAGACCAAAGAAATGTTGTCGAGAGTTCCAGAGTTGACCTAAGTTAATAGTACTTGTATTTTTACTGATGCGCAAGCACGCAGCAGGTTGTAAGTATTTATTTTGTTATTGTTTAAAGTTATGTACAGTCTCAAATGTTCAAATGTTGATGATGTATAAGACAGGTCCACAAAGAAACATCTCTAGAAACAATTTGACCAACATAAGCATATACCCAGATAGAAACTATGCACATTAAACTTATATCTCATAATGTAAGGGGGTTAAACACCAACATAAAAAGGAAAAAAGCGATTGCAGAATATAAATCCCAAAATGCCCACATAATTATGATACAGGAGACACACTTTACTTCAGAATCTACACCCAAATATTGGGATAAGAACTACCCATTGCAATTCCATGCACTTAATAACAAGAAAAGGTGTGGGGTGTCCATTCTCCTTCATGCCTCCCTAAATTTTAAGAAAGAGGAAATTCTCAAAGACAAGGATGAATGTATATGCACCTAACGACAATCAAGGGCCCTTTATATCTAGAATAAGCAGACTATTATCAAGCTGGAAAAAAAGTAAGATCATCATAGGGGGGGACTTTAATTTGACATTAAATGATGATTTAGACAGAACCACACAAATATCTGGCAAAAAAAAGGCGATCAACCCCGGCACAGCAACTCCTAAAAGACCTACTCTTAGATTTTAACCTCATAGACAGCTGGAGAGCATTTAACAAAGGAGTTAGAGATTATACCTTTTATTCTACGGTTTATGGCACATATTCTAGAATAGACCTAATATTGGTTAGCCAGTTGCTCTTACCACTAATAACATCTGCTACCATACGCAATTGTGCATGGTCAGATCATGACATGGTGATAGTGGAGTTTGAAGGGATGATTAATCCACACAGAGCTAGGTCCTGGTCTCTGCACCCTAGCCTACTTCAAAATGACATACTACTGCAGAAGATACAAAAGCATATTAAAGACTTTGTAACTATAAATGAAGGGACCACGACAAATCCAAACTTTGTTTGGAGTGCACTTAAAGCCTCTTTGAGAGGGTTACTGATAGAAGAGTCAGGTAGACTTAGGAAAGCACACAACTCCAGAATAGATGAGCTTAGAAATGAAATTGATACCATAAGGGACCAGGTAGTAAAAAAGAAGCAAAATAAACTAGTAAAACTACTCAACAGCAAAAACGAGGAACTAAATCAACTTCTAGACAGGGAGGCGGTCCAATCGATCAAAGTGGTAGACACTAGATATTATATATATGGAAACAAGCCAGATAGGATGCTAGCGAACAAACTAAAGGAAATGACTAGGGCCTCCACTATTCCACAAATTCAAAAGGCTAACGGCCAAGTCACTAATGACCCACTCCAAATAGCAAATACATTCGCTGAATTCTATAATAAACTTTACAATTTACCCATTACCAAATCAGGAATTAGCATAAGGAAAGAATTAGACAACTTCCTAGGAAATAGTAAATTACACACAGTAACAGAAGAAGAATTAGATTCCCTAAATGCCCCTGTCACGATACAAGAAGTTCTACTGGCCATTAAGGAATTAAAAAGAAATAAGGCACCGGGCCCGGATGGGTTTCCAGGCTCGTTCTATAAAGATTTGCAACTATCGGTGGCTCCCTTACTGGTGACTTTATATAATAATATTTTACAAGGCGTAGATATCCCCCCAGATCTGTTAACTGCAAGGGTGACAGTCATTCCGAAGCCTGGAAAGAACACACAATATTGTCAGAATTACCGGCCAATCTCATTAATTAATCAGGATTTGAAATTGTTCACTAAAATTCTTGCAAATAGATTAGCCCTGCCCATTAGAAAATTGATAGATATAGATCAAGTAGGCTTCATCTCACAGAGAGAAGCTCCAGATAACACACGAAAAGTGATTGACCTAATTAATTTCGCGACAGTGAAGAAAGTGCCTTCTCTGTTTCTAGCTTTGGACGCAGAGAAGGCATTTGACAGAGTCAATTGGGACTATATGTTTGCAGTCATTCATAAAATGGGAGTCAGGGGGCCCTTCATTAATGCTCTAAAAAGAATATATTCCACTCCTGATGCATTCATTAGGCTTTCAGGATATCAATCAACACGAATTCAAATTCGAAATGGCACAAGACAAGGGTGCCCTCTGTCTCCCTTGCTTTTCGCAATATGCATTGAGCCATTAGCAGTGCTAATAAGAGATAACCCAGATATTGCAGGACTTAGGGTAGGAGATAGAGAATATAAAATATCCCTTTTTGCGGATGATGTCATCCTTGCAGTAACGAAGCCGCTTCTTTCCTTGCCAGTAATATATTCTATTATAAATAAATTTAGTCTATTTTCGGGTTATAAAATTAATGAAAGTAAATGTGAAGCCCTTAGTACTCACCTCCCAAATACGACAAAGAAGTTATTAGAAATAAACTTTACGTTTAATTGGGTTAGATCATCCCTTAAATATCTAGGTGTTAATCTCACAAATGATATCAATAAACTATACAAAGAAAACTATACCCCCATGTTTTTACAGATTAGAGAACTTCTACTTAAATGGGCCAAATATAATATATCACTCTACGGGAGGATCATATCAGTCAAAATGACAATACTCCCTAAACTCTTATACTTATTCAGAACCCTCCCGATAACTATCCCAACTGCTGAGTTACATAACTTGCAAAAGGAAATTTTAAAGTACATCTGGCAGGGCAGGAGAGCAAGAATAAGCAAACAAAATCTGATGAGGCATAGGAGAAAAGGAGGGATTGGATTACCAAATCTAATTGCATACTACTATGCAGCCAGAATGGCACAGACCACACATTGGTATAGGATAGATCAAACACCCCAGTGGGTACAGTTAGAGAAAGACATCTTAGAGGTAGGAAGATTAGACACTATTCTCTGGGCGACGAAACAACATCGACCTTGGCATATTGAGGAATATGTCTCGATTAGACATACCACCTTTATCTGGGATAAACTAACCAAGACATACCCCATAATTAATGTTAGATCAAGACTGACACCATTAGCTCCAATCACTTCACTCATTAGCACACATATCCAAAAGAAATGGGAAAACAAGAGCCTTTACCGAATAGCGGACACACTCATAAGCAATAAAATACTGACCTTTTCCCAATACAAGGAATTAGGCACCCCAGAACAAAATGAATGGTATCATTACCTACAGCTCACATCTAGGGTACGAGAAATAATGGGATCAAATAAACCCCCATCTAACACCACATTAGAGACAATATGCCTGTCCAATACTCGTGGGAAGGGATTAATTGCACTATTATACCCATTATTTAGTGAGGGAATCAGCAAAGAGAAGAGTCATTTTATGACCAAATGGGAACAGGACTTAAACAGGACCTGGACATTAGAGACGTGGCTTTCAAACATTGATAGAGGCCTTTCATTCTCCCCAAATGCATTGCTAAAAGAAAACTATATCAAGGTTGTATATAAATGGTATATGTACCCCACAAGACTTACCAATGCTCAGATAGATAATCCCCATATGTGCTATAGGGGATGTGGAGAGACTGGTACATATTTACATATGTGGTGGCAGTGCGAGAAAGTTAAAAGAATATGGGACATGACATCAGCTTATTTAGGAAATATCCTTGAGACTGAGATTGATCTAACCCCAGAACAAGCCTTACTACACTTCCCTACAGAAGACATTAGTAAAAGACACCATAAATTAGTAGCAATGATTTGTACCATAGTAAGGATCTCTATAGCTAGATTTTGGAGGGGAGACCCCCCCACATTTGATTATATCGAGAAGAGAATCAACTATCACTACAATATGGCGAGTGCCTCAGCAGCCATACTGAACACTAGAAACAAATTTATCCAACAATGGGAACCATATATTATGCATATAGAAAAGGTAAATAGAGCTAGAACCTTAGCCACTTAGATAACATCAGAACCTAAGGTCTGTAAGGGAATATATCAGGGGAGTTCCAGATCACTAAGATTATTAAAATTAAACAGATATAAATATATGGAGGAAGGGGAAAAAAATTAGATTGTAAGATGGGAGGCTAGTCCAGAATGCTATCCGACAACCCCTGAGATTTGAAGGTTACAGTTTGGGGTAAGGAATCTAGAGAGAAAAAAGTAAAAGATTTAAATTGTACTAATTGAATGTATAATGAGAGAAATAATTTGAAGACTGTATTGTTACTGTTTGATTGTTTATTTATTGATATTGATGATGTTACATGTTCATTTTACATAATATGTGAAAAATCAATAAAAAGATTTCAACAAAAAAAAAAAAGAAAATAGGGCTTTTTTCGAGGCTCTGAAAGTCCTGTTTGCGAGTCTGGCAATCAGCTGAAAACGCTGATCATGCTGAATTGCAAAGTAGCCTTTTCAAACGGAAAAAAGAGCCAAAAATGCCACTCCTGATAGATCCAGGCCTTAGTCTTCTTTCTCTAGTATACTATTTTTAATACTAGATTGAGATACTTTATATATTTGATAATATACCTGTTACCATTTTGTTTCATCTTTCGTTTTTATTATTTTTTTTTAAGCATTCTATCCCATGTTTTTATGTTTTTTACATGTTTTTAAATAATCTTGCTTTTTGTGGTTTTCAATCAGCCAGACTACTATATATATTATACAGTATTGGCAGGGTTGGCTCCAGAACGAATGAAATGGGGGGGCATTTTTTTTTCACGAGGGGGCACGTATTTAAAAAGCATGTATGAGAGTCAAAATAAGAGCAGACCTACTGTGGTAGCCCACGGGTTACATTTATCAGATCTCTGGCTGTGCAGGAGTTAGATTTGTTTATATTTCTGGAAGTGCAGCGGTTACATGTGTCATATCTCAAGGAGTATAGGGGTTACATTTATAAGATGTCTGGCAGTGCCGCAGCAGTTACATTTACCAGATTTATGGCAGTGCAGGGGTTACATTTGTCATATCTCAGGAATGTCTCCCACATATGACACAGCCAGTGGACACTGTTTGCATGTGTAGCTCTACCAATGACCCTACTAATGATCAAATAAGCTTTTACGTGACATTACTTGTACAGATATTATTAATGATATTTAACAGCACACACACAGTATATACAGTATGTATATACACACAAATTATATATATATATATATACATATATACATATACACACACACATATATACACACACACAAATATATATATGTATATATATATATATATATATATATACACACATACACACACACTGTGTGTGTGTGTATATATATATATATATATATATATATATATATAAAAATATAAATATACACACACACACTGTGTGTGTATATATATATATACACACACGGTATATATGTATATACACACACACGCACATATATATATATATATATATATATATATACATATATACACACACAAACAATATATATACACACACAGTGTGTGTATTGTGTGTATGTATGTATGTATGTATGTGTGTATACATACATAAATACACATATATATACATATATATATATATATATAAATATATATATATATATATATATATATATATATATAATAAAACAACCTTGGGGACAAATAGGAGATGTTTTGAAACATGTAAATAATAAACATAAGGCTATTTCACTCATTGTCCCACAGCTACATTTGAAGTGTGTGTATTTGAGCACCTATAATCTGACACACATTTTACACTGATCACTGCAGATAAAGCAGGCACAATGCACACTTGTTTTGTGTGACCTGCAGTGGGGAAACCAAGGAATTCCCAATTTTCTTCTTTATCTGTGGCTGCCAGGATATAAAGCACAAAAGGGAAGGGATACTACTCCCACACACACATTGGTTATACGGCTGTGTTTTCACAAAATTACTTCTGCCTTCCCTCTCACTGACTGTTAGCTTCTCCCAGCACTTCCTGCAGAGGTCTGATGATGTCATCATCTCACTTCAGCTCTGATCTGATCATCGTCACTTTTAAAATGTAAAAAAAAAATTAAAAAAAAATAATTAAAAAAAAAAAAAAATCACTTCTTTTGCCCTGGGGGGCACAGCATTCCATTTGGGGGGGCATAGCCCCCCAATGCCCCCCCCCTTAGAGCCGACCCTGAGTATTGGGTAGATTTATTAAGCAGCAGATTCTGCCTTCTATGCTCATTGTTTCAGGTCCGCCTGAAACGGAATTTAAGAAGCACCTTTTAGGTGGCGGACTGAAATCATCCCGATCCAATACGATTGGGATGATTGACACCCCCTGCTAGCGGCCGATTGGCTGCCGGTGAGCAGGGGGCATTTCATTAGAAATGCTTGTGCAATGATAAATGCCGACGTGTATGCTGTCGGCATTTAGCAATGTCGACTGGATATGAGAATCATTTCCACTCGACATTTGTTAAATCTACCCCTATGGCCTCTATTTATCAAGCTGTCAACCGCAAATACGCTGGAATTCCGCAGTGTATTTGTGGCGAGCTTGATTCACCGTAGTTATCAAACCCTACAGACCGGCAAAAGTAGAATGTAGTGACGTAACATACGATCCGCCGGACTCAGTCCGACACAGATCGATTGTTACGTCACTACAGATGTTCCGAACGCAAATTCGGCACAATCTGACTACTTTTGGAAGTTATCAAGAAACTAGCAGGTACGCTCGCCACTTTTCCGGCCCAGCGTACCTGGTTTTCAATCCACCGCCCTGGAGGCGGCGGATGCCAAAGGAATCAATGAGAGTCTGACAGCAGCGAAAGCTCATGTTCGCTGCTGCCCGATATCCCATTGATTTCTATGGTAGTGTCTACACCTAACACCCTAACATGTACCCCAAGTCTAAACACCCCTAATCTGCCCCCCCTACACCGCCGCCACCTACATTATACTTATTAACCCCTAATCTGCCCCCCCCCCACACCGCCGCGACTAAATGAAGTGTTTAAGCCCTAAACCGCCGCTCCCGGAGCCCACCGTCACCTAAATTATACTTATTAACCCCTAATCTGCCCCCCGATACCGCCGCAACTCTAATAAATGTTAGAATGCAAGCTCAATCCTATTGGCTGATTGGATCAGCCAATAGGATTGAACTTCAATCCTATTGGCTGATTGCATCAGCCAATAGGATTTTTCCTACCTTAATTCCGATTGGCTAATAGAATTCTATCAGCCAATCGGAATTCAAGGGACGCCATCTTGGATGACGTCATTTAAAGGAATATTCATTCGTCGGGTAGTCGTCGGTCTGGATGGATGCTCCGCGTTGGATGTCTTTAAGATGGACCCGCTCCGCTCCGCTCCGGATGGATGAAGATAGAAGATGCCGTCTGGATGAAGACTTCTGCCCATCTGGAGGTCCTCTTCTGCCCGGATCGGATGAAGACTTCTGCCCCTCTGGAGGACCACTTGTGCCCGGCTGGGTCAAGACGTCTCAAGGTAGGGTGATCTTCAAGGGGGTAGTGTTAGGTTTTATTAAGGGGAGATTGGGTGGGTTTTAGAGTAGGGTTGGTTGTGTGGGTGGTGGGTTGTAATGTTGGGGGGGTATTGTATTTTTTTTTACAGGTAAAAGAGCTGATTACTTTGGGGCAATGCCCCGCAAAAGGCCCTTTTAAGGGCTATTTGTAATTTAGTGTAGGGTGGGGATTTTTTTATTTTGGGGGGCTTTTTTATTTTATTGGGGGATTAGATTAGGTATAATTAGTTTAAAAAACTTGTAATTATTTTATTATTTTCTGTAATTTAGTGTTTGTTTTTTTGTACTTTAGTTAATTTTATTTAATTGTAATTAATTTATTTTAATTTAGGGAATTAATTTAATGATAGTGTAGTGTTAAGCGTAATTGTAACTTAGGTTAGGTTTTATTTTACAGTTATATTTGTATTTATTTTAACTAGGTAGCTATTAAATAGTTAATAACTATTTCATAACTTTTGTACTGAGTTAAAATAAATACAAACTGTTGCCTGTAAAATAAAAATAAAAATCCTAAAATAGCTACAATGTAACTATTAGTTATATTGTAGCTATCTTGGGGTTTATTTTATAGGTAAGTATTTAGTTTTAAATAGAATTATTTATTTCATGATAGGAATATTTATTTAGATTAATTTAAATTATATTTAAGTTAGGGGGTGTTAGGGTTAGACTTAGGTTTAGGGGTTAATAAATTTAATATAGTGGCGGTGACTTTGGGGGCGGGAGATTAGGAGTTAATAAATTTAATGTAGGTGGCGGCGGTGTAGGGGGGTCAGATTATGGGTTAATAAATTTAATGTAGGTGGCGGCAGTGTAGGGGGGTCAGATTAGGGGTTAATACATTTAATGTAGGTGGTGGCGGTGTAGGGGGGTCAGATTAGGGGTTAATACATTTAATGTAGGTGGCGGCGGTGTAGGGGGGTCAGATTAGGGGTTAATACATTTAATGTAGGTGGCGGCGGGGTCCGTGAGCGGTAGTTTAGGGGTTAAACATTTTATTTAGTTGCGGCGGGGTCCAGGAGCAGCGGTTTAGGGGTTAATACATATAATGTAGGTGGCGGTGGGCTCCGGGAGCGGCGGTTTAGGGGTTAATAACTTTATTTAGTTGCGAGGGGCTCCGGGAGCGGCGGTATAGGGGGTAAACAGTTTAGTTTAGTGTGGGTGCTTAGTGACAGGGTACCAAGAAAGCTGCGAATAAGCCGAAGAGCAGCGAGATCGATGACTGTTAGTTAACAACAGTCCGCTGCTCATCGCTCCGTACTTGGTGCGTGGCTTTTTGACAGCTTTCTTGATAATTTTAGCGAACGTATTCAGGTCCGCGGCAGCGATTTTAGGCGAGCGTATTGGTGCCGTTGAATGCAAGAAAGTCGACGGCTTGATAAGTAGGGGCCCATGTGTTTACTAAGTAACAGTCTGGCTTCCTTTACTATTTATGTAAGCTCACTGTTTGTACCCATCCTGTACCTATGTATTCCTTGTACCTAAGTTATAGGTTCAGGCCTGAATGGTGATAACATTTTACTATTTAAACAAGATGGAAGATCTAACTGATGAAGCGCCTATCAGTGCAGGATTCTGCAATAGAGTATTACATTCAGTGTCTCCTGATGAGCTGGACTGTCCAGTAATCTGAGAGTCATCTCTTTAAATGAACACTACAGTCACAATTAAACCTTAATGATTCAGATAGAGCACATCATTTTCCAATTCATGTTTATTATCAAAATGTGCACAGTCTTGTTATATGAACAGTTTGAGGCACCAGCTCCTACTGAGCAAGTGCAAGAGTTCAGCGTGTATATGTACAGTGTATGCATTTTGTAATTGATTGATGGATGTCACCTGATGCAGGGGGAAGGAGAATTAAACCAAGTTTGAAATTTGTCAGAAAAAAATCTGAAATTCAGACTATGGGGTAGATTTATTAAAGATCATGATTCGCTGTAGCGAATCATGTCCGCTCAACCTCGCTAAATGCCAACAGTATACGCTGTCTGCATTTAACAATGCACAAGCATTTCTGGTGAAATGCTTGTGCAATGCCGCCCCCTGCTCACTGGCGGCCAATCTGCATCTAGCAGGGGCTGTCAATCATCCCCATCATATCGACTGCTGCTTCTTAACTTCCGTTTCAGGCAGACGTAAAACGATGGGGCTTCGATGCAGCATTCGCAGCTTAATAAATTGACCCCAAAATACTAATGCAATGTCATTTTATTATGCACTTGTTGATTAAGTATACTGTATTTATTAGTCCTTTAACAATAAGACACATTTTAAATATCTTTAAATATTGTGGTATGTGACATTGCCAATTATATTCTCTTCACACACCATTTTTTTAAACTGTTGTGACTATATATTTAATTCAAAGGGTAATATCCCAGAACACAAGGTTTTTTTGTCTTTTAATAATTAAAACCTAAATATTAATTATATTAGTACAGTCCTGCTTCTACTAAAGCTTCTGCTGTTAGGGCATTTGAAGAAGGACATTAGGTAAAATACATTTTGTAATATATCAAAGGAGCTTTTTGAAGCAATCCAAGGACTTGTTTTCTTGAATGCTTTCTCATCACTAAATTGCAGGTAAATTGAATATTTTTAATAGAGCATTACAACACTTTAGAGATTTTCTAAAAACCAAACACATTTTTTTTAATGTGAAAAAACTAAATTTATGCTTACCTGATAAATTTCTTTCTTTCCGGACATTTTTCTGGAAATCTTTACTAATGGGAACCAATACCTAAGCTAGAGGACATGGAATGAACAGCGAGGGAGAAAAACGCAGCTGCACCTAAACAGAAGTCACCACCGCTTGAAAAACCTTTCTCCCAAAAGAAGCCTCACCCGAAGCAAAATAATCAAATTTGTAGAATTTGGAAAAAGTATGCAGAGAGGACCATGTAGCCGCCTTGCAAATTTGTTCCACAGAAGCTTCATTTTTGAAAGCCCAAGAAGAGGAGACAGCCCTAGTGGAATGAGCCGTAATTCTCTCAGGAGGCTTCTGTCCAGCAGACTCATAAGCTAAACGAATCAAACTTCTCAACCAAAGAGACAGAGTAGTAGAAGTGACCTTCTGACCCTTACGTTTTCCAGAGAAAACAACAAACAGGGCAGAAGATTACTTAAATTCTTTAGTAGCTTGTAAATAAAATTTTAGAGGTTGTACAACATCCAAGTTATGCAGAAGACTTTCCTTATGAGAAGAAGGATTAGGACAAAAAGAAGGAACAACAATTTCCTGATTAATGTTTCAATCCGACACCACCTTAGGGAGAAAAAACAATTTGGTACAAAGGACCGTCTTATCAGCATGAAAAATAAGGTACAGGGAATCACACTGCAGAGCTGAAGGTTTAGAAACTCTGCGAGCAGAAGAAATAGCAAGAAGAAACAAAATATTCCAAGATAACAACTTAATATCAACAACATGCATTGGCTCAATGTTGCAAAACTTTAAAAACTAGATTAAGGCTCCACGGGGGAGCAACATGTTTAAACCCAGTCCTGATTCTAACCAGGGCCTGAACAAAGGCTTGAACATCTGGTAAGTCTGCCAGACGTTTGTGCAAAAGGATAGATAGGGCAGAAATCTGACCCTTTCGAGTACTGACCGATAAACCCTTCTCCAGGCCATCCTAAAGAAAAGACAAAATCCGGGGAATCCTCCTCACACGTCTCCAGGAGAACCCTTTAGATTTGCACCAATAGAGATATTTATGCCATACCTTATGGTAAATCTTGCGAGTAACAGGTTTGCGAGCCTGGAGCATAGTTTCAATGACCGCTCCAGAAAAACCACGTCTAGACAGAATTAGGCGTTCAATCTCCAAGCAGTCAGCTTCAGAGAATCTAGGTTTGGATGGAGGTAAGGACCCTGAATTAGAAGGTCCTTCCTCAGAGGTAACCTCCAGGGAGGTAGAGATGACATCCATACCAGATCCGCGAACCAGATCTTGCTAGGCCATGCAGGAGCTATTAGGATTACCGATGTTCTCTCCTTTTTGATATGAGCAATGACTCGTGGAAGGGGAGCAAACGGAGGAAACAGGTAAGCCAGAGAAAACATCCATGGAACTGTTAGAGCATCTATCAGAATGGCCTGAGGATCTCTTGACCTTGAACTGTACTTTGGAACCTTGGCGTTTTGGAAGTACGCCATCAGATCCAACTCTGTACCCCCCCACCTGAGGGTTATCTGAGAGAACACTTCTGTATGGAGAGCCCACTCCCTGGGATGAAAGGTATGTCTGCTCAGAAAATCCACCTCCCAATTGTCCACTCCTGGAATGTGGATGGCAGATAGAAGACAATTGTGAGCTTCCACCCACTGCAGAATGCGAGTCACCTCCTTCATGGCCAAGGAACTCTGAGTTCCTCTCTGATGGTTGATGTAAGCCACTGAGTTGATGTTGTCTGACTGGAATCTGATAAACCGGACTAAAGACAATTAAGGCCAAGCTGTCAAGGCATTGAAGATTGCTCTCAACTCCAAGATGTTTATGGGAAGAGAAGACTCTTCCCGAGACCACAGGCCCTGAGCCTTCAGAGAACCCCAAACAGCTCCCCAGCCTGACAGGCTGGTGTCCGTTGTCACAATAACCCAAGAAGGTCTCAGGAAGCAAGTGCCCTGAGACAGATGATCCAGAGACATCCACCACAAAAGAGATTCTCTTGTCAGGGGGTCCAGATTTATCCTCTGCGATAAATCGGAATGGTCTCCGTTCTATTGACAAAGCATGCAAAGTTGCAGCGGACGCAGATGGAACCGAGCAAAAGGAATGATGTCCATGGAAGCCACCATCAGACCAATCATCTCCATGCATTGAGCCACTGATGGACAAAAAGCAGCATGGAAAAAAAGGCAGGAAGCAAGAAGCTTTGATTTTCTGACATCCATCAGGAAAATCTTCAAATCTTTCCCTAGGAAACACACTGTTGTAGATGGAACTAGAGAACTCTATTCCAGATTCACCTTCCACCCATGTGAACATTGAAAAGACAACAACATCTATGTATGAGATTGAGTTAGTTGAAAAGATGACGCCTGAACCAGAATGTCGTCTAGATAAGGCGCCACAGCAATTCCCTGGTATCTGATTACTGCCAATAGCGCTCCCAGAACATTTGTGAATATTCTGGGAGCCGTGGTCAGACCATATTGAAGGGCAACAAACTGGAAATGCTTGTCCAGAAAAGCAAATTTGAGAAACTGATGATGATCCCCGTGAATGGCAACATGTAGATACGCGTCTTTCAGGTCTATGGTCCTCATGAACTCATGGAAGAATGGAGTGAATAGTTTCCATCTTGAAGGACGTAACCCTGAGACACTTGAGATCTAGGATGGGAAAAAAAGTTCCTTCCTTTTTGGGAACCACAAATAGATTTGAATAGAATCCTAGACCTTGTTTCTTTAGAGGGACTGGTACAATGACACCCAGAGAGGATAGGTCCTTTACGCAATTTAAGAAGGCCTCCTTCTTTACCTGGTTTGAGGAAAAGGAGGGCAAGACTTGAATACTATCCTTTAACCCTGGGATACTATGTCCACAGCCCATAGATCTGGGACATCACGTACCCAAGCCTGACGAAAAAGAGAAAGTCTGCCCCCCACCTGATCCAAGCTCGGACCGGGTGCGGACCCTTCATGCTGATTTAGAGTCAGTGGAAGGCTTCTTATTTTGTTTTCCCTTATTCCAGGGTCAGGTTTGGAAGAGGAAATTGTTGACTTCTGTCCCTTAAAGTTGCGAAAGGAACAAAAATTAGAAGACAGCCGTCCCCTAGGTCTATTCTTCTTGTCCTGAGGAAGGAAAGATCCCTTTCCAGACGTAATTTCAGAAATGATTTACGCTAGACCCGGTCCAAACAGAGTCTTACCCTTATAAGGTAAAGCCAAAAGTTTGGCCTTTGAAGAAACATCAGCCAACCAAGATTTTAACCACAGAGCTCTGCGAGCTAGTACAGTGAAGTTAGACATCTTAGCTCCCAGTCTAATTATCGGGATGTTTGCATCACAGATAAAGGTATTGGCCAGTTTAAGGGCTTTGATCCTATCTTGGATCTCCTCTACCGTAGTTTCCTCTGAAATAAGATCAGACAAAGCATCGAACCAATAATATGCTGCACCTGCAACTGTGGCAATACTCGTCACAGGTTGCCACTGTAATCCTTGATGTATTTACATCTTTTTTAAGTAAACCTCTAGCTTCTTATCCATTGGATCTTTAAAAAAGCAACTATCCTCCATAGGAATGGTAGTTCTCTTAGCAAGAGTAGAAATAGCTCCTTCTACTTTAGATACAGTGCACCATGAATCACGAATAAAGTCATCAACAGGAAACATCTTTTTAAAAACAGGGGAAGAGGAAAAGGGAACCCCTGTCTTATCCCATTCTTGAGCTATAATTTCAGACATATTCATTGGAACAGGAAAAAACCCTCATAAGATGGAAAATCATAAACTCCATCCAGCTTAGAAGACTTTGTGGGGTTGACAGCAACCAAAGGTTCAGAGTCATCTAAAGTAGCTAGAACCTCCTTCAGTAGTAACCGGAGGTGTTCAAGCTTAAATAAAAAAATTTAAAAAATTCTGCTAAAGAGAGTCTGAGATTTCACCTTCAGGAGCTACTGAAGTATTTTCCTCATTAGACAAATGAGAAATGGCTAAAGCAGACCTAGAGGGATCAGAAGCTTTACTAGCAGACAGATGTCTAGATTTCCTCTTACGCTTAACCGCGGAAGGGAAAGCAGATTAAGCTGCAGAAAATGCAGAATTAATTTGAGCTTCAAAATCCCCAGGTAAATAAATACCCCCAGGGGGTTGTTGAGAAACAGAAGGCACAGAGTAAGAAACTACTAAAGCTTGGGACGTCTGAGGAGAAAGCTGAGGCTTATCACGCACAGCAGTTTCCTGAGAGACACTTGGCTCAGAAGGGAGTAATTTGTTCTTAAATTTTAAAGTCTTAGCTAAACATGAAGAACAAAATTGCATAGGCAAAATATTTTGGTTCTCTAAACATAATAAACATTTGTCTATAGACATGGGCTTATCCTGTTCTGGGTCCATAGCTATGGAAACTAACTCCCACTAAAAAACAAATAAGGAGAATGCAAATAAAAACTCACAAAAAATGAGCAAAACTATAGGATTAAAACTTAAGGTAAAACTTTAATACCCCACCTCAGATAAGGAGCTAAGCGTCTGGCTGAGTCTCCTACCATTACCAGAATGAGTATCCATCTAGTAAAAGGGTATAGAAAGCTGACTAGTCCAGTAGAGATTAGAGCTTCTACAATACTCCGATCAGCAATTGATGTCGGCACCTCACAGCACGACGCTCTGCTCCGAATACAGGAGAAACCGGAAGTCATGTGACCAGACAAAAATTAACTGCGCCACAGATAGAAAGGGTGCGAAGTTAAACTAAAATGGCCACATAACGTATGCACTAACGACACACTTGCACATTAGTAATTAAACAGAAAGCACACATTGCATCTTATAAATAACAAAAGGACCCCTTGCCAAGTATTAAGGGAAACGTTAGTAATAAAACGCTCCCTTAAGTCTCTCAAAGTCTCACTCTACAGTGCCTGAAAGTATACTGAATAACAAAGCCAAGAGAGAAACATGCCGGTCCAAGCAGCTTCTGATCGTTGTCCCCCTAATAGCGGAAGTGAACCCCTTCCAAAGGTAGTCCAAGTACTTCTTATTGCCACGGAGTGCCGTAGCAGTGGTGAAATCAAGCCACTTAGTATAAAGGTACAGAGAACAAAGTGCAGGCACTACTGGGGGTAATACCATAAAAACAGAATTTATGCTTACCTGATAAATTACTTTCTCTTGTGGTGTATCCAGTCCACGGATTCATCCTTTACTTGTGGGATATTCTCCTTCCATACAGGAAGTGGCAAAGAGAGCACACAGCAAAGCTGTCCATATAGCTCCCCCCCTAGCTCCACCCCCCAGTCATTCGACCAAAGGTTAGGAAGAAAAAGGAGAAACCATAGGGTGCAGTGGTGACTGTAGTTTAAACAAAAAATTTTTTACCTGACTCAATTGCCAAGGCGGGCCATGGACTGGATACACCACAAGAGAAAGTAATTTATCAGGTAAGCATAAATTCTGTTTTCTCTTGTAAGGTGTATCCAGTCCACGGATTCATCCTTTACTTGTGGGATACCAATACCAAAGCTTTAGGACACGGATGAAGGGAGGGAACAAGACAGGTACCTTAAACGGAAGGCACCACTGCTTGCAAAACCTTTCTCCCAAAAATAGCCTCCGAAGAAGCAAAAGTATCGAATTTGTAAAATTTTGAAAAAGTATGCAGTGAAGACCAAGTCGCTGCCTTGCAAATCTGTTCAACAGAAGCCTCATTTTTAAAAGCCCATGTGGAAGCCACTGCTCTGGTAGAATGAGCAGTAACAGTGTCAGGAGGCTGCTGGCCAGCAGTCTCATAGGCCAAACGGATGATGCTTTTAAGCCAAAAGGAAAGAGAGGTAGCAGTCGCTTTCTGACCTCTCCTCTTACCAGAATAGATAACAAACAGAGAAGATGTTTGCCTGAAATCCTTAGTTGCTTGTAAATAGAACTTTAAAGCATGAACTACATCAAGATTGTGTAACAGACGTTCCTTCTTCGAAGAAGGATTAGGACACAAAGAAGGAACAACTATTTCCTGGTTAATATTTTTGTTTGAAACAACTTTAGGAAGAAAACCAGGTTTGGTACGCAAAACTACCTTATCTGCATGGAACACCATGTAAGGTGAATCACACTGCAAAGCAGATCCTTCTGAGACTCTTCGAGCAGAAGAGATGGCTACCAAAAACAAAACTTTCCAAGATAACAACTTAATATCTATGGAATGTAAGGGTTCAAACGGAATCCCTTGAAGAACTGAAGAACTAGATTTAGACTCCATGGCGGAGCCACTGGTTTGTAAACAGGCTTGATTCTGACTAAAGCCTGAGTAAACGCTTGAACGTCTGGTACCTCTGCCAGACGCTTGTGTAAAAGGATAGACAGAGCAGATATCTGTCCTTTTAAGGAACTAGCTGACAATCCTTTCTCCAATCCTTCTTGGAGGAAAGACAATATCCTGGGAATCCTAATCTTACTCCATGAGTAACCCTTGGATTCACACCAACAAAGATATTTTCGCCATATCTTATGGTAGATTTTCCTAGTGACAGGCTTTCTAGCCTGAATTAGAGTATATATAACTGACTCAGAGAAACCACGCTTTGATAGAATTAAGCGTCCAATCTCCAAGCAGTCAGACGCAGAGAAATTAGATTTGGATGCTTGAACGGACCCTGTATTAGAAGATCCTGCCTCATTGGCAATGTCCATGGTGGGAGAGATGACATGCCCACTAGGTCTGCATACCAAGTCCTGTGTGGCCACGCAGGCGCTATCAGAAACACCAAAGCCTTCTCCTGCTTGATTCTGGCGACCAGACGAGGGAGAAGAGGAAACGGTGGAAAAACATAAGCCAGATTGAAGGACCAAGGCGCTGTTAGAGCATCTATCAATACCGCCTTGGGATCCCGGGACCTGGACCCGTAGAGAGGAAGTTTGGTGTTCTGACGGGACGCCATCAGATCCAACTCTGGAGTGCCCCATCGCTGAGTCAGCTGGGCAAATACCTCCGGGTGGAGTTCCCACTGCCCCGGGTGAAAAGTCTGACAACTTAGAAAATCCGCCTCCCAGTTGTCTACTCCTGGGATGTGAATTACTGAGAGATGGCAGGAGTGATCCTCCACCCACCTGATTATTTTGGTTACTTCCGTCATCGCTAGGGAACTCTTTGTTCCCCCTTGATGATTGACGTAAGCTACAGTCGTGATGTTGTCCGACTGAAATCTGATGAATTTGGCCGCAGCTAGTTGGGGCCATGCCTGAAGAGCGTTGAATATCGCCCTCAGTTCCAGAATGTTTATCAGGAGAAGAGTTTCTTCCCGAGACCATAAGCCCTGAGCTTTCAGGAAGTTCCAGACCGCACCCCAGCCTAACAGACTGGCATCGGTCGTTACAATGATCCACTCTGGCCTGCGGAAACATATTCCCTGAGACAGGTGATCCTGAGACAACCACCAGAGAAGAGAATCTCTGGTCTCCTGGTCCAACTGAATTTGAGGAGACAAATCTGCATAATCCCCATTCCACTGTTTGAGCATGCATAATTGCAGTGGTCTGAGGTGTATTCGAGCAAAAGGGACTATGTCCATTGCCGCTACCATTAGACCGATTGTCTCCATGCACTGAGCTACCGATGGCCGAGGAATGGAATGAAGAGCTCGGCAAGTAGTTAAGAGTTTTAACTTTCTGACCTCCGTCAGAAATATTTTCATTTCTACCGAGTCTATTAGTGTTCCTAGGAATGGAACTCTTGTGAGGGGGGAGAGAGAACTCTTTTTGATGTTCACCTTCCACCCGTGAGACCTCAGAAAGGCCAATACAATCTCCGTGTGAGACTTGGTTCTTTGGAAAGTCGACGCCTGAATTAAGATGTCATCTAGGTAAGGCGCCACTGCTATGCCCCGCGGTCTTAGAACTGCCAGGAGGGACCCTAGCACCTTTGTGAAAATTCTGGGAGCAGTGGCCAACCCGAAGGGAAGAGCCACAAATTGATAATGCTTGTCCAGAAAGGCGAACCTGAGAAACTGGTGATGATCTTTGTGGATAGGAATGTGCAGGTACGCATCCTTTAGATCCACGGTAGTCATATATTGACCCTCCTGGATCATTGGTAAGATTGTCCGAATGGTCTCCATCTTGAATGATGGGACTCTGAGGAATTTGTTTAGAATTTTGAGATCTAGGATTGGTCTGAAAGTTCCTTCTTTTTTGGGAACCACAAACAGGTTTGAGTAAAACCCCAGTCCTTGTTCTGCAAGAGGAACTGGATGGATCACTCCCATTGTATGTAGACCTTTTACACAGCGTAAAAACGCCTCTTTCTTTGTCTGATCTGTAGACAGACGAGAAATGTGGAACCTTCCCCTTGGAGGAGAGTCCTTGAATTCTAGAAGGTATCCCTGGGCTACAATCTCTAATGCCCAAGGATCATGTACATCTCTTGCCCAGGCTTGAGCGAAGAGAGAGAGTCTGCCCCCAACTAGATACGGTCCCGGATCGGGGGCTACCCCTTCATGCTGTCTTGGTGGCAGCTGCAGGCTTTTTGGCCTGTTTACCCTTATTACAGCCCTGGTAAGGTTTCCAGTTTGCCTTGGGCTGTGAAGCGTTACCCTCTTGCTTTGCAGCCGGAGAGGATGAAACGGGGTCGTTCCTGAAATTGCGAAAGGAACGAAAATTAGCTTTGTTCTTTGTCTTAAAGGGCTTATCCTGAGGGAGAGCATGGCCTTTTCCTCCGGTGATATCTGAAATAATCTCTTTCAATTCAGGCCCGAAGAGGGTCTTTCCTTTGAAAGGAATGTTCAAAAGCTTGGATTTAGACGACACATCGGCCGCCCAGGACTTGAGCCATAGCGCCCTGCGCGCCAAAATGGCGAAACCTGAAATTTTCGCCGCTAACTTAGCTATTTGGAAAGCGGCGTCAGTGATAAAAGAATTAGCTAGCTTTAGAGCCTTAATTCTATCCCTAATTTCCTCATATGAGGTCTCCGTCTGGAGCGAGTCTTCCAGCACCTCAAACCAGAAAGCAGCTGCAGTAGTTACAGGAATAATGCATGCAATAGGTTGTAGAAGAAAACCTTGTTGAACAAAAATTTTCTTAAGTAAACCCTCTAATTTTTTATCCATAGGGTCTTTAAAAACACAACTATCTTCAATTGGTATGGTTGTGCGTTTAGCAAGTGTAGAAACAGCCCCCTCCGCCACGAGTCCCGCATTGGGGTCAGATATGGGGAACATTTTCTTGAAAACAGGAGGGGGGACAAAAGGGACACCTGGTCTATCCCACTCCCTAGTAACGATATCCGCTATCCTCTTAGGGACCGGAAACGCATCAGTGTAAACCGGGACCTCTAAGTACTTGTCCATTTTACACAATTTCTCTGGGACCACCAAAGGATCGCAGTCATCCAGAGTAGCTAATACCTCCCTGAGCAACACGTGGAGGTGTTCTAGTTTAAGTTTTAAAGCCAATGTATCTGAATCTGTCTGAGGAGGAACCTTTCCTGAATCAGAAACTTCTCCCTCAGACATCAAATCCCTTGCTCCCACCTCAGAGCGTTGTGAGGGTATATCAGATACAGCTACCAAAGCATCAGAATGCTCATAATCTGTTCTTAAAACGGAGCTATCACGCTTTGCAGGTAACACGGGCAGTTTAGATAAGAAAGCTGCAAGAGAATTATCCATGACTGCCGCTAAGTCTTGTAATGTAAAAGGGTTAGACGCACTAGAGGTACTAGGCATCGCTTAAGCGGGCGTAACTGGTTGTGACACTTGGGGAGAGGCAGACGGGCTACCCTCGTTACCTTCAGTCTGAGAATCATCTTGGGCCACATTCTTAAGTGCAACAATATGATCTTTAAAGTGTATAGACATATCAGTACAAGTGGGACACATTCTGAGAGGGGGTTCCACCATGGCTTCTAAACACATTGAACAAGGATTTTCCCTAGTGTCAGACATGTTTAACAGACTAGTAGAGTACACAAACAGGCTTGGAAATCACTTTAATCAAATAGAAAACACAATTTGAAAAAAAAGTTACTGTGCCTTTAAGAGATATTACTACAGCACTTTGCCACAGCCTTGCTGTGGCCCTACCTGCCCTTAGGGATCAGATTTGGGGGGATATAGCTTATTTTAGGCCCTCAAACATCAGCAGGACCCTCCATGTGAAGCAGCATGAACTTCTCTGCAATTCTAACTGCACATCTGAGGCCCCTCCCACTCTACTCCGGAGCTGCACATCTGAGGCCTAGTAAATCACTCCTAAGTGACTAAAAAACAGCCATGTGGGAATAACCCCAGAAAAAAACCCAAAGGGGCTTTGAAAAGTGTCTTGCAAACGATATTTGCCTTAGCTAAACAATCGATTGCCCTGAATAAGTGTCAACCAGCATAATTAGCCCTATAATGTAAGCATTCAATTCCTTACTAAGTCTGTGAACATAGCTTACCCTCCCCTCATGGGGATATTGTCAGTCTCTTCTAGCATTATCTCAGTCTTGTCTAGAAATAAATGACTGAACATACCTTATTGCAGTTCCCCTGCAAACTGTTCCCCCCAACTGAAGTTTTCTGGTACTCCTCAGTCCTGTGTGGGAACAGCAGTGGATTTTAGTTACAACATGCTAAAATCATTTTCCTCTCAGCAGAAATCTTCATCACTTTTCTGCTAAAGAGTAAATAGTACAAACCGGTACCATTTAAAATAACAAACTTTTGATTGAAGATAATAAAAACTACAATTCTAACACCACATTCACTTTACCCTCCCGTAGAGAGACCCTAGTGCTTAGAGCCGGCAAAGAGAATGACTGGGGGGTGGAGCTAGGGGGGGAGCTATATGGACAGCTTTGCTGTGTGCTCTCTTTGCCACTTCCTGTAGGGAAGGAGAATATCCCACAAGTAAAGGATGAATCCGTGGACTGGATACACCTTACAAGAGAAAATAGAAATTTATTCTGTAGACAAAACATGAAAACAGCAAATGCTGAGCGCTATTACAAAAAAGCCAAATAATAGCAGACAGACTACAGGCACGATGGCTGACACGTTTTACGCCCCCTAAAAACTCAGTGGTATTCACTACTGAATACTCACAGCAGTATAATTCTATCATTGAGATACTTAGGAAACATATGCCACATACTCTTGGGAGATGATATTTTAAAACCATATGTGGAAAATGTAAAATTTGTTCCTAAAAAAGCTAGAACTCTTGCCCAGAGTTTTTCGCCCAGTATGGTACTTCGTAATAAGAGTTCAAAACAAAATTGGCTTTATAAGAGGGGAAATTTTAGATGTGGGAAATGAAACTGCCATATGTGTGCCAATGTGTTATTGGGTAGTGATTTTGTAAGCAGTTCAACCAAACAGCAGTTTGAGATAGATTTCTATGCCAACTGTGGCACCACATTTGTTATTTATCTTTTTACTTGTAATTTATGCCAATGCCAATACACAGGCCAAACCTCTAGAGAAACCAGAAAAAGATTTGGGGAACATACTAGAGATGTCAAAAATTATAATAAGGATTCCGCTGTAGCTAACCATTTTAATGGGTACCACTTTACTAACAAAGCAGATATGACAATAAAAATTATTGATCAAGCAATTACACCGATTAGAGGTGGTAATAGATATAAAATCTTAGAGAAAAAGGAATTATATTGGATATTAAAATTAAAAACAAGACTTCCCATGGGTATGAATAGAGAATGTGACATCAATTATTTTATTGATAATTAATCCCTATGCTCATTGGGTAAAATAATAAAATATTAATCTGTCTTGGCTTATATATACAATTCCATCAATATATATTCTACTTGGAGTTCTGTTTTACTCTCCCCTCATAACTGGTCAAAATAGCTTTTATATTCTCATATTTTTATATTCTCATATTTTCATATTTTTGTAAAGCCTCCCCTTTATGGTCTTTCTATGGGAACCTAGTGTTCATCAAATAAATAAATAATCATCTCTTTATGATTTATTTTAGTATGTTTACCCAGTTTAGGGTATATATCTGCTTCCTTATATAATGAAATGTATATTGTAATTTAAAGCTAACAGCATAGAACTTTTTGGTACAATTTGCTGTGTATATTTATAATTGGTATCTTATCATATGTTAACTTTTATGTATCATGTTTTCTATATTTGTAAGAGAACACTTGTCACTATTTGGATCTGTTTTCCTTTTCACTTACTTGCCCACATTGCAGTGCTAACCTGCTTATTTCTTTAACATTTGTTAAGATTGTTACTTATTTATCTAATGGCTAATTTTGAGCCTATCATATGCAGGTTGTGCCTATAAAGAGGGCTTACTAAGTGTAATGGACATGTCTATGAATAAGCGCCACTAGGGGGCGCAAAACGCGCCAGACTTCGTGCCTGTAGTCTGTCTGCTATTATTTGGCTTTTTTGTAATTGCGCTCAGCATTTGCTGTTTTCATATTTTGTCTACACAATAAATTTCTATTTTTATGGTATTACCCCCAGTAGTGCCTGCACCTTGTTCTCTGTACCTGAATAAGAAAGCCACTAGCTCCCCTAGAGTTAGTAAAATTGCCCAAATGTATCCCAGTCTTAAAAGGATATCTAAGTCCCAAAGTCCACTTAAAGAAATAATCTCAAAAGTGCTGTCCTTCAGTACCTAGAAGGCAAAAGCACTTACCTGTGGATCCAGCTGCAGGGCAAATGACAGCTACTAAGGTGTGACCGGTTCTCCACTGCCTGTCAGGGACCTGTAGTAAAAGAAAGATTAGATTAACCAACCCTGGCTTTCTGCAAAGGGGTAGCAAGTGTTAAAAGAAAAGCAAAGACTACCTTGCCGCCTTTTAACTGCTATAAGCAACCACTTCTCTTACTAAAGATATTGACATGGACTCGGCTAGATCCCAATCCTTGCTTGCAGGGAAAAGTACCCATAAAAGGATTAAATATCTTCAGACACTGAATTCACACTCCTCTATTTACAGAGGCAAAGATAATGACTGGGGATTATAGGTAAGCGAAGTTACACTAACCAGCTTTGCTGGGTGCCTCCTCATGCTGGCCAGGAGTTGAATATCCCACTAGTAATTGGAATGATGTTGTGGACTCTCCATGGGGCATAATTATAAAGCTCTCTAAAGACCACTGCTCCATAACCTGTCCGCCTGCTCTGAGGCGGAGGATAGAAATCAACACGATCGAATAAGATCGGGTTGATTGACACCCCCTGCCGCAAATCTGCAGGGGGCGACATTGCACCAGCAGTTACCCATAACCCCCAGTCATTCTCTTTGCCTTGATCACGGGAGGATGGTACTTTTCCCTGCAAGCAAGGATTGGGGCTATGCTGTGTCCATGTCAATCTCTTTAGTAAGAGTAATAATGGCTATTAGCAGTTAGAAGACGGTGAGGTAATCTTTGCTTAAACTTCTAACATTATTGCTACCCCTATTATAGAAAGCCAGAGTTGGTTACTCTGTTCTTTCTTTTCTATAGGTCCCTGGTAGATATGGTGAAGCTGCCATACCTCAGAAAACAGCTCCTGCCTGACAGAGCAGGATTCACAGGTAAGTACTTTATAGGGGTTAAATCCTTGTGGAAAGTATTTGAATCTGTTTTAGTGGCACTGCTTTTATGTGAAAAGAGGCATCTTTTTTTATTGGGAGCTAAAAGATGGGAGAGTGTAGGAAGTGTTTGACAGGTGTTTGTTTTACTTCTTACTTGTTGCAATTACTTTTCAGCTCAGCTTATTGGCCCAATCACTTTTGCTGTGCTGTTGGTTTTCCCGCCATTTTTTGTTTGGCGCAATTTAAAGTGTAAAGTTTTTAAATTGTGGTCACATGATTGCTCCTCTGCACTTCCGGTTTTCTGCTTCTCTGTTCAGATCGGAGTTTGCCGTGGTGAGTGTGGAGGCTGCATTTTCTTCTATCTACAGTGGCAAGTGGATTTGGGCTGTTCTGGTAACTAGGAGGTGTTTTTTTGCTATCGGTGTGTTCGGTTTTCTGTGCTAGTGGGATAGCAACTTCTCGAGGGGTAAGACCTCAGCAGAGCTGAGGGTTTTAAGTGCTTATTTATGTTTTATTGCTTGATATAAAAAAACCTAATACGACATTTAAATTTTTTTGTTAATTGTGAACTGATACCCAATTATGGACACTAATACTGAAGTTGATTCATTTGAAAAATGCTTATTGAGTTTGGAGGCTAAGATAATTCCTCCTGTACAGTTTTGCTTTTCATGTTTAAATAAAACTTTAAAGTTTAAAGATAAGATGTCTCTCCCTGAGCCTCCTGTCTCTCAGGATAGTGTTATCCCCTCAAGCTTCCCAAGCTTAACATGCAGTTCTCTGCAGTTCCTCTCAACCTCCGGGGGGCATGTTTTTACCTGGGGTTTTTGCTGTGCAGATTACTTCTGCTGTTTCTGCAGCTTTATCAGCTTTTCCAAAGGTTTCTGGTAAGCAAAAGAGAAAATCTAAACATATTGATGTTAGTAAGGCTGACTCTGCTAAAGCTGCGTTAGTCAGTTTGTCTCATCTATCTGATGAGGATGATTCTTCAGTGGCTTCTGAGGGGGAATTGTCAGATTCTGATACTGTAGTGACAAATTCTGCAGATTCAGAGGAGATTAATATCAGATTTAAATTAGAGCACCTTCAAGTTCTTTTGAAGGAGGTTCTTGCTACTTTGGAAGAATCTGAATCTGTTGCCGAGAATCCAAATAGGTCTAGTAAGCTTAATAGGGTATATGATGTACCCTCATCTGTGGAAGTATTTCCAGTTCCAGACCATATGGCAGATATTATAAATCAGGAATGGGATAAAGCAGGGATTCTTTTTTCCCCATCCCCTGTTTTTAAAAAGATGTTTCCTGTTGCTGACTCTATTCTTGACTCGTGGTGCACGGTTCTCTAAGGTAGAGGGAGCTATCTCTACTCTGGCTAAGAGAACTACTATTCCAATTGAAGATAGCTGATCTTTTAAGGATCCCATGGATAAGAAGCTTGAGGTTTTCTTGAAGAAGATGTACATTCATCAGGGATTACAGTGGCAACCTGTTGCTAGTATTGCTACAGTTGCAGGGGTAGCATCTTATTGGTGCGATGATTTATCTAATCTTATCCTAGAAGAGACTACTATAGAGGAGATCCAAGACAGGATCAAGGCTCTCAAGCTAGCCAATACTTTTATTTGTGATGCCAACATGCAAGTTCTTAGGTTGGGTGCTAAGATTTCTGGTTTTACTGTTTTAGCTCACAGAGCTCTCTGATTAAAATCTTGGTCTGCAGATGTTACAAGCTTTTATTTCTACCTTATAAGGGTAAAACCTTCTTTGGACCAGGTCTGGCAGAAAATATTTCTGACATTACAGGTGGAAAGGGTTTCTTACTACCTCAGGATAAAAAGAATAGCCCTAGGGGTCGCCAGAATTCTAATTTTCGTTCCTTTCGTAACTTTAAGGGACAGAAGTCTTATTCTTCCTCTTCCAATTCGGATCAATCCAAGTCTTCTTGGAGGTCCAGTCAGCCTTGGAATAGGGGGAAGCAAGCTAAGAAGCCTTCAGTTGATTCTAAATCAAGATGAAGGGGCCACCTTGATCCTGTAGTGGATCAAGTGGGGGGCAGGCTTTCTTTTTTTTCAGCAGGCTTGGATACGTGATGTTCCAGATCCTTGGGCCATAGATATAGTATCCCACGGTTACAGAATAGGATTCAAATCTTGTCCTCCTAGGGGAAGGTTCCACCTGTCAAGGTTATCTGCGAATCAGAGGCCTTCTTAAACTGCGTAAAGGACCTATCATCCCTGGGAGTGATTGTTCCAGTTCCTATAGAGGAACAGGGTCTAGGATTCTATTCAAATATATTTGTAGTTCCCAAGGGTTCCGTCCTTCAATCAATTCCTCAGGGTTCCGTCCTTCAAGATGGAGACCATCCGTTCTATTCTTCCTTTGGTCCAAAAGGGTCAGTTCATGACGACCATAGATCTGAAGGACGCGTATCTTCATGTTCCTACTCACATGGATCATTACTAGTATCTATGGTTTGCCTTCCAGGACGAATATTTCCAGTTTGTTGCCCTTCCTTTTGGCCTTGTTACAACTCCCAGAATTCGTACAAAGGTTCTGGGGGCTCTTCTGGCAGGTGTGAGGTCCCAGGGTATTGATGTGGCGCCTTATCTAGACGACATTCTAGTTCAAGCGCCATCTTTTCATCTAGCAAGATCTCATACCGAGATGTTGTTGTCTATTCTACGTTCCCACGGGTGAAAAGTGAATCTGGGAAAGAGTTCCCTTGTTCCAGATACAAGGGTTTGTTTCTTGGGAACAATCATAGATTCCCTGTCCATGAAGATTTTTCTGACGAACGTCAGAAAATCCAAGCTTCATGTTTCTTGCCTGTCTCTCCAGTCTGCTATTCGTCCATCTGTGGCTGTGGCTAAATGCATGGAGGTGATTGGACTGATAGTTGCCTTCATGGACATCATTCCTTTTGCTCGGTTCTATCTGAGACCTCTGCAGCTATGCATGCTCAGTAAATGGAATGGGGACCACTCAGATCTCTCTCAGAAGATAAATTTGGATTCCCCAACAAGAGTCTCACTCTCATGGTGGGTTTCACAGGACCATCTGTCTCTGGGCACATGCTTCCTGAAGCCTTCCTGGGTGATTGTGAACATGTACGCCAGCCTGTTAGGCTGGGGAACAGTTTGGGGTTTCTTAAAAACACAGAGTATGTGGACTCCAGAGGAGTCATCTCTTCCAATAAACATCTTGGAGTTGAGAGCAATTTTCTATGCCTTAATAGCTTGGCCTCAAGTTCCTTGGTAATGAAGGAGGTGTCTCGCATTCTCAAGTGGGTGGAGTCTCACAATTGCCATCTCTCTGCCATCCACATACCAGGGGTGGACAACTGGGAGGCGTATTTTCTAAGCAGGCAGACTTTTCAACCCGGAGAGTGGGCTCTCCACCCAGAGGTTTTCTTAATGATAACTCTCAGGTGGGGGGTTCCGGAGTTGGATCTGATGGTGTCTCGTCAAAACGCCAAGCTTCCAAAGTACAGTTCAAAGTCAAGAGATCCTCAAGCCATTCTGGTAGATGCTCTAGCGGTTCCTTGGAGCTTCAATCTAGCATACCTGTTTCCTCTGTCTGCGTTGCTTCTACGAGTAATTGCTCGCATCAAACAGGAGAGAGCTTCTGTGATTCTAATAGCTCCTGCATGGCCTTGCAGGATCTGGTTCACGGATCTGGTGACAATGCCATCTCTTCAGCCGTTGTAATATATAAAGCTTCAGATAATATCTCACTAAGTGAGAGATTGGTGGAATAATAAAAAATCATTTATTATCTGTGCATACTTTTGCTTTCAGAAAAAGTGGTTTTGTATCATAACAAAATACAGGCAAATACTTGGGTTCGTAGTAATACCTGTACCTAAACATGAATATACTATGTAAGGAGTCTTATATGTATTATGCAAGGTGAAGGTAGGATCGATAAAGGAGGCACATACCAATTCAATTAAGACTACTTAAGGAATTAATAAACTGCAGTTTCAAAGATATCAAAAAAAAGATGCTTAGTTGTACAAACTAAAAGAAAAGTAAGATGCAGAGCTTATCACTTCCTTCTGAAAAAGAGTTCCAATTCAGAGTTCCAAGCAAGCTGTGAATCCGGAACGCTGAGGAGACACGTTGGAAACAGTTCGGCTCAGGATAGTTACGTCACAGCTGCAGCGTGACACAGAGGAGCAGATCTGAATGTTTTGGTTTGGAATGGAGAAGGGCTTAGGGAGAAGCTGGATACTTCAATACTAAGCATCGATGTGAAGTATCCAGCGGAATAAATAGGGAAATCAAATAGGAGAACCTCCCCTTAAAGAGACAGTATGTCACAGCAGTGGAGGTTACCTTTCAGGAAGAACCTACTACTTCAGGGTCCTTTTCTTCATCTAAATCTGGTTTCTCTGAAGCTGACTGCTTGGAGATTGAACGTCTAAGTTTCGCTAGACGTGGCTTCTCTGAGAAAGTCATAGATACTATGCTTCAGGCTCGTAAACCAGTTACTCACAGAATTTACCATAAGGTATGGGGTAAATACCTTCATTGGTGTGATTCAAAAGGTTTTTCTTGGAACAAAATATGGGTTCCTCGAATATTGGCTTTTCTTCAGGAGGGCCTGGAGATGGGTTTGTCAGTCAGTACTTTGAAGGGTCAGATTTCTGCTCTGTCTATTCTTCTGCATAAACGTCAGGCAGTTCTGCCAGATGTTCAGTCTTTTGTTCAGGCCTTGGTCAGAATTAGGCCTGTGTTTAAATCTGTTGCTCCTCCTTGGCGTCTTAACCTTGTTCTAAGAGTTTTGCAGCAGGCTCCGTTTGAGCCGATGCATTCTGTTAGTATTAAATTACTATCTTGGAAGGTTTTGTTTCTTCTTGCTATTTCTTCTGCTCGCATAGTTTGCGAACTTTCGGCTCTGCAGTGTGATTCCTCTTACCTTATTTTTTATGCTGACAGGCGGTCCTTCGTACTAAGCTTGGGTTTCTCCCTAAGGTAGTGTCGGATTGCTATATTAATCAGGACATTTTTGTTCCTTCTTTTTGTCCTAACCCTTCTTCCCAGAAGGAACGTTTTTTGCATAACTTGGATGTTGTGCATGCTCTTAAATTTTATCATCAAGCAACTAAAGATTTTCGTCAGACTTCTGCCCTGTTTATTGTTTTCTCTGGTAAGCGTAGGGGTCAGAAGGCCACTTCTACCACTCTTTCTCTCTGGTTGAGAAGTGTTATCCGTTTAGCTTATGAAACAGCTGGACAGCAGCCTGCTGAGAGAATTACGGCTCATTTCCCTAGAGCTGTTTCAGCTTTATGGGCTTTCAAAAATGACGCTTCTGTGGAGCAAATAACTATCAGGGGAAGCCAGCACCTCTCACCAAACTTTGGGGCAAGGAAAAAAGGGGATTAGCCAGATCCCAACATCATGATCAGGATTCAAAAGGATTTCCAGCCTCTAAATAATAAGTCAAAAACTTTATTCACTTATACAGGGTACATAATACAGCAACAACGTTTCAAACTAGCAATTGGTTCTTTGTCATGTCAAAAAATCTATGTACAGGTGTGCCTTTTATACCTATCCAAAAATTGTCAGGCTAAGCAACACTGCCATCTTGTGGATATTTTCCAATACACATGTGTTTGAACACAAAGTTGTATAGCGAGAAATATAACTATAACAAAATCAATTGCATATCTTTCCACAAAATGTATGTCCATCACATGTGTATTATTGAATATGTATATACTAAAACAATATTAAAATTAAACAAACCTATACATAAAATTAAAATTCAGAATCATGCAACATTTACATTTCACAGGTATATCTTAAAGGAACAGTGACCAATATTTATTCAAAATGTTTGAACTTTTTGGACTCAAGTTGTGTATATTGGGTAACTAATAGCATTCTATCTCCTTTCCCACTCTTAGGGGGATATTTATCAAAGGTCTGGCGGACCTGATCCGACAGTGTGGATCAGGCCCGCCAGACCACGCTGAATGCGGAGAGCAATACGCTATCCGTATTCAGCATTGCACCAGCAGCTCTTGTAAGCTGCTGGTGCAATGCCACCCCCTGCAGATTCGCGGACGCCAGCAGGGAGATGTAAATCAACCCGATCATACTTGATCGGGTTGATTTTCGGCGATGTCTGTCCACCTGCTCAGAGCAGGCAGACAGGGTTATGGAGCAGTGGTCTTTAGACTAGTATGTTTGATTGAGGTGTAAAGACTTGTTACTTCTAATGTATATAAGATACATTTATTACCAATATAACCTATATCCTTTAGCTTATTTAGAAAATCATTTGGTATCTCTTAAGTATGAGGATGGTTTAAGGAGATAAGGTTCAAATCTGTAAGGCGGCCACTTGTTCCTCTATTCATACTTTTTCCAAATTCTACAAATTTTATACTTTTGCCTCAGCTGAGGCTTCTTTTGGGAGAATGGTTCTTCAAGCGTGGTGCCTTCAGTTTAGGTCCGCCTGTCTTGTTCTCGCTCCCTATTCATTCTGTGTCCTTTAGCTTAGGTATTGGTTCCCACTAGTTATTAGAATGTTTTGTGGACTCTCCATGCCATAGGAAAGAAAAAACATAAATTATGCTTACCAGGTAATTTCATTTCCTTCTGTATAAGGAGAGTCCACAGCATCATTCCTTACTGTTGGGAAATATTGAACCTGGCCACCAGGAGGAGGCAAAGACACCCCAGCCAAAGGCTTAAATACCTCTCCCTCTTCCCCCATCCCCCAGTCATTCTGCCGAGGGAACAAGGAACAGTAAGCGAAATATCAGGGTATAAATGATGCCAGAAGAAAAATATAATTTAGAGGACTGCCCATCGGAGAACACAGGCGGGGATCATGGACTCTCCTTATACAGAAGGAAATTAAATTATCTGGTAAGCATAATTTATGTTTTCTTTCTTAACATAAGGAAAGTTCAGGCAATCATTCCTTACTGTTGGGAAACTTATACCCAAGCTCTAGAGGACACTGAATGATAACGGGAGGGGCAAAAAGAGAGGCAAGCCCTAATCTGAGGGCACCATAGCCTGCAAAACTGTTCTACCAAAAGCTGCCTCAGCCGAAGCAAAAACATCAAACTTGTAAAATTTAGAAAAGGTATGTAAGGAGGACCAGGTAGCCGCCTTACAAATCTGATTCATAGAGGCCTCGTTCTTAAAGGCCCAAGAGGAAGCCACTGCTCTAGTAGAATGAGCCGTAATCCTCTGAGGAGGTTTATGTCCCGCTGTCTCATAAGCAAAGCGGATAACACACCTTAACAAAAAAGATAAGGAAGTCGAAGAGACCTTCTGACCCTTACACTTCCCAAAATAGACAACAAATAAGGAAGAAGTTTGTCTAAAATCCTTAGTATATAATGGTACTACATTCTTACATATAGGCGTTTCTTTTTATTTTATGCTTAACCAATCAGGTAGATCTTTACCTGTTTTAAACTTCACCTGTGTAATTTTACTGCATGCTATGACTACGGCCACCATGGCCGAAACATGTTAGCAGCAGTTGTCTGTCTATATGTTTGGGATGCCTCCAAATTTGAAGGATTTTTCCAATAAAGTATTTACTTTTTACACAGCGGTTCCTCTTCTGTTTTGTTCCTAAAATCCTTAGTAGCCTGAAGATAGAACTTCAAGGCGCGAACCACATACAAATTTTGAAGCAAACGTTCCTTCGAAGAAGAAGAATTGGGACACAAGGAAGGGACCACAAACTCTTGATTGATGTTGTGGCCTGACACAACATGTCAGTATATTTATGAAAATCTTAGTAGTGCTATCCAAATAATATATATAAGTTTATGGCAGGGTTATAAACACAATACAAAGAAATAGAAACCCTTATCAACCATGCACCTACTAGACCATACAATTAATATAAATATCTGAATTCTTTTATTTAGTTAATATCCATAAACATATTGAACTATATTTGCAGTAAAAGGAAACTAAATAAAAGTTTATATGCGTAAAACCAACTCTTAAGATATGCTATCCTTCTTACAAAACCCAGAAAAATATACCTTCACAATTCAGCCTTTTATTTATTTAACACAATGGGACTAAAAACCTTTAACATCCAAGCAATACAATTCTAAACAGTGTTTATAAAACAATAGGATAATATATATTCTGCTATTTAACTGCAATTTATCCTAATACAAAATTAACTGACAATATCAGAACTTGCATAGATGAGTTACTTGGTCAATCAGACGCAGATTTAAACAATATATATATAGGCTGTGAAATGCTAATTAAAACACACTATTTCTTTAAATCTATTAAATACAAATTGACTATGCATATAACTTATCTTACAAAACCCTTGTATACATCACCCAAATAAACAGCAATCCGGTTCCCAATGTTTTGCAACAGATCCAATTCGTAGCGGTCTTTAGGTCATCTCATTTGAAAGAAGGTTTTTGCACAAATCAAGGATAAGTTTTAAGCTCCTTGCTGAAGTGAACTTTTTTTTTTTTTAGGTATATCGCAGCCAAAATCAGATCACTAATTTTCAACAAGTTACAGACAACTCTCCCTTGTGCATTCAACACTCCCATTATATAATCATTGATGACATCATGTGGGTGGCACTACGGGAGCTGACCTTCCCATTGGTTATCTGGGAAGTCTAAATCGGATTGGCCCTTGGAAATTTCATTTTTAACAGCCAGAAAGAACCTTCTGGCTGTAGTTCTCGCAACATAACACCAGGTGGCAGCATACAGTACAACATAGCAATACAATACAGCATTTCTGACATTTTTAAGCAAGTTAATTTTTTTTTTTATAAAATGGTTATTTAATCAGATCACACTCTCTGCATTAATCATATATAACCCCAATTACAGATGGTTAATATTAGGTTATTTTTTCTGATTATTCTGATACCAAATATGTTATATTATTAACATTTTATTATATTAAGGTAATTTAACACTGCTAATTATTAGCTTAAAATGCATTATAATTTTATCAGTATTCTGGCATTTCTTTGCAAATAACAGCTTATTTTTATATCTCCAGATTGGTAGTATTTAAAACTCCTGATATTTGCATCCACCCAGATATAGTATGTGACATTTCTGTGTATTTCTTCCTGAATACATAAATCCTGTTTATGTCGATCTGAAATAAAAATAAATGTTAATAATCACTTCTCTTCAGGTCCATAAACATCTATTCATGTTCTTAAACACACAGAGGCTAAGATATTCATGCCTTCAAAATATATATATATATATATATACATATATATATCATTCAATCTTTTACTTTCCATATATATATATATTTAGATGTTAATGTTTGATATCACATAAATATACATCTCATATCCATTAAAATATATATAGTTGTTTTGAAATCATAATGTAAGTCATAGGCCTTCACTGTATTATCCTAACATTCTAACTTTTCAGTAACTTCAGTTGCCAGACTTTTTGTCTCATACTCACCACATGGGGTCAATCCATGAGGAGTTGTAAGAGTCTTTAAAACAGCATATTTCCTGTTTAGCCAGCAGTGCAGATGTGTATTTGATTTTATTTGTGTCACCTTCCCCCAAGAGGGGTTTTTGCAGTAAGTCTTCAAATAGAGATTCAGTGAGATAGAACTGTTGTATCACACGTGTCAAATTCCAAAGGGGTCCTTGAACACATTCTTTTCTCACCTCACCAAATGTTCTGAGGTTATAAAAATCTGCATATATAGTCAAATGAATAGGGTCACTGAGCTATTTCCTTTAGAAAAGAAATGTTTGTGTTTCAAAAAGGCTCTACTGATCGTCAATCCTGATAGACGTGTATTAGAAGCTGTGTTCAACAAACTCATGTTCAATTAATCCTGAGGTCTCATCTAACATATACAGTGTATAAAATATACACACATATATATATATATATATACACACATATATATATATATATATATATATATATATATATATATATATATATACACATATGTAATATTCATCATAATATTTATATACTCTGACATAAATCCCCCTTCCAACTTCAAATAGATGTAGGACACATGTATTTGAATTGGCTTAAAGTCAGTGGTATTTGATGAGGATCAACCGTATACCTCATAGACAGTCTCTTATGAAGAAAGTTTGTTATTTTGAGCTTTCATGTTTATCAGTTAGGCATCTTTAAACTATAGTATGTCTTTAGTTCATTTGGGGATATGACACTTCATTCTCCCTCTATGACTTGTAGTTGGGATCTGGGATGACACGCTCGCAATTGATTGATATGGGCCCATTTATCTATGAAACTTTCATTTTTGGGGATCCGTATTTTATAGGCCACTGGAGATATTTTGTCAGTAATGACGAAAGGACCTTTCCATGAGGGAAGAAATTTCTTCTCCCTAACCTGATCTCTTCCAAAGTTATAAAGATAAACTTTATCATTTATTTCATATTCCTTTTTGGATGTTTTGAGATCATAATAGGTTTTAGTGGCAGTTGCGGCTCTTTCTAAATTCCTTTGAGCAAATGCAAAGGCATGTTGCAGGTGTTTCCTTAGGTTTTCCACATATTGATGTGTATTGGCAGCGTTTATCAAATTTTGGTCTGATGTACGGTACAGCAGATGCTGAGGTAGAACCATTCTTCTACCAGTCATCAGTTCAAAAGGTGACATCTTGGTAGCACTACTTGGAGTTGCTCTTAATGCCATTAAGACTAGAGGTAGTTTTACATCCCAGTCTTTACCTGTTTCACTCACAAACTTTTTGAGGATTTTAACAATAGACTGGTTGTAACGCTCTACACCACCACTTGAGGCAGCTCTATAAGCAATATGGAGCTTTCTTTTAACCCCTAGTATTTTCCACATTTTTGTCATCACTTCGCTAGTGAAGTGGGTCCCCCGATCTGATTCGATTCTTTGGGGCAAACCAAATCTGGAAAATACATGGTTGATGAGCAATGCTGCACATGTTTCAGCACTATTGTTAGGTGCACTAATGCACTCTACCCATTTAGTGAACAGGCATGTCACTGTTAACATGTATTTGTTACCTCTTGATGACCTTGTTACTGGACCAATAAAATCAATTTGTATATCTGACCATGGCATTACCATCCCCCTTTTCTGCAATGGCGCTCTATGCATTGGTGCAGTGGGTTGGAACTGTGGGCAGATTAAACACCCTTGACAGTAGGTTTGAACGTCTTTCAACATGTGTGGCCAAAAAGCATAATCACGCAATATTTCATACGTGAGTTTGGCACCGCGATGTCCAGATGTGGGAGCATCATGGGCATGTTGGAGCATTAGACCTCTGAACTTGGTGGGTACTACCCACTGCTGGATGCCAGTTTTGGAGGTTCTAATTAACAAACCATCCTGTAATTTGAATTGTGATTTAGATTTTATTAAGATTCTCAGATCTTCTTTGCCAATACAATCATCTTTTGAGATGGGGTTGCTTTCAGGATCTTCTATGTGTTTATAGAAGATGCCTACAATGGGGTCTTCTTTTTGACTAGTGATCAGGTCCTCACTAGGAGAATCCTGACTCCATTGTACCAAGTTAGGCTCACTCTGTTGTTTTGCCTGGTTTCTGGTAATGGCTTCTACCTGAATTGCACCCATTAAGTGGTCAATATTAAGGAGTTCTCCAGTTATGGCTCCTTGTTTGGCTAATGAATCCGCAAGGTCATTGCCTTCCTTATCCGGACCTAGAATTCTGGAATGACCCTTGGTCTTTTTCCAGTGTATGGTTAAATCATTGGATACTACCAGATTATCAATCTCGCAGAACAATTTGCCATGCTTGACTGGTTTGTTATTGCTTTTCTGCATGCCATTTCTTTTCCAAGTTGGCAGGTATTCAACAAAACTGTCACGCACATAATTTGAGTCAGTTATGATCACAAATTCATGAATACCATGTTCAATAGCCATTTCAATGGTTTTGAAAACAGCAGCTAGTTCTGCAACTTGACTGGATCTTGGTCCAATGTTGAAACCTACAGATATATTTGGGAATCCATTTGCCCCAGTTATACCAATGCCAGCAACTAATCTGCGCTCATTATCAATAGTGGCATGGTAAGAACAACCATCAACATACACCCAAGGTAGTGTTTGGCAATGGTTCTCATTGTACATTTTATATGGGGAAAGCAATTGTTCCTCCAGAAAATCATCTTCTGATAATTCTTCCCCAGGATCTCTATCAGTACAGTCGTGGAGCTCAGCAAGTCCTTGTGCGACTGGATTCTTTTTATTCTGCTTGTAGCGAATTTCTAATGGCCAGCCTTGCAAGGAAAGAGTCCACGCTGTTATGCGGCTATTAGACAAATTCCCATCTCTTATTCTCTCACTTTGCAAATATAGCAAAGGCTGGTGGGCCGTTTCTACAATAATTTTCTCGCCCTGTATATAGCTGCGGAAATTTTGTAGAGCCCATACAGTAGATAAGAGGGCTTTTTCGCAATCGTTAAACTTTATTTCTACTGGGGATAGATTTTTGCTCGCATAAGCAATGGCTTTGTTCAAATTATCATGCTTTTGGTATAACACAGCACTCATGCTTACATCTGTGTACCCTGTTTCTAAGTAGAAAGGTTTACCACCTTCAGGGTACGCTAAGCAAGGTGCTTGAGTGAGTTTTCTCTTCAGCTCTCTGATGGCTGTCTCTTGAGACTCACTCCAGTGCCATTTCACATCCTTCTTTAGAAGAAGTAGTAGTGGTTTAGCTAATTCCGCATAATTATCAATGAATTTGCGAGAATAATTCGTCATACCCAGGAATGATCTCAATTCCTTTACGTTAGTTGGGTTTTTAGAATTCACTATAGCTTCCACCTTTTTCTTCTGGGGATTTAATCCGTCAGAGGTAACTTCATGTCCCAAGAAGTTTACACGAGTGCGGCACCATTGAGCTTTTTGCAGGGATAATTTGACACCTGCCCTTTTAAGTTGGCTGAGGACATGTTTAAGTTCTGTGATGTGTTTTTCAAAGTCGGTGCTTTTGATTAAAACATCATCAACATAAGATAAGGTCCCCCTTTCCAGTGCGTCAGGCATAGCCTTATGCATGAATACAGCAAATTCATGTCCAGAATTTATGTATCCAAATGGAAGTCTCTGGAATGCATATTGGACCTTTTGGAAAGAGAATGCCAGCTTATACTGGTCCTCCTCATGTACCTTTATGGTCCAATATCCCTGTGCACAATCAATGGCAGTGAATATTTTGGATCCCTGCATTTGTGCTAGGCACTGGTCAATGTATGGTACAGGCCAGCCAGACATGTATACTCGTTTGTTTAGCTGTCTTAAGTCAGCACACAAACGCCATTGTCCATTGGGCTTAAGGACACCTAGAATAGGATTATTATAAGAGCTGTGCACCTGTCTGATAATACCTCTTTCTTCCAAATTCCTTATGATCTCTGCAAGAGAATCATATGAGGCTAAGGGAAGTCTGTATTGTTTGACAAATACAGGTGGCGCGTTAGGATCTGTTTGTATTCTTGCAATGTGCAAGTCTGTGGTACCACAGTCATAAGAATCCTTAGCGAAAATATCCTTGTATTCCATTAGGAGTTCTCGCAGCTGTTGGCGTTCATCATCGCTGGAACAGCCATTAGCTAAGGATATTTGCTCTTCGACTATTTGCTGAAATCCTGGAAAGATTTCAGGCTGTCCTATTTCATAGGCTTCTTCCAGTCTAGAGGTGAGATCCCCTTGATTATAATTTACATTGCTCCCATGACTCTGGGTATTGGGGTAATCTTGCTGTTTGATTGGCTGATCAAACACTAGAGAGGCTTCTTCAATTTTACAGATGCCTTCCTCTGAGCTGAAGGGATAAATAGACTGAATATTAAATAGACCCTCTGGCATAGATGCAAAGGATTGTTCTATTAATTGTTCTTCAGTTAGGTATCCTTCAGGTATTAGCCCAATTACATTATTCTGGAATCCAAAAGTGTAATAACTTGATTCCAGTGCATATCCTATGGTAGTTCCCTTGGATAATGTTATATCCTGTGGGGTCATGTTATGCACAATAATATTTATTGGAACAGTTCCAATATTCACCATAGGAGTGTAGGTTACTGAGACACCCAGATTTTGTATTCTATGGGAGAGGCAAATCAGTGTTTCAGAAGTTTTTAATTTCTGACCTCTCTTTACCTGTAAGGGTAAAAGAAATTTATCAGCCCCAGCAGGAATTATAACATCGCTAGATACCTGCATATTCACAGCATATGGCAATTGCTGGTTTGATTTCAGGGCTGCATTTTCATCCTGAAATACTTCAGGGTCCCCCTTTAACCTGCTCCAGAGGCAAGAATTAATCAAATCTATTTGTATGGCATATCTATGTAAGATATCATTGCCAATGTATATTTGATTATTGGGAGTATTTAAAACTAAAAACAGGTGCTTCACTGACTTATTACCAATAGAGATAGATAATAAGCACTTAGCTGTGATGTTATAGCTTTCAGACCTGTCATCCAGGCCGTTGACACAGTGGTCTTGGGGAGAAAGATATTTAATCACTTTAGGTTCAGCTATTTGCGCTAATAAACCTTCGCTTATATAGCTAGCTTCCTGTTTTAAGTTTATTTTAGCATACTTGGTTTTATCAAGGTCATGTACTTGTATAGGGATAAATAGATCCTCTTTAACTCTCTCAATCCCTGTGAGGTATTGAGTGTGGCCTCCCCCCTTAGGGATTTTATGATCCCCCTTGTGGAGTGATATGGTTAATACATCGCCATCTAGGGAAATATTCGCTATCTTTCCGGGCGAAATTTTAAAAGTATTACCATCAGAGCCACTAAAAGGAGTCTGGTCATCTATTTGTAGAATAGTGATTTCAGGTACAGAGTTATTCCTGAAATGAATCTCCACAGCATCTGGTTTCTCTTCCACCACGTGACAGCTATGTCGGGTGCGAGATATACCAGATTTTTCATAATTGATAGGCCGTTTAACTTGTGACCAAATTACATTATTTATGCAATCAATTATGGTGCTTAATCGTTTCAGGAGATCACTACCAATAATTAAACGATCAGTTGGCAGATCCACTATAATGACAGGGTGTCTTATGACCCTGTTCCCCAATTTAAATTTTAACCAGGCAGTACCGTAGACTTTTAGGGAGTCACCCCCAACACCTATTAGAGAACCGTCAAATTCTCTTATTTTGGGTTTGTGGGGTGTTAGCTCATTTAGCTGTGTGTAGTACCTGTGGGATAAGATAGTTGCCTGTGACCCAGTGTCAATTAATCCCCTGATAGGGTTGGAGACTGAATCTTGCAGCTCAACTAGTACATAATATCTTCCTGCAGTTTCTATCATTTCACACATAAAATTTGCATTCTTGTACATCTGTGGGCTTCGCCACGTTTTACCTGGATCCGCTGTGTCATTCGATGCAGAGGAAATTTCATACCTACCTGTTTCCCCTATGACAAGGTCAGCTGGGTTCTTGTGTACTGCATCTGTGGAAATAATGTTAAGAGAACACTGCAGAGGAAAAGTTTGGTTAATTTTTCCCGGCTGATGTCGCTCATTGTCACAGCTAATTTGTCCGTTTCCGGTCTGTGGGGAGATAACATGATTAGTATCATTGATATTTATTACTACATTTTGTATATCTCTCCCCTCCCCTTCAGGTGATACTGCAGTATTTATGACTGTGCCTGTGGTCCACTGCTGACCACTGGCTGTACCCCTAAAAAAGTATTGTTCGGTTGCTGAGCCGTAGATTTTTGACTCATATTAGCGATTTGTTCGCTCAACCGATTTAATTGGGTAAACAGCATATCTACCTGATTGTACAAGTTACCTCTACCCCTGGGCCTATCTCTTGGTGCCCCATTGTACTGATTCCTGGACCATTGGGTTCCCTCAGAATCAGGGCCACTATTTCTATTCTGGCGTGGTTGCCCCTGGGGTTCAGCTTGTTCAGCATTAGTACTTTGGGGAGCATTATATACCTGGGGTGTCTGGTTACCCTGAGAATATCTTCGCCGTCTATTGTATCTACCCTTGCGCGGATACCAATTATTCGGTGAGTATTCTCTTTGTGAGTAATTATTCACCTGATTATGTCCCCCACTTTGGTTATAGTCTCCCTGCGCCTCAACCTGTGTAGGGGGAGGGGCAGAATTAAACCTCTGTGGAGATGGCCTGTTTTGACTGGCCACCTCTGCATAAGTTCTCTTGTTAGACTCCAAATTGAGGGGTTTAGGTGACACCCTAGTTTCTGCTACAATTTTGGGTTTTGATTCCTTTTTAACCCCCTGCTCACTGGACTGCTGAATAGAGTATAATTTTGTACTCTCTTTGATCAGCCATTCCAATGAGCAGTCCTCATCAAAATCTCTAGCTAAGTTAATTTTGATGGGTGTAGGCAATGCTTCAAAAAATAAATTTACAAATTCTGAGCCATCAAATCTGGGATTATCTTCAGCCATACTGTACGCATTTTTCAATACAGAAAGGAATTCGACTGGACTCTGATTCGCACGACACTTTAAACCATATACCGCTATTTTCGCGGCAGTTTTAGTGCGATATTGCCCGAATTCTTTTCTGCATTGTTGTTTTACCCCATTCCAGGAATGAATATTCATATCCTTTAGTGAAGCAAAGAATTTGTGATGCTTACTGTCAAATACCCAAGGCAGAAATTCAATTTTCAATTTCTCACTTGTAACATTCATTATAGCTAACGCATTTTCAAAAGCCTGTAAATGATCAATTACAGATGTTGTTCCCTTATTGGAGAATATAGGTACTGCGCGTTGTACGAAGGTGATTATTTTATGGGAATCATAGACTTTATCAGACTTATTTCGGGATTCTCTGTTAGAGTTTCCCTCCCCCGCATCAGCTGCGCTACAGCTGTCCTCTGGATTTACATCCTGAGGGGATTGTCTATTTGGGAAATCTACTTCTGACCCGTTAGGGGTCATTTGTCTATGTTGTTCTATATATTTTCGTACCTCGTCCCTGACGCGTTCGCTAAAGGAGTTAGCATTATCTGTATTATTCTCATTGCTAATATAGGGGTTTTCATTATGGCGATATGACCTTTTTAAATCGCTTAATTCTCTCTGGCTTTGCGCAAGCTGTTTATTTAAATCTTGTATCTGCGCGATTAAGTCCATATTGTGCTTATCTAAGGTGGCTAGGTTTTGGGCAAATTCATCCATTTTATTTTTGGCTATTTTTAAACCCTCTTCGCGTCTGCGCGAGGAACGAATACTATTTTCTAGCTCCTGTATTTGCAATCGTTTGTCTGTGACACAAAACGACATTTCGTCAATTATGCATATTAAAAGGGGCCAAGATTTTAGTATTAGTTTTTCTCGCTTTTTGGGATCTTTGCATTGATTAATCATTAATAATTCCTGGAAGAATTCATTCTCTTCATTCCACATATTATTATTAACGGTAATATTTTTAGCCCTAGTTTCAAGCATATCCACAAAATCATTTAATTCACCAGCAATATTTAACTTCCCTTTAATGTAACTTAAGATATCTTTCTTAAGGACCTGACCTTTAGTAATAGGTATGGTTATGGGACCAATTTCATTGCTATGTATAGAATTAAATGAGTCACTTCTGGCTACAGACATTATTATATTGGTTTAGTACTTAGTTAAACTAAAACGCTAATACAATTTTTGCCAATAAAAAGAGAGAAGGAAAATTTTTATATTTCAAAAAAATATTATTAATTTTGAAATATGAAAAATTAATATTCCAAAATATGAGAAATTAATATTTTTGATTAACTTTGAAAATATGAAAAATCAATATTTTTGATTAATTTTGAAATATGAAAAATCAATATTTTTATTAATTTTTCAAAATTAATCTTTAATAATATTTCAAGATTGACATTAATATGTCAATCTCGAAATATGAAAATTAATATTTCAACTTTTCAAAAAAAATTATATCTTCGAAATATGAATTTTTTTTTTTTTCTCTTTTATAATAATTTCTATTTACTTACAAATATATTATATCAATTATGATGGAATATTAATAAATCTCAGAAAAAGTGCCTCCAATTATTATGTCAGTATATTTATGAAAATCTTAGTAGTGCTATCCAAATAATATATATAAGTTTATGGCAGGGTTATAAACACAATACAAAGAAATAGAAACCCTTATCAACCATGCACCTACTAGACCATACAATTAATATAAATATCTGAATTCTTTTATTTAGTTAATATCCATAAACATATTGAACTATATTTGCAGTAAAAGGAAACTAAATAAAAGTTTATATGCGTAAAACCAACTCTTAAGATATGCTATCCTTCTTACAAAACCCAGAAAAATATACCTTCACAATTCAGCCTTTTATTTATTTAACACAATGGGACTAAAAACCTTTAACATCCAAGCAATACAATTCTAAACAGTGTTTATAAAACAATAGGATAATATATATTCTGCTATTTAACTGCAATTTATCCTAATACAAAATTAACTGACAATATCAGAACTTGCATAGATGAGTTACTTGGTCAATCAGACGCAGATTTAAACAATATATATATAGGCTGTGAAATGCTAATTAAAACACACTATTTCTTTAAATCTATTAAATACAAATTGACTATGCATATAACTTATCTTACAAAACCCTTGTATACATCACCCAAATAAACAGCAATCCGGTTCCCAATGTTTTGCAACAGATCCAATTCGTAGCGGTCTTTAGGTCATCTCATTTGAAAGAAGGTTTTTGCACAAATCAAGGATAAGTTTTAAGCTCCTTGCTGAAGTGAACTTTTTTTTTTTTTAGGTATATCGCAGCCAAAATCAGATCACTAATTTTCAACAAGTTACAGACAACTCTCCCTTGTGCATTCAACACTCCCATTATATAATCATTGATGACATCATGTGGGTGGCACTACGGGAGCTGACCTTCCCATTGGTTATCTGGGAAGTCTAAATCGGATTGGCCCTTGGAAATTTCATTTTTAACAGCCAGAAAGAACCTTCTGGCTGTAGTTCTCGCAACATAACACCAGGTGGCAGCATACAGTACAACATAGCAATACAATACAGCATTTCTGACATTTTTAAGCAAGTTAATTTTTTTTTTTATAAAATGGTTATTTAATCAGATCACACTCTCTGCATTAATCATATATAACCCCAATTACAGATGGTTAATATTAGGTTATTTTTTCTGATTATTCTGATACCAAATATGTTATATTATTAACATTTTATTATATTAAGGTAATTTAACACTGCTAATTATTAGCTTAAAATGCATTATAATTTTATCAGTATTCTGGCATTTCTTTGCAAATAACAGCTTATTTTTATATCTCCAGATTGGTAGTATTTAAAACTCCTGATATTTGCATCCACCCAGATATAGTATGTGACATTTCTGTGTATTTCTTCCTGAATACATAAATCCTGTTTATGTCGATCTGAAATAAAAATAAATGTTAATAATCACTTCTCTTCAGGTCCATAAACATCTATTCATGTTCTTAAACACACAGAGGCTAAGATATTCATGCCTTCAAAATATATATATATATATATATACATATATATATCATTCAATCTTTTACTTTCCATATATATATATATTTAGATGTTAATGTTTGATATCACATAAATATACATCTCATATCCATTAAAATATATATAGTTGTTTTGAAATCATAATGTAAGTCATAGGCCTTCACTGTATTATCCTAACATTCTAACTTTTCAGTAACTTCAGTTGCCAGACTTTTTGTCTCATACTCACCACATGGGGTCAATCCATGAGGAGTTGTAAGAGTCTTTAAAACAGCATATTTCCTGTTTAGCCAGCAGTGCAGATGTGTATTTGATTTTATTTGTGTCACCTTCCCCCAAGAGGGGTTTTTGCAGTAAGTCTTCAAATAGAGATTCAGTGAGATAGAACTGTTGTATCACACGTGTCAAATTCCAAAGGGGTCCTTGAACACATTCTTTTCTCACCTCACCAAATGTTCTGAGGTTATAAAAATCTGCATATATAGTCAAATGAATAGGGTCACTGAGCTATTTCCTTTAGAAAAGAAATGTTTGTGTTTCAAAAAGGCTCTACTGATCGTCAATCCTGATAGACGTGTATTAGAAGCTGTGTTCAACAAACTCATGTTCAATTAATCCTGAGGTCTCATCTAACATATACAGTGTATAAAATATACACACATATATATATATATATATACATACACACATATATATATATATATATATATATATATATATATATATATATATATATACACATATGTAATATTCATCATAATATTTATATACTCTGACAAACATTAGGAAGAAAACCTAACAGTACGCAGGACAGCCTTATCAGAATGGAACACCAGATAAGGAGGCTCACATTGCAAGGCCGCAATCTCAGATACTCTGCGCGCAGAAGCAATAGCCAGTAGAAAAAAAACCTTCCAGGGCAACAATTTAATGTCAATTTCATGCATAGGCTCAAACGGAGCCCGTTGCAAAACTTTTAGAACAATATTTAGACTCCAAGAAGGAGCCTTAGATCTAAACACAGTTCTGATCCGAATCAGAGCTTTAATAAAGGAATGTACATCTGGAGGCTCCAAGAGCCTCTTGTGCAGTAAAACAGACAGGGACGAAATCTGTCCCCTCAGGGAACTGGCAGAAAGGCCCTTCTCCAGTCCATCCTGGAGAAACGATAGGATCCTGGCAACTTAACTTTATGCCAGGAAATCCCACACTCTTCACACCAGAATAAGTAGATTCTCCACACCTTATGATAGATGCGACAAGTTCAATCTCCACGCAGTCAGCCTCAGAGAACCTAGATTTTTATGAACAAAAGGACCTTGTTTCAGCAGATCCCTGCAACAAGCTAACTTCCATGGAGGAGACGATGACATCCCCACCAGATCTGCGAACCACATCCTACGTGGCCACAATGGAGCAATCAGTATCACTGATACCTGCTTGTTATGTTTTCTGACAGGTCTTTTGCAATTAATGAATAAAGTTCAGACAAAGATATGAACTAAAATGTTGTATTTGTAGCTATTTAAATAATCCAAAACTCTTATTGTCAGAAGAGCAAGGAAAAGGATTAAATAGCGTATTTAATCCAAATTAACAGGCTAAATAATAATAGCACAACTCACAGTTAACTTTCACTGTAGTTGTAAAATAGCTCTTCTTAAATAAATACAAGCTTTAAATGGTGCTGCTGAGAAGGCAGTAAGTGGTTAAATTGTTGTTAGTAAGCAAAGTTAATAAATCTCCAGATTAAGCAGAGCAGAAGTCTGATTATGCAAAAGGAGTTGTTCCGGTATTTGTATAAGCAAAGTCTTTATGTGGAGTTAAGCAAACATGCAATAGAGTATTAATCAAGGCTTTTGATACTTGCGGTTTGTAGAAAACTCCTCCGGTTCTTAGTTTCAGAGAGGTGATAAATCCTTTAAGCTTCTCCGTTGAAACCAACTGTTTGCTGTTAGTATTCCTTGAAGCAGTGTAGTAAGCAGGGTTAAAAGGTTGTAGATGCGGTAGCTTGTGTAAACAGATTGGCGTTTGAACGCTGTCTGCATATGCTGGCCTGGTGTCGGCTTGAGTGACGTCACAGACTTGCTATTCAGGAGCGGAGTGCCGTTTGTAAGCTGAGAGGTGAGAGTTCAGAATACAGATCTTCTTGATATGTTAAAGTTCTTAGAATATGCGAAGAAATGTTAATAGAAACAAAGTCCCAAAGAGGATAAATGTTTAGACAGTTGAAGTGACTTATTTAATCACTAAAGGCTGGATAACAGGATAACAGTGGAGAGTCCTAACAACTAACTTTCCCTGTTACACTAAAATAATCAAGCAAGCAAATAGGGATCAGATGGTCCTTTTAAGGGTTGTGGAAAGGGAGGTGTCAGAAGGATTTAAAGAGAAAGGAGATCATAACAGATCCCCCCGTTCAAGATCGCATCACCGGGAGTCCTGGACCAGGCTTCAGGGGATGTCGAGAATGAAACGCAGCCAATAGACGTGGAGCGTTCACATCAGACACAGGAACCCACGAATCCTCAGATGAAGCGTAACCCTTCCAGTGTACCAGATATTCAAGGGTTCGATTACGAACTCTAGAATCCAGAATACGACCAATTTCATACTCATCCTCTGCTTCTATCAATGAAGTACTGTCAGAGGCATCAACGTCCAGAGAACCTGCATCCCCCTTAAATGGTTTCAAAAGAGAGACGTGGAAAGATGGGTGGATGGCTAGAGAGGTAGGTAACTTCAAAACAACAGCATTCTCATTTATGACCCTTGTGATAGGGAAGGGACCAAGGAACTGGGATGCTAATTTCTTGCTGGGGACCTTCAATTTGATATTTTTGGTTGATAACCAAACCAAATCCCCCACTTTATACGAGGGTGGCAAAGCATGCTTCCTGTTATAGTAGATCTTTTGGGTCTCCTTTGCATTCTGTAAATGTTTTTGGATGGTAACAAAATTGTCTCTCAATTTACTTGAGTAGTCCAGAGCCGAAGGAGAATTCGAACTGAAACCCATCTTCGGGAAACTAGATGGATGATATCCATAGGTGGCATAAAAGGGGGAGAAACCAGTTGAACTGTTGACTGAGTTATTGTAGGCAAATTCTGCCATCGAGAGCCAATCTGCCCAATCATCTTGTAGTGTAGAGATGTAACACCGGAGATACTGTTCGAGGGTTTGATTAAGTCTCTCAGTCAACCCATTTGTCTGGGGATGGAATGCCGTGGAATATTTAGGAGAGATTTTTATTTGAATGCATACATTTCTCCAGAATTTTGAAGTAAATTGTGATCCTCGATCACTTACTATGGAAGTAGGTAGTCCATAAAGTTTTACGATGTGAGAGAGGAATAATTTAGCAGTAGTTGGAGCAGATGGTGTTTGCTTTAGGGGTATGAAGTGAGCCAATTTGGTCAAGTGGTCTACGACCACCAAAATGGCTGTATAACCATTTGATGGAGGAAGTTCCACTATGAAATCCATACCGACGATTGACCATGGCCTATCGGGTATGGGTAGAGGGCTAAGTAACCTGAATGGTTTATAGTGAACCTTCTTTTTCATGGAACAAATCCGACAATGAGATATGTATAATAGAAGATCTTCTTTTAATCTAGGCCACCAAAAGTATCGTTTTATTAGATCATAAGTTTTATTTATTCCTGGGTGCCCAGAAAGGGGTGAATCATGATACTGCTGCATAATCTGTTTTCTTAAATCAGTTGGTATATATATTAAGTTATTAAAAGTGAAGAGTCCAGTTTCAGGATCTTTATGACATTCTTCAGGAATAGAAAGATCCTTTTGTTGACTTGATAAAATTTCACTCTGAAGAGTAGATATTATTCCGAGGATTTTATGTGGAGGAATAACACTAAGTTTCTCTTCTTCTTCTGTTGGAGCTTGAAGAGATCTGGAGAGAGCATCTGCTTTAGTATTGTTTTTTCCGGGTCTGTATTGTAAGAGAAAATTAAAACGGTCCAAAAAGAGAGCCCATCGTACTTGACGAGATGATAATGTCTTATTTCTTTTTAGATATTGAAGATTACGATGATCTGTGTAAATTGTAAATGGAGTCGAAGTGCCTTCTAAAAGATGACGCCAATGCTCCAATGATGATTTAATTGCCAATAACTCCTTGTCGCCTATTGAGTAATTCTTTTCAGCAGAAGTTAATAGCCTAGAATGGAATGCCACAGGATGTAACTCTTTTGATTCTTCGTCTTGTTGAGATAATATAGCCCCTATTGCTACATTAGAAGCATCCACCTCCAATGTAAAAGAACGAGTAGGGTCAGGTAATCTTAAAATGGGAGCATTGATGAACTTCTCCTTTAAGAGTTGAAGAGCTTTTTCTGCGTCTTTATCCCATTTGAACTTTTGTTTACCTGTTAGTCTAGTTAAAGGTTGTACTATAGCTGAGTAATCTGATATAAATTTCCTATAAAAGTTAGAGAATCCTAAAAATCTCTGTAGAGATTTAGTAGTATGAGGAGTTGGCCAATGAAGGATTGCATTGACTTTTTCCTGATCCATTGATATCCCAGATGGTGTGATTATATAGCCAAGAAATTTTATGGTGTGTTTATGGAATTCACATTTCTCCATTTTTGCATATAGGTGATGTTCACGTAAGGTTGAAAGGACCCATCGAACATGCCTCACATGTTCCGTGATATCCCGTGAATAGATGAGAATATCATTGAGATACACTACCACACAGACGTCCATGAGGTCTTTGAATATTTCGTTAATGAAATATTAAAACGTTGCGGGTGCGTTAGTTAAACCAAATGGCATAACATTATATTGGTATAAGCCATATCTTGTCTTGAAAGCAGTTTTCCATTCATGACCTGATTTTATGCGGATGAGATTATAAGCACCCTTAAGGTCGAGTTTGGTAAAGATTTTGGCACCATTCAATCTTTCAAGTAATTCTGGTATCAGTGGTAATGGGTAACGATTTTTGATAGTGACTGCATTTAAGGCTCGATAATCAATAATAGGACGTAAAGTCCCGTCCTTATTTGTTACAAAAAATATGGCTGAAGCTGTTGGAGATGATGAGGGTGATATAAAACCTTTGCGTAAATTTTCATCGAGGTATTCTCGAAGGTGTTGTAATTCCTTTTGTGAAAGTGGAAAAATACGGTTTGTAGGTAATACAGCCCCGGGTTTCGTGTCAATCGGACAATCAAACTCTCTGTGTGGAGGTAATACTTCAGCGTTTTTGAGGTTAAAAACGTCTGAGAAATCTTTATACTCATTTGGAAGAAGGAGGTCTAAATGATTAATGGTTATATATGGGTGACAAGTATCAGTACAGAATTTAGAATTAAAAGTGATCTGATTGGTAGACCAGTTTATGGTGGGATTATGTTTTTGAAGCCAGGGATACCCGAGTATAACTGGGTGAACTGAACTAGGGATGATGTCATATGTAATGTATTCCTTGTGTCCAGTGTTGGTGATAGTGAGTAAGGGTATGGTCTGGTGTGTAATTGGACCTTTGAGGAAATGTGACCCATCAACAACACGCACAAACAATGGAGTGGTTTTTTGCACACAAGGAATTTTATTAAGTGAGACCAATGCTTGATCAATAAATGTTCCATAAGCCCCGGAATCAATTATGGCCACTTCCTGGAACTGATGTTGATCCCACTGTAACGACAAATTTAATGAGAGATGAGTATACTCTTTTATGTGAGGTTTAATAGTCATAAGTGATATCTTACCCTTCTTGGGACGATTGAGTTGAGGACAGGTTGATACACTGTGGTCTTTATTTGCACAATACATGCATAATCTTCCTATACGTCTTTTCAGTTTTTCTTCACTGGTCAGAGGTCCCCTAATAACTCCTATCTCCATAGGAACAGATGAACTTGTAGACCTTTCAGGGGTTGAGGGAAAATGTTTTCTCAAACTTGAATCACTATGTACTCTCTCTTGTTTTCTCTCTCTGTAACGGCGATCCATTGTTATACATAATTTAAATAAACCTTCTAAAGTATCAGGGTAATCCACCTTTGAGAGATCATCCTTTAGATGCTCAGAGAGTCCCAAACGGAACTAATTTTTTAGACTGACTGTATTCCATTCAGAATCCGTTGCCCAAAGTTGGAATTCAGCAATGTAGTCTTCTACAGCCCGTTTACCTTGTTTTAGGGAGCGTAAAGTGTTCTCGGCTGTCTGTTGTTTGTGTATGTCTTCATACAATACTGCCATGTTTTGGAAAAAAGCATCCAGGGAGTTTAACATAGGATCGTCAGATTCAAAAAATCTATCCGCCCATGCTCTAGGCTCTCCAGATAGAAATGAGATAGCGGTACATACCTTAACTTTATCATTTCGGTATGTACGTGGCTTCAAAGAAAACATTAGCATACAAGCCTTTTTAAATTCTCTGAATTTAGAGCGGTCACCAGAGAAAGTGGCTGGGGGGTTAACTTGTGGTTCAGGAAACTCCGTTGCCTTTTGAGTGAGAAAGTCATTAATAATCCTCCTGAGAGTGTTGTTCTCATTTTGCAGCGCAGTCATTCCCTGAGCTAATAAGTCAACCTTTTGATTTAGAGAGGTTATTTGATTACTCATCTCAACTGGATCCATATTAAGTTACAGTTGAGACTCTTTTACAGGCTTGATTATTCTGTTATGTTTTCTGACAGGTCTTTTGCAATTAATGAATAAAGTTCAGACAAAGATATGAACTAAAATGTTGTATTTGTAGCTATTTAAATAATCCAAAACTCTTATTGTCAGAAGAGCAAGGAAAAGGATTAAATAGCGTATTTAATCCAAATTAACAGGCTAAATAATAATAGCACAACTCACAGTTAACTTTCACTGTAGTTGTAAAATAGCTCTTCTTAAATAAATACAAGCTTTAAATGGTGCTGCTGAGAAGGCAGTAAGTGGTAAAATTGTTGTTAGTAAGCAAAGTTAATAAATCTCCAGATTAAGCAGAGCAGAAGTCTGATTATGCAAAAGGAGTTGTTCCGGTATTTGTATAAGCAAAGTCTTTATGTGGAGTTAAGCAAACATGCAATAGAGTATTAATCAAGGCTTTTGATACTTGCGGTTTGTAGAAAACTCCTCCGGTTCTTAGTTTCAGAGAGGTGATAAATCCTTTAAGCTTCTCCATTGAAACCAACTGTTTGCTGTTAGTATTCCTTGAAGCAGTGTAGTAAGCAGGGTTAAAAGGTTGTAGATGCGGTAGCTTGTGTAAACAGATTGGCGTCTGAACGCTGTCTGCATATGCTGGCCTGGTGTCGGCTTGAGTGACGTCACAGACTTGCTATTCAGGAGCGGAGTGCCGTTTGTAAGCTGAGAGGTGAGAGTTCAGAATACAGATCTTCTTGATATGTTAAAGTTCTTAGAATATGCGAAGAAATGTTAATAGAAACAAAGTCCCAAAGAGGATAAATGTTTAGACAGTTGAAGTGACTTATTTAATCACTAAAGGCTGGATAACAGGATAACAGTGGAGAGTCCTAACAACTAACTTTCCCTGTTACACTAAAATAATCAAGCAAGCAAATAGGGATCAGATGGTCCTTTTAAGGGTTGTGGAAAGGGAGGTGTCAGAAGGATTTAAAGAGAAAGGAGATCATAACACTGCTCCTGCTTGATGCGAGCCACTACAAGAGAAAGGAGTGGTAACGGCGGGAAAAGATAAAGTAGACTGAACCACCAAGGCACTGCTAAGGCATCTATTATCTCCCCCTGAGGATCCCTGGACCTTGACCCATATTTGGGTAGCTTGGTATTAAAATGGGACGCCATGAGATCTATCTCCGTCGTCCTCCACCTATTGCATATCTCCGCAAACACCTCGGAATGGAGAGACCATTGCCTTGGATGAAAAGATTGTCTGCTGAGAAAATCTGCTTCCCAGTTGTCCACACCCGTAATGTGGATCACTGACAGCAAACAACTGTGGGCCTCCGCCCACTCCAGAATCTGAGATACTTCCCTCATCGCTAGGGAGCTTCTCGTTCCACCCTGATGGTTGATGTAAGCCACCGAGGTTATATTGTCTGATTGGAATCTGATAAACTGGGACGAACCCCGAAGGGGCCAAGCCTTCAGAACATTGAAGATTAACCGAAGTTCCAGAATGGTGCTTCTTGGCACCACAAACAGCTCCCTATTCTGATAGACTTGTGTCCGTAGTCATAATCTCCCAAGATGTTCTTAAGAAGGATGTCCCTTGGGAGAGATGATCTGGACAGAGCCACCAAGAGAGCGATTCTCTCGACCGGTTGTCCAGAGAAATCTGTTGAGACAGATCCGAATGATCGCCGTTCCACTGCCTCAGCATGCATAGTTGCAACGGTCTGAGACGGAACCTGGCAAAAGGAATGATGTCCATGCTGGACACCATAAGACCAATCACCTCCATACACTGAGCCACAGAGGGCCTTAAGGAGGTCTGGAGGGCTAGACATGCCGAAGCTAGCTTGCAACGTCTCTGGTCTGTTAGAAATATCCTCATGGATATGGAGTCTATTATAGTACCCAGGAATTCCACCCTGGTGCTTGGAATAAGAGAACTCTTTTCTAGGTTTATCTTCCATCCATGAGATCAAAGAAGAGAGATAAGAGATTCTGAATAGCCCTCAGCCAGACGAAAAGATGGTGCTTGTTTGCACCAAATATTTTCCAAGTAGGGAATTACTGCTATACCCCAGGTTCTGGCAACAGCTAGAAGAGCCCCTAGAACCTTCATAAAAATCCTTGTAGCAATAGCTAGACCAAACAGAAGTGCAATGAACTGGAAGTGCTGGTCCAGAAACGCAAACCTTAGAAACAGGAAGTGATCCTTTTGGATTGGAACGTGAAGGTAAGCATCCTTCAGATCTATAGTGGTCATGAACTGTCCTCCTTCCTGAACTAAGGGAAGGATGGAACTTATTGTCTTCATCTTGAATGAGAGGAAATTTAGAAATTTGTTTAAGCACTTTAGGGTCCAGAATCGGGCGGAAAGTTCCCTCCTTCTTTGGAACCACGAAAAGGTTTAAACAGTATCCCAAACCTCTTTCTGCGATAGGTACCGGGACAATGACCCCTAAGGAGGTCAGATCCCGCACGCACTCCAGAAAGGCTTCCCTCTTTTCTGGTCTGGAAGACAGACTTGAGAGGAGAAATCTGCCCTTGGGTGGATGAGACTTGAAACATATCTTGTATCCCTGAGCTATGACCTCCAGGACTCATGGATCCTGCACGTCCCTGAACCAAGTGTCTGAAAAGAGCAACAGTCTGCCCCTACACGATCCAGCGCCAGATCAGGGGCAGCCCCTTCATGCCAATTTAGTCTTGGCGGGCTTCTTGCTATGCTTGGATTTATTCCAGGACTGAGCCGGCTTCCAAGTACTCTTGATTTGCTCAAGCTTAGCGGAGGTTTGATGTCATTGGGATTTATCAGAACGAAAGGACGAAAATTAGAAACTTGTCCCTTCGACTTGATCTTTTTATCTTGTGGTAGGAAGGCACCCTTGCTCCCTGTAACCATAGAGATAATGGAGTCCAGGCATGGACCAAATAAAATCTTTCCCTTAAAGGGGAGGGAAAGAAGTCTAGACTTAGAAGTCATATCTGCAGACCAGGACTTCAGCCAGAGTGCTCGTCGTGCCTGACCCGAAAAGCCAGACACCTTAGCATTTAGGCAAATAATCTGCATGTTTGCATCACAGATAAAAGAATTAGCAATACTCAAGGCTTTAATTCTTTCCTGGATAACATCGAGGGGACCCTCCACCTCGATCATTTCCAATAAGAAGTCGCACCAGTAGGTAGCTGCTCCAGCAACCGCGACAACGGGCGCTGCCGGTTGAAATAAATATCCTGTATGTTGAAACATCTTTCTTAGAAGAGTTTCCATCTCCTTTCCATTGGTTCTCTGAACGACGAGCTATCCTCAAGCAGGATAGTAGTACGTTTGGCAAGAGTGGAGATAGTGCCACCCACCTTAGGGACGGAACCCCACAACTCCAATTGAGAGTTCGGGACCGGGAATCATTTTTTAAAGGAAGACGAAGGGGAAAAGGAAGATCCAATTCTCTCCCATTCATTCTTAATAATGTTTGCCATCTTTACAGGCACAGAAAAAGTCAAAGGCACTACCCTGTCCTAGTAAACTCTGTCTAATTTAGGAATCAAAGGTTCATTAGGCAGCTTGGCCTCTAGACCCTCTAATGTAGACAGGACTTCTTTTAGAAGAAAACGTAAGTGTTCAATTTTAAACCTAAAGGCTGGTTCCTCTGCAGCAGGAGGCTTAGAGGCAGCAGACTCCATCCCAGAAAGTTCACCCTCTGAAGCCTCAGAGTGCGACTCATGCTCGGATAACTGAGACAGAGCAGAGAAATCCAATAAATTACATAATGACCCCGGGGCAGGAGAGCTACAGTATCTCACAAAAGTGAGTACACCACTCACATTTTTGTAAATAGTTTATTAAATATTTTCATGTGACAACACTGAAGAAATGACACTTTGCTACAATGTAAAGTAGTGAGTGTACAGCCTGTGTAACAGTGTAAATTTGTTGTCCCCTCAAAATAACTCAACACACAGTCATTAATTTCTAAACCATTGGCAACAAAAGTGAGTACACCCCTAAGTGGAAATGTCCAAATTGGGCCCAATTAGCCATTTTCCCTCCCCGAGGTCATGTGACTCATTAGTGTTACATGGTCTCAGGTGTGAATAGGAAGCAGGTGTGTTAAATTTGGTGTTATCGCTCTCACACTCTCTCATACTGGTCACTGGAAGTTCAACATGGCACCTCATGGCAAAGAACTCTCTGAGGATCTGAAAAATAGAATTGTTGCTCTACATATAGATAGCCTAGGCCAAGACCTTGAAACTGAGCTGCAGCATGGTGGGCAAGACCATACAGTGGTTTCATAGGACAGGTTCCACTGAGAACAGGCCTTGCCATGGTCGACCAAAGAAGTTGAGTGTACGTGCTCAACGTCATACTTAGAGGTTGTCTTTGGGAAATAGATGTATAAGTGCTTCCAGCATTGCTGTAGAGGTTGAAGGGGTGGGGGTCAGCCTGTGAGTGCTCTGACCATACGACGCACACTGCATCAAATTGGTTTGCATGGCTGTCATCCCAGAAAAAAGCCTCTTCTGAAGATGATGCACAAGAAAGCCCACAAACAGTTTGCTGAAGACAAGCAGACTAAGTACATGGATTACTGGAACCATGTCCTGTGGTCCGATGAGACCAAGATAAACTTATTTGGTTTAGATGGTGTCAAGCATGTGTGGCAGCAACCAGGTGAGGAGTACAAAGTCAACAGTCAAGCATGGTGGTGGGAGTGTCATGGTCTGGGCCTGCATGAGTGCTGCCTACACTGGGAAACTACAGTTCATTGAGGGAACCATGAATGCCAACATGTACTGTGACATACTGAAGCAGAGCATGATCTCCTCCCTTCGGAGACTGTGCCGCAGGGCAGTATTCCAACATGATAACGACCCCAAACACACCTCCAAGACGACCACTGCCTTGCTAAAGAAGCTGAGGGTAAAGGTGATGGACTGGCCAAGCATGTTTCAAGACCTAAACCCTGTTAAGCATCTGTGGGGCATCCTCAAATGGAATGTGGATAAGAGCAAGGTCTCTAACATCCACCAGCTCTGTGATATTGTCATGGAGGGGTGAGGAGAGGACTCCAGTGGCAACCTGTGGAGCTCTGGTGAACTCCATGCCCAAGAGGGTTAAGGCAGTGCTGGAAAATAATGGTGGCCACACAAAATATTGACACTTTGGGCCCATATTTGGACATTTTCACTTAGGGGTGTACTCACTTTTGTTGCCAACGGTTTAGACATTAATGACTGTGTGTTGAGTTATTTTGAGATGACAGCAAATGTACACTGTTATACAGGCTGTACACTCACTACTTTACATTATAGCAAAGTGTCATTTCTTCAGTGTTGTCACATGAAAAGATATAATAAAATATTTACAAAATTGTGAGGGGTGTACTCACTTTTGTGAGATACTGTATGTTTATCCTTACACTTGCATTTAGCAGGGCGAGATGAAGCACTGAGGGCCTCAGAAACCGCTGTTTTTAACTGCACGGTAACATCTGATGGTAAAAGGCCCCCTCTAGATGGAGGATTAAGTGTGTTATGGGAAGCTGCGTGTGTAGAAGGAGATGAATGTTGGCTATGCACCTCACGGGACGGTGAGTCATCAGAGTTGGATGGCTCAGTGGTACTAAAAGGGTTAACCTTCTTTGGCCGAATAACGTTGTCAAGGCATGTGGAACATAGTTGAGAGGGCGGGCATACCAAGGCCTTCTCACAATATAAACAGGTATTACTATTTGGAATAGAGGGAGTACCCTCTAATATCTCAGAATATTCCATAGCTTAAGCTAATGACAGCAGGACACAAAAAATAAACCATTTTTTTTCTCAAAAACAGCTCCTTTATACTCCCAATGGCAGGGGCACTCACCACCTCCTAGACCCAGACAATGCAGAGAAATAGCGTCTTCTCCGACAGCCAGCTCGGTCAGGAAAGAGGAAATGAAAGTGAGACCACTCGCGAGACCACCAAAAACCTGTGCATTCCAGCCAGATAACAAACAGCCTATGAGTCAAAAAGAAAAAAACTGGCTGCACGATACCGGTATAAAGTTAAAAAATAACTTTTAATAGAAAAAAATAAGAACACGGTACATGGAGGTAGCAAAAGCAAGGATCCTATGGGCCTATGAGCCCAATAAAAATCTCACACATAAAGCAGCATAAAATCAAAGCATCACATTTGATTAATCCCCAAAATTTAATAATCCCCCCTAAGGAGATATTAACCCATGATTCTATTAAGATAAAAGGAGTCACACTGTGACCCTGTCTTCTAGTGTTTTCAACATATGTAAAAATTAAAACAATCTTACCAGAATCCATGCTGTGGAACAGAATCACAGCCTCTCAAGTGTGACAATCTTGTAGCATCACTCCTGACATGGACTTGAGTGACAAAACAAGCAGGCAGTGAAACTTGTCTACACTGATTGCTTAGGAGCTGTTAGAAGGTAGTCTGGATGGGTTCACAGTAAGACTCTCCCTGCATATCCAGACTCTAACTTTCGTCAATGCTCTCATTGAGAGGCTGACAAGACTACTTAAAACTCCAGTCTCATATCGAAAGGCAGATACCCTTCCTAAGGAACTACTCCGAAATCTTCTGACACTTCGCTGCCATCCTCCTGTGACGAAAGGCAAAGAATGACTAGGGGATGGGAGAAGTGGGAGAGGTATTTAAGCCTTTGGCTGGGTTTCTTTGCCTCCTCCTGGTGGCCAGGTTCAGTATTTCCAAACAGTAAGGAATGATGCCCTGGACTCTCCTTATATTAAGAATGAAACAAAATGTATGCTTACCTGATAAATTTCTTTTTTTCCGGGCATGAGAAGTCCACGACCCACCCTTATTCAAATTAAGATGGCAGGTTTTTTTGTCTAGTCCTCGGGCACCTCTATACCCTTGTGTTATCTACTTTTTCCGTTTCCCTTCGGCCGAATGACTGTGGGTTATGGGTAAGGGAAGTGATACTTAACAGCTCTGCTGGGGTGCTTTTTGCCTCCTCCTGCTGGCCAGGGGTGAATATCCCACTAGTAATTAGAATATTTTGTGTACTCTCCATGCCCGGAAATAAATAAATTTATCAGGCAAGCATATATTTTGTTTTTTATATGCAAAATACTGAATACTTTGCCAAACAAATACCCTTTTTTTCCAGAAATTCTGCAATAAATGCAGATTGTGGTATTGAAATCAGACTTTTGGACCCTAATGTATGTCTAGTAACACCCAGAGGTAAACTGCCCCTCTGCAAGATTGTGTAAGTAGAAGTATTGTAAGGTACTGATAGATTAGTCCACTCATTAAAACAAGGATTTGAGATTACCAAAATGTATTCAATGTGGGATCTGGAACTCCTATAGGACAGGTTTTATTTCCCGTTCAGTAGGGCCTTGATTAACAGTAACAGGCATGAGCACCTATACCTTTGTGCATTCTTCCACATGTAAAGAAAGCCCACTACACTACTTCTTCCCAACACCAGTATTCAGGGTATTAGGAAAGGAAATCAACCCTTTGATAGACAACTCTCATGGAAGCAATGAAATAGCTCAGTATCTACACATCTTCATCTGTAAGGTTTTCATATATGGGGGTAGATTTAGCAAGTGTCGAGTGGACATGATCCGCTGTAGCGGATCATGTCCGCTCGACATCACTAAATACTGACAGCATACACTGTTGGCATTTAACATTGCACAATAATTTCTGGTAAAAAGCTTGTGCAATGCCGCCCCCTGCACATTCGAGGCCAATCGTCTGCTAGCAGGGGGTGTAAATCATCCCGATCGTATCTGATCGGGATGATTGCTGTCCACCACCTCAGAGGTGGCGGATGAGTTAAAGAGCAGCAGTCTTACGACCACTGCTTCTTAACTTTTGTTTTCGGAAACAGCTGCATTTGCAGCTTGTTAAATATACCCCATGGGGTTAATTCCAATATTTTAGAAAAACTTTTCACCTGATTTATCTACAAAAATTCCCTTAGACTTCCTGTAGAAAACACTTAGATGATCTTTTCTTAAGGATTAGAATTAACTCTATGGTAAGCAGAATTAATACGTTTATTTGATATTCTTTCACGGTTTCTAAATCCCTGAAGCATAACCCTATTACACAGCATTTCAGGCACTCTAGGTCTTACAATAGGCTTAAAATCTTGCTATGCTATGTGCAAGATGCAGTCTATTTTCTCTCAGTCTTTCCTGCTTAGCCTCACTTAGAATTTCAGACTCTGTCACTCTCCCTCTCATTACCCAGTCCCTCTTTCCCCTCTCTCATTGGCCAAACCTCTAGCAAAGGCCTATTTGATCTCTAATTCATCTCATTTTCTGTTGTCCTTGCAACATCCACATTTCTACTAATACTGGATTTATGATGTTGATGATATTGAGAAGATTGGAATTACCTCAATGATTCTTAAATTGAATGATAAATATTTTTTATGAGTATACAATCTTGCTAAATCTATATATTTAGTTTTCATCCAGTATATACAGGTCCATAAGATAACACATCAATTACTGTACCTTATTATCCCTTTCATAGAAAATGAGCCAATAGGAGGATCCTAACATGCTGTCTTTGTGAATCCCATTTTTCAAGTCTGCAGGCAAAAGTTTAAACCCAAGAATAATATGGTATTTTATGGTGTTGTTATCCTAGGGAAAAAAAGAAATATTTAGCAAAATTAATTTAAAATCTTCATTATAGTATGTTCTGCAATACAATGTGAATGTCATGTTTAGACATGTTTAGTTATATGCTACTTTATTATTATTTTCATTATTATTATCAGTTATTTGTAGAGCGGCAACAGATTCTGCAGCGCTAAAAACATAGGCGTGGTATACAAGGTAACATTTTTAGGGATCAAATGGGTAGAGGACCCTGCCAAGAGTTGCATTGATCTAGTCAGCTCTTATGAAGGTGATCTGCAAACAGCTGGGCTCTTAGGCTTACATGCTAAGGGGGTTCAAGGGGATAGCAAAGGAGGAGAGGAAGGCTGATGTGTTCACCTTTAAATTGTACATAGTTGGAGTCCCTGTGGTTTATACTAAGCTGACTATTTGAGCATTTGTACCTAAAAGGGACATTTTATACAGTCATGTAAACCTGGAGATTATTTTTGCTATGGTGGCAAATATCGCTTCTATAATTCCAATGACAATGCTGTTGAATGTCATGTTTCTGTGTATATCCTGCCAGTAATAAACCCACTACCTCTTTTTCTGGCTACAAAGAAGTACCATGGCCATGGGCCACACCATTAGGTATAATATGTTTTCCTGAAGGTTGAAAGCTAACATTTTTCTAGAGCTAGCATAGAATGCTTTGTAAATGTATACACTGATGAATTTACCATTTGCTCTATGCCAGATTCATTGTAATATTCCAGTATTGCAGAATTTCCAGGCACAAAAATTGTGTACTTCTGTTCTGATGACTCAATTTCTTCAGCTAAACCAAAGTTCTGCAAAAAAACATAATTTATGCTTACCTGATAAATTCCTTTCTTCTGTTGTGTGATCAGTCCACGGGTCATCATTACTTCTGGGATATAACTCCTCCCCAACAGGAAATGCAAGAGGATTCACCCAGCAGAGCTGATATAGCTCCTCCCCTCTACGTCAGTCCCAGTCATTCGACCAAGAATCAACGAGAAAGGAGTAACCAAGGGTGAAGTGGTGACTGGAGTATAATTTAAAAGATATCTACCTGCCTTAAAAACAGGGCGGGCCGTGGACTGATCACACAACAGAAGAAAGGAATTTATCAGGTAAGCATAAATTATGTTTTCTTCTGTTATGTGTGATCAGTCCACGGGTCATCATTACTTCTGGGATACCAATACCAAAGCAAAAGTACACGGATGACGGGAGGGATAGGCAGGCTCATTATACAGAAGGAACCACTGCCTGAAGAACCTTTCTCCCAAAAATAGCCTCCGAAGAAGCAAAAGTGTCAAATTTGTAAAATTTGGAAAAAGTATGAAGCGAAGACCAAGTTGCAGCCTTGCAAATCTGTTCAACAGAGGCCTCATTCTTAAAGGCCCAAGTGGAAGCCACAGCTCTAGTGGAGTGAGCTGTAATTCTTTCAGGAGGCTGCTGTCCAGCAGTCTCATAGGCTAAACGTATTATGCTACGAAGCCAAAACGAGAGAGAGGTAGCAGAAGCTTTTTGACCTCTCCTCTGTCCAGAATAAACGACAAACAGGGAAGAAGTTTGGCGAAAATCTTTAGTTGCCTGTAAGTAGAACTTGAGGGCACGAACTACATCCAGATTGTGTAGAAGACGTTCCTTCTTTGAAGAAGGATTTGGACACAAGGATGGAACGACAATCTCTTGATTGATATTCCTGTTAGTAACTACCTTAGGTAAGAACCCAGGTTTAGTACGCAGAACTACCTTATCTGAGTGAAAAATCAGATAAGGAGAATCACAATGTAATGCTGATAACTCAGAGACTCTTCGAGCCGAGGAAATAGCCATTAAAAACAGAACTTTCCAAGATAACAATTTTATATCAATGGAATGAAGGGGTTCAAATGGAACACCTTGTAAAACGTTAAGAACTAAGTTTAAACTCCATGGCGGAGCAACGGCTTTAAACACAGGCTTGATCCTAGCTAAAGCCTGACAAAAGGCCTGGACGTCTGGATTTTCTGACAGACGCCTGTGTAACAAGATGGACAGAGCTGAAATCTGTCCCTTTAAAGAACTAGTCGATAAACCCTTTTCTAAACCTTCTTGTAGAAAAGACAATATCCTAGGAATCCCAACCTTACTCCAGGAATAACGTTTGGATTCGCACCAGTATAGGTATTTGCGCCATATTTTATGGTAAATCTTTCTGGTAACAGGCTTCCTAGCCTGGATCAGGGTATCAATAACCGACTCAGAAAAACCACGCTTTGATAAAATCAAGCGTTCAATTTCCAAGCAGTCAGTTTCAGAGAAGTTAGATTTTGATGTTTGAATGGACCCTGTATCAGAAGGTCCTGTCTTAGAGGTAGAGACCAAGGCGGACAGGATGACATGTCCACTAGATCTGCATACCAAGTCCTGCGTGGCCATGCAGGCGCTATTAGAATCACTGATGCTCCCCTTATTCCAGGACTGGTTAGGTTTCCAGCCTTGCCTGTAACGAGCAACAGCTCCTTCCTGTTTTGGTGCAGTGGAGGTTGACGCTGCTCCTGTTTTGAAATTCCGAAAGGGACGAAAATTAGACTGTCTAGCCTTAGCTTTGGTTTTGTCTTGAGGTAGGGCGTGGCCCTTACCTCCTGTAATGTCAGCGATAATCTCTTTCAAACCGGGCCCAAATAAAGACTGCCCCTTGAAAGGTATATTAAGTAATTTGGACTTAGAAGTAACATCAGCTGACCAGGATTTTAGCCACAGTGCTCTACGTGCCTGTATGGCGAATCCAGAGTTCTTAGCCGTAAGTTTGGTTAAATGTACTACGGCCTCCGAAATGAATGAATTAGCTAGTTTAAGGACTCTAAGCCTGTCCATAATATCGTCAAGCGTAGATGAACTAAGGTTCTCTTCCAGAGACTCAATCCAAAATGCTGCCGCAGCCGTAATCGGCGCGATACATGCAAGGGGTTGCAATATAAAACCTTGTTGAACAAACATTTTCTTAAGGTAACCCTCTAATTTTTTATCCATTGGATCTGAAAAAGCACAGCTATCCTCCACCGGGATAGTGGTACGCTTAGCTAAAGTAGAAACTGCTCCCTCCACCTTAGGGACCGTTTGCCATAAGTCCCGAGTGGTGGCGTCTATTGGAAACATCTTTCTAAATATTGGAGGGGGTGAGAACGGCACACCGGGTCTATCCCACTCTTTAGTAACAATTTCAGTTAATCTCTTAGGTATAGGAAAAACGTCAGTACTCGCCGGTACCGCAAAGTATTTATCCAACCTACACAGTTTCTCTGGTATTGCAACGGTGTTACAATCATTGAGAGCCGCTAAGACCTCCCCTAGTAATACACGGAGGTTCTCCAATTTAAATTTAAAATTTGAAATATCTGAATCCAATCTGTTTGGATCAGAACCGTCACCCACAGAATGAAGCTCTCCGTCCTCATGCTCTGCAAGCTGTGACGCAGTATCAGACATGGCCCTAGTATTGTCAGCGCACTCTGTTCTCACCCCAGAGTGATCACGCTTGCCTCTTAGTTCTGGTAATTTAGACAAAACTTCAGTCATAACAGTAGCCATATCATGTAATGTTATCTGTAATGGCCGCCCAGATGTATTAGGCGCCATAATATCACGCACCTCCCGGGCGGGAGATGCAGGTACTGCCGCGTGAGGCGAGTTAGTCGGCATAACTCTCCCCTCGCAGTTTGGTGAAATTTGTTCACATTGTACAGATTGACTTTTATTTAAAGTAGCATCAATACAGTTAGTACATAAATTTCTATTGGGCTCCACCTTGGCATTGGAACAAATGACACAGATATATTCCTCTGAGTCAGACATGTTTAACACACTAGCAATAACTTGCAACCTGGTTATAATCTTTTTTAGCAAAAACGTACTGTGCCTCAAAGAGGTACTTAAACGATTAAATGACAGTTGAGATAATGAACTGAAAAACAGTTATAGCATCGACTTTAAAATAACCCAACTTTTAGCAAAGGTTTGTTCCCATTAGTAAATAACAATAACTAAATTTGACATAAAAAATTATAGAGTAACGTTTTTATTCACAGTCAATATAAAATTCTCACAGCTCTGCTGAGAGAATGTACCTCCCTTCAAAGAAGTTTGAAGACCCCTGAGATCTGTCAGTGAACCGGATCATACAAGAAATATAATAGTAGCTGACTGGAAATTTTTGATGCGTAGCAAAAGAGCGCCAAAAACGGCCCCTCCCTCTCACACACAGCAGTGAGGAGAAACGAAACTGTCACAATTTAAAGCAGACAACTGCCAAGTGGAAAATAATGCCCAAACATATATTCACTCAGTACCTCAGCAATGTAAACGATTCTACATTCCAGCAAAAACGTTTAACATGATAATATTTATTAAAAGGATTAGTGACCTTTAACAGAGTAGTTCCGGTGAAATACCATTCCCAGAATACTGAAGTGTATACATACATGTCATTATAACGGTATAGCAGGATTTTCTCATCAATTCCATTCAGAAAATAAAAACTGCTACATACCTCAATGCAGATTCATCTGCCCGCTGTCCCCTGATCTGAAGCCTTTACCTCCCTCAGATGGCCGAGAACAGCAATATGATCTTAACTACTCCGGTTAAAATCATAGTAAAAAACTCTGGTAGATTCTTCTTCAAACTCTGCCAGAGAAGTAATAACACGCTCCGGTGCTATTGTAAAATAACAAACTTTTGATTGAAGTCATAAAAACTAAGTATAATCACCATAGTCCTCTCACACATCCTATCTAGTCGTTGGGTGCAAGAGAATGACTGGGACTGACGTAGAGGGGAGGAGCTATATCAGCTCTGCTGGGTGAATCCTCTTGCATTTCCTGTTGGGGAGGAGTTATATCCCAGAAGTAATGATGACCCGTGGACTGATCACACATAACAGAAGAAAATCAAATTTTTAACAGTTAAAAAATATTTTACACTTCTTGTTCTCTTTCTAAAAAAGCAGTGCTAAATGAACGTCAGATGAAAATGGAGGATAACTCTTAAAGTCTAGTCAAACTTTCATGATTCAGACAGGGCATGCAATTTTAAACAACTTTCCAATTTACTTTTATCATCAAATTTGTTTTGTTCTCTTGCTATTCTATGTTGAAAGCTAAACCTAGGTAGGCTCATATGCTAATTTCTAAACCCTTGAACCTCTTATCTCAGTGCATTTTGACAGTTGCTCACAGCTAGACACTGCTAGTTCATGTATGCCATATAGAGACCATTGTGCTTACTCCCGTGGAGTTACTTATAAGTCAGTCCTGATTAGATAAAATGCAAGTCTGTCAAAAGCACTGAGATAAGGAGGCAGTCTGCAGGGGCTTAGATACAAGGTAATCACAGAGATAAAAACTGTTAATATAACCATGTTGTTTATGCAAAACTAGGGAATGGGTAATAAAGGGATTATCTATTTTAAACAATACAAATTCTGGAGTAGACTGTTCCTTTAACTCCAGATGATATTTTCATGCACTTGTAAAACAGAATGAGAAGGTATGTTAACCTATAAAGATGCATATTTACTTTACCAGTTGAGTTTGCGGCTCACAGTTAAAGGGCCATAATACCCAAATGTTTAAACACTTGAAAGTGATGCAGCATAGCTGTAAAAAGCTGACTAGAAAATATCACCTGAACATCTCTATGTAAAAAAGAAAGATATTTTACCTTAAAAGTTCCTCAGTAGCCACATCCCATTGTAAAGGACTTCTAAGCAGCATATCAGTATGTCTGTCCCGGGACACCGGAAGGGGCGAGTTTACGTGCACTCTCATCTTATTTCCCTATTCAGTTTAAAGGAAGTTTGCTATGAAATTTCATGAGAGTTAAGTCAAATCTCATGAGATCACAGTAAAAGAGTTCATGGCCTTAGCACTGCTAATGCTGATTGGCTGCTGTTCATTTCTTCATTTTTTTTTTTTTACCTGCAGCTGGGCTGCAGCTGAGTATAACTTTTTACACAGAACTTACTCTGCTGAACTGAGGAGATTGTGAGGTAAAATATCTTCCTTATTTACATAGAGATGCTCAGGTTATATTTTCCTGTCATCTTTTTACATTATACTTTCTCAGTTTCAAGTGATTTAGCATATGAGTATTATGTCCCTTTAATACAAACTATTTAAACTTGCCTATAGTGGTTTTTTTTTTTTTTTAAGAACACACAAATTAGGTTTGCAAAGTTATTTCTAACGCAATAGTACACATTTGATAGGGTTGGCCATTTTTTAAGGGTCTATATATAGCAGCATGGAAAGCTTGTTGAAAAATAAGCAACCTACCTCTATTGCCTCTTTAAACTTGCTGAATGCTGGCATCTGCTTCAGTTGTTGCGTTAACGTTGGCTTTTGAGGAGGGATACTTCCCAGTGGTGGTATCAAAATCTACAAAAAAAGTTGTATTTTATAGATAGAAATACTGGAAATTACAAACAAAACATATCAATAGCTATTCATAACCATTCTTACTGCCGCCAGGTGCAAAATGTTTGCCTATTTGATAAAAGCTTGCATACTTTTCCCTACTTCCCTGTAATGAGCATTGCTGCCTGGGATCTCTGCATTGTAAGAAAATGTAATTGGTTTACTGGCGCCACAGACAATGATACTATGTGAAGTGCCTTACATGTTTTTTCTCAAGGGTTTCACATTTTAAGTCATTTAAATCCATTAGTAAACCCAGTGATAAATAATTTATCATATTGCTTGCAAATATGTTTGTGGCCCCCATTTAGCATCTGCCGGACAGTGTTCGCTCATGTGAACGTGTCCGCACGGGATCACAAAATGCAGCGTATTACATCAATACGCTGCCCGCATTTAACAGTACACAAACAAGTAGGGATGACAACCACCCCAAGGCGAACAAAATAGCTGGCGTACTGGTTACGAAGCTGTGGTCTGATGACCGCTGCTTCCAAACTTTCGGCTGCAGGTTCACTCATGCTGTGTGGTCTTCTGCTGCTGTAGCCCATCTGCTTCAAGGTTCAACGTGTTGTATATTCAGAGATGGTATTCTGCATACCTTGGTTGCAACAAGTGGTTATTTGAATTACTGTTGCCTTTCATCTCAAACCAGTCTGCCCATTCTCATCTGACCTCTGACATCAATAAGGCATTGTTGTACACATAACTGCCGCTCACTGGATATTTTCTCTTTTTCTGACCATTCTCTGTAAACCCTAGAGATGGTTGTGCGTGAAAATCTCAGTAGATCAGCAGTTTTTGAAATACTCAGACCAGCCCGTCTGGCACCAACAACCATGCCACGTTCAAAGTCACTTAAATCCCCTTTCTTCACCACATCTAGATGCCTAAATGCATTGAGTTGCTGCCATGTGATTGGCTGATTAACAATTTGTGTTACCAAGCAATTGAACAGGCATACCTAATAAAGTGGCCGGTGAGTGTACATTGCACAGGGAAAATGTGATAATCTAATCAGACAATGCTTTAACAGGAGTTTTGGACCTCATAAAAACCTTCTTTTCTTGGCTTTTGGTACAGATTGTCTCAGTATTAGAAGTTTCTGTGCACGCTCACATGTTGATTAACACAATCTTTTTGTAACAAAATGATGAGTCTGATGCGATACTACATTTTATTGTGTGTTTTTCCTCAACTTTAATTCAATTATTTGTGTTATACTTCTCTCGTATTTTTACTTCTAGCTTTAGCGCCATCCTTTTATAAGTATTATCTGTCAAAATAAGCCTGGAACTTACATTAAATGGGCACCAGTATTATTTAAATATACTGGGGGCTCCTCTCATTCATCATGTGGTTGTAATTATAGTTTTTTCCCCTTTGCTTGCATTTCTAACCCAGTAACCATAACTGTGACAAATCTCGCAGCAGTTACCCAGACACCATAGAACTACTAACCTGACCTTCATATTGCAATGAACTTCATCACTTATTGCAACTTACAATGGTGTTCCTATCACTATCAGACTGTCTTAACAATTGCTCTCCATCCTAAAAATGTTAACCCAGTTCCTATAGCTATTAAACCAGCTTAACAATGGTTGTCCATTGTCAGTTTTAACCCAGGATCCCTTATTATTATTATTTATTTATAAAGTGTCAACATGTTACACAGTGTTGTACAAAATTACAAACAATCACAAGGGTACAATACAATAAAAGACTTACAATGAGACATTGGGCTCCATGTGATAAGCAGCAGATGTTGCTCGGATGCCCCATCGCTTCAGGCTCGCCTAAAAAGGAAGTTAAGAAGCAGCGGGTGGCGGATTGAAATCATCCCGATCCGATCCAATCTAATTGGGATGATTGACAGCTGCTGCTAGTGGCTGATTGGCTGCCAGTGAGCAGGGGGCGGAATTGGTGAGAATCTCACTAGAAATACTTGTGCAATGTTAAATTACGCTGTCTGCATTTAGCGAGGTTGAGTGGACATGATTTGCTACAGCGCATCATGTCCGCTTGACTATTAATAAATCTATGCCGTTATGTAAGACTATACACTGTACATTACTACACTTACATTGACAAAATAAACAAGAGGAGAGGAGCGCCCTGCTCTTGAGAACAATCAGTTGAAGATGCACTTTTATAAAGAGCGAGCTACAGTTTCAGAGGCTCTCAAGCTTATAATTTAAAGGAGAAAAAAATATCTGACACAGCAGGAGAGGAGAAAGAACTACATTATTATAAGAATGATTTTATTTTATTTGAGGATGTGTAATATCTGGCGGAAGAGTAGAATACAAAGTTGTTATGAGATAAGTTATGGGGGCCTATCCATCAAGCTCCGAACGGAGCTTGATAGCCCGTCTTTCTGGCGAGTCTTCAGGCTCGCCAGAAACACAAGTTATGGAGCAGCGGTCACAAAGACTGTTGCTCCATAACCCTGTCCGCCTGCTCTGAGCAGGCGGACAGGAATCGCCGGAATTCAACCCCATCGAGTTCGATCAGGTTGATTGACACCTCCTGCTGGCGGCCCATTGGTCGCAAGTCTGCAGGGGGTGGCGTTGCACCAGCAGCTCTTGTGAGAGAGACATTGGTTAAATTGGCCTCATGGTGTATGTTACCTTGCAGTCAGGTAAAAGGTAGGGTGGTGGTGGGTGGGATTAATGGGAAGTGCTTGCAGAGATTTGTAGTGAAGTTGCAGGAAATTTGGCTGTTTTTATTGCTCGTAGTGACCCTACTTTACCCTAACAAAACAGATGTTCATATTTTTTACAACACAAACATTTTACAAGTGTGTTTCCTAAGTGTTGTGATTGTAATTATAGTTTTTCCACATTGCTCTCGGTTCTAATTTGATGAGTGTGATATCATGTATTGGATACCTCATTCAACTATAGATAATAACGGCAGGGAAAGCAGGTACACCCACTAACAAAATATAGATACAGCTATGCTGAAAATTAGAAAATGATCTTGCCCTCAACAACGAGGCACCTCAGCAGCTTCATGAGTCAATGTGTCAGTGTAGATATACACTTATGTTTTATTTCTAAAGTGTACCATGTTACAGTTTGGGCTAAATACTTACCTTGTTAATAATAAAAATGAATCCATTAATCGCTGGAATGTCAGTTATTATAGTGCTTGCATTATTTATTGTAATACTCTGAAACAAAGACAAAAAAACCCACAAATATTAGCACTTCTAAATCTAAAATTTGCACTGAGGTACCAATTTATAGCATGAGAAAATTTGATATACACTGCAATATAGAATTAAAAACAGTGACATTGTCTGGGGGCAGGGAAGGCACAGGCCCCCTAGAATAATGGTTGCAACCAATGTGCCCCCCAAAGGTAGTAATTCCTTGCTTTCCACCACCACTTTGCCAAGAACCACCCCCTGCATAACCCGAGGCAAACCAAGTCCTTCCCATCAAAGCACCACCCACAAATCACTGGTGGGATTCCTAAAAGTGCCCCCAGATAAAACTTCTGAAGACACACCACCGATTAAAAATACTTAATGTAACTTCCCTCCCTTTAAATTCTATACGTTTTACAAGATGGTAATCTAATACATTTAGGGGTAAATCAAATTTCTTTCAAAAAACGTGCCTAAATTCCATGCAAACACTGTCCCTTTCATGCTGGTTCTCTGTAGAAAAATATTAAATACATTTTTCTAAAGGATTGTGATCAATCCCTTAATAACTTATCCTCTACTGCTATGATGATTGGTTTCTGAAGACCTTACATAATGCTAAGTGATACACTGGTAGAGACACCTACATTCTTTACTTTAACCCACAATGAAATATCAGGAGAATTAGATACCCACCATTTGCAGTAGAGATCATTGGTGAAACTGAACTTTCACAATGTAGGATATATATGAGGACTCTCTATATCCTTTAATTTTCTCACTGAAGAAAATAGTTCCAAAATAGATGTTGCTGGAGGTCCCACAAGAAACATACGGCTAGATTACGAGTTGTGCGTTAGGGTAAAAAAGCAGCGTTAAGAGGTCCTAACGCTGCTTTTTTACGCCCGCTGGTATTAAGAGTCTTGAAGGTTTAGGGGCACTGCACACTTCTTTGGCCTTACCGCAATACAACTTACGTAAACTTCCTGGGATGCCAAAAAGTGAGCGGTGCACCCTCTCCTGTCAAGAGTCCTAACGTATTTAAAAGTCAGTTGTTAAGAGTTTTATTGTACAACGCCGTAACATAAAACTCCTAACTAAAGTGCTAAAAAGTACACTAACACCCATAAACTACCCGCCCGTAAACATTAGTTAAATATTATTAACCCCTAATCTGCCATCCCTAACATCGCTGCCGCCTACCTACATTTATTAACCCCTAATCTGCCGCCCCCAACATCGCTGCCACTATATTAAAGTTGTTAAACCCTAGTTATCAATGTCTGTCGGACCTGATCCGACAGTGCGGATCAGGTCTGACAGACATCGCTGAATACGGCGAGCAATGCGCTCGCCGTATTCAGCATTGCACCAGCAGCTCACAAGAGCTGCTGGTGCAACGCCGCCCCCTGCAGACTCGCGGCCAATGGGCCGCCAGCAGGGGGGTGTCAATCCGGCGATGTGTGTCCGCCTGCTCAGAGCAGACGGACAGGTTATGGAGCAGCGGTCTTTGTGACCGCTGCTTCATAACTGGTGTTTCTGGCAAGCCTAAACCTAAGTCTAACCCTAAACCTAACACCCACTAACTTAAATATAATTTAAATAAATCTAAATAAATATTCCTATCATTAACTAAATTATTCCTATTTAAAACTAAATACTTACTTATAAAATAAACCCTAAGCTAGCTACAATATAACTAATAGTTACATTGTATCTAGCTTAGGGTTTATTTTTATTTTACAGGCAAGTTTGTATTTATTTTAACTAGGTAGAATAGTTATTAAATAGTTATTAACTATTTAATAACTACCTAGCTAAAATAAATACAAAAGTACCTGTAAAATAAAACCTAACCTAAGTTACAATAACACCTAACACTACACTATAATTAAATAAATGAACTAAATTAAATACAATTAAATAAATTAAATTAGCTAAAGTACAAAAAAAAAACTCCACTAAATTACAGAAAATAATAAACAAATTACAGAAATTAAAACTAATTACACCTAATCTAAAAGCCCTATCAAAATAAAAAAGCCCCCCAAAATAAAAAAACCCTAGCCTAAACTTAACTACCAATAGCCCTTAAAAGGGCCTTTTGCGGGGCATTGCCCCAAAGTAATCATCTGATTGGAACAGCCAATAGAATGCAAGCTCAATCCTATTGGCTGATTGGATCAGCCAATAAGATTGAACTTCAATCCTATTGGGTGATTGCATCAGCCAATAGGATTTTTTCTACCTTAATTCCGATTGGCTGATAGAATTCTATCAGCCAATCGGAATCTAAGGGACGCCATCTTGGATGACGTCACTTAAAGGTACCTTCATTCTGTTTTAGTCGTCGGAAGAAGAGGATGCTCCGCGTCGGATGTCTTGAAGATGGAGCCGCTCCGCGCCGGATGGATGAAGATAGAAGATGACGTCTGGATGAAGACTTCTGCCCGTCTGGAGGACCACTTTGCCCAGCTTGGATGAAGACTTCTCCCGGCTTCGTTGAGGACTTCGGCCCGGCTTGGATGAAGACTTCTCCCAATAAGTCGATCTTCATGGGGTTAGTGTTAGGATTTTTTAAGGGTGTATTGGGTGGGTTTTATTTTTTAGATTAGGGTTTGGGCGGCAAAAGTGCTAACTGCCCTTTTAAGGGCAATGCCCATCCAAATGCCCTTTCAGATCAATGGGGAGCTTAGGTTATTTTTGGATAGTATTTTATTTGGGGGTTTGGTTTTATGGGTTTTACTGTTGGGGGGTTGTTTGTATTTTTTTTTACAGGAAAAGAGCTGATTACTTTAAGGCAATGCCCTGCAAAAGGCCCTTTTAAGGGCTATTGGTAGTTTAGTTTAGGCTAGGTTTTTTTTTTATTTTGGGGGGGCTTTTTTATTTTAATAGGGCTATTAGATTAGGTGTAATTAGTTTAAATTTCTGTAATTTGTTTATTATTTTCTGTAATTTAGAGGGTTTTTTTGTACTTTAGTTTTAAATAGGAATAATTTAGTTAATGATAGGAATATTTATTTAGATTTATTTAAATTATATTTAAGTTAGCGGGTGTAAGGTTTAGGGGTTAATAACGTTAATATAGTGGCGGCGATGTTGGGGGCGACAGATTAGGGGTTAATAAATGTAGGTAGGTGTCAGCGATGTTAGGGACGGCAGATTAGGGGTTAATAATATTTAACTAACGTTTGCGAGGCGAGAGTGCGGCGGTTTAGGGGTTAATATGTTTATTATAGTGGCAGCGACGTTGGGGGCAGCAGATTAGGGGTTAATAAGTGTAGGTAGGTGGTGGCGACATTGGGGGCGGCAGATTAGGGGTTATTAAATATAATGTAGGTGGTGGCAATGTTGGGGCAGCAGATTAGGAGTTAATACATATGCAGGGAGTGCAGAATTATTAGGTAAGTTGTATTTTTGAGGATTAATTTTATTATTGAACAACAACCATGTTCTCAATGAACCCAAAAAACTCATTAATATCAAAGCTGAATATTTTTGGAAGTAGTTTTTAGTTTGTTTTTAGTTTTAGCTATTTTAGGGGGATATCTGTGTGTGCAGGTGACTATTACTGTGCATAATTATTAGGCATCTTAACAAAAAACAAATATATACCCATTTCAATTATTTATTTTTACCAGTGAAACCAATATAACATCTCAACATTCACAAATATACATTTCTGACATTCAAAAACAAAACAAAAACAAATCAGTGACCAATATAGCCACCTTTCTTTGCAAGGACACTCAAAAGCCTGCCATCCATGGATTCTGTCAGTGTTTTGATCTGTTCACCACCAACATTGCGTGCAGCAGCAACCACAGCCTCCCAGACACTGTTCAGAGAGGTGTACTGTTTTCCCTCCTTGTAAATCTCACATTTGATGATGGACCACAGGTTCTCAATGGGGTTCAGATCAGGTGAACAAGGAGGCCATGTCATTAGATTTTCTTCTTTTATACCCTTTCTTGCCAGCCACGCTGTGGAGTACTTGGACGCGTGTGATGGAGCATTGTCCTGCATGAAAATCATGTTTTTCTTGAAGGATGCAGACTTCTTCCTGTACCACTGCTTGAAGAAGGTGTCTTCCAGAAACTGGCAGTAGGACTGGGAGTTGAGCTTGACTCCATCCTCAACCCAAAAAGGCCCCACAAGCTCATCTTTGATGATACCAGCCCAAACCAGTACTCCACCTCCACCTTGCTGGCGTCTGAGTCGGACTGGAGCTCTCTGCCCTTTACCAATCCAGCCACGGGCCCATCCATCTGGCCCATCAAGACTCACTCTCATTTCATCAGTCCATAAAACCTTAGAAAAATCAGTCTTGAGATATTTCTTGGCCCAGTCTTGACGTTTCAGCTTGTGTGTCTTGTTCAGTGGTGGTCGTCTTTCAGCCTTTCTTACCTTGGCCATGTCTCTGAGTATTGCACACCTTGTGCTTTTGGGCACTCCAGTGATGTTGCAGCTCTGAAATATGGCCAAACTGGTGGCAAGTGGCATCTTGGCAGCTGCACGCTTGACTTTTCTCAGTTCATGGGCAGTTATTTTGCGCCTTGGTTTTTCCACACGCTTCTTGCGACCCTGTTGACTATTTTGAATGAAACGCTTGATTGTTCGATGATCACGCTTCAGAAGCTTTGCAATTTTAAGAGTGCTGCATCCCTCTGCAAGATATCTCACTATTTTTGACTTTTCTGAGCCTGTCAAGTCCTTCTTTTGACCCATTTTGCCAAAGGAAAGGAAGTTGCCTAATAATTATGCACACCTGATATAGGGTGTTGATGTCATTAGACCACACCCCTTCTCATTACAGAGATGCACATCACCTAATATGCTTAATTGGTAGTAGGCTTTAGAGCCTATACAGCTTGGAGTAAGACAACATGCATAAAGAGGATGATGTGGTCAAAATACTCATTTGCCTAATAATTCTGCACTCCCTGTAATGTAGGTGGCGGCGGTGTCCGGAGCGGCAGATTAGGGGTTAATAATATAATGCAGGTGTCGGCGATGTTGTGGGTGGCAGATTAGGGGTTAATAAGTGTAAGATTAGGGGTGTTTAGACTCGGGGTTCATGTTAGGGTGTTAGGTGTAAACATAACTTTTATTTCCCCATAGGAATCAATGGGGCTGCGTTAAGGAGCTTTACGCTGCTTTTTGGCAGGTGTTAGACTTTTTTCAGCCGGCTCTCCCCATTGATTCCTATGGGGAAATCGTGCATGAGCATGTACGACCAGCTCACAGCTGACTTAAGCAGCGCTGGTATTGGAGTGCGGTAATGAGCAAAATTTTGCTCAACGCTCACTTCTTGTCTTTTAACGACAGGTTTCTGAAAACTCGTAATACCAGCGCTGCAGGTAAGTGAGCGGTGAGACAAAACTGCTCGTTAGCACCGCATAGCCTCTAACGCAAAACTCGTAATCTAGGTGATACAAACTACATTCTGAGTGACCTATGGGAGTCCTCAAATTATGGTCTTCTTTAATTGCAGGTACAATCTATTTCTAGGTTATAAGTTTTGGCTAAGCTTATTACTCTGTGATAAACTGTTATTCAATAAATTAATTTAGTTTATTTACTAATCACACAGATGCTGGCTGTGGCTGCAGCACCCCTCATTACACTAGGCGCTAGCAATGCATTACTCACGTACTTTTCCGGCGCTGCGTATTGCGTAATTGGAACGCATAGTATTTTGCGATATCCACGTTGAACGTTGTTTACAGCTCTCAGTGCCCCATGCTGGAGGAGTTCCAGGGACATAGCTGTACCGTACGACATTTGATCGTGGTGAGGACGGCATTATACCAGCTAGCTGGTTTGCTGTTAAATACCAGCCTGCTTCTACTGGCACATCTGAGTGCCGCCTTACTTGTGAGTACCCTGTATCTCTAAGATTGGATCATTTGGTGGTTGATTGATCTGCACATGTGGCGCCTCTGTCCTTTTTGTTTTTTGCTGTAGAGTTCCATCATCTGATTGGGTGAAGTCAGAGTGCAGCCTACCACGCTTTCCAGACTTCAAGGACTTCCATTGGACTTTTTTGTACCTAAGGACTGGTTCTATTTCTTCCTGTGGTATTTATTCCACATTTTTTCTCATCTGGTAATATTGTTTATACCTACATATGTACTTATCTATATCTATTGCGTTTATTAGCTTGGTTATGGGTATTATCAGCGCCTCCTATAGGAAACAGTGGTTTATAGGGTTTATTTTCTAACCATCATATTCCATATATATTCCTGTTTTCTAGTTTATTTACTTACTTCATTTGAAGTTTTTGAGTATAAATCCAGTTTTATGTTTATATATATATATATATATATATATATATATATATATATATATATATATATATATATATGTTGTATTTTATGAACACACCTAACTTTAATATCAGACTGTTATTTCTATGGACATTATTGAATAATGAAATGCTAAGGGACATTTGTCTATACAAAGGGTTAAATGCACACTGACCTACAGTTCCAGTTCAGAGGTGACAAGACAAGTGGAAACCAGTTGGAAATCTGTATGTAAACAATAGATCAAAAGGATACCACAGGATTCACTAAGACATTTTACAACCCTTGCAATTTACAGCCTTCAGCACAGATGGCCGTTTTCATCACAGATGGTGTACAAGGCCCTGATTTTATCTCAGTTCCTATCACCAACAGCCTAAGGACGTCACATTCTACCCCCCTGATCTAATGATGTCATCTGGTCTCTGAAGAATTGATAGAGTGTGGGCTGGGCTGTGAGAAAGAATGAATGACTATATAAGTTAGTTGCCATTGTAGGCTAGGGTAAGCTCTCTTCTCACCTCTCCCCTTCCATCTCTCTCTCTCCCCTTTTCCACCTTCCCTTTCCTTCCCTTACATTAGTTAGCAACTTGTTTCTATGTAAATACTTATTTTCTGTATAATAAAAGAAATAATTTCATCAAGCAGCGTCCTGATTTCCTAAGATAAAGGTAATATTAGTGAGGAAAGAGTAACTAAAAAGTTAGCAGATTCTACAATATATATATATATATATATATTACCCAGAATCCTCTGGTGCAATGTTAACATTTCTGGGGAAAGGCAAGCGGGCATACTTGCCAAGATGTACTAATTACCTAAGCAATAATTCTATGGCCCTTACTTTAATCTCATGCTTATCATCTCCAACTTAAATGACTATATATATATATATATATATATATATATATATATATATATATATATATATATATTTACTGCATTTTAAATCCCTCTGTCATTTGTCTAAACGCTTTCATTTTATGCTTTGATAGCAAGCATTTGACAAAGACCATTGCAATTTCTAGCAGAAAAAAACATAATTTATGCTTACCTGATAAATTCCTTTCTTCTGTTGTGTGATCAGTCCACGGGTCATCATTACTTCTGGGATATAACTCCTCCCCAACAGGAAATGCAAGAGGATTCACCCAGCAGAGCTGATATAGCTCCTCCCCTCTACGTCAGTCCCAGTCATTCGACCAAGAATCAACGAGAAAGGAGTAACCAAGGGTGAAGTGGTGACTGGAGTATAATTTAAAAGATATCTACCTGCCTTAAAAACAGGGCGGGCCGTGGACTGATCACACAACAGAAGAAAGGAATTTATCAGGTAAGCATAAATTATGTTTTCTTCTGTTATGTGTGATCAGTCCACGGGTCATCATTACTTCTGGGATACCAATACCAAAGCAAAAGTACACGGATGACGGGAGGGATAGGCAGGCTCATTATACAGAAGGAACCACTGCCTGAAGAACCTTTCTCCCAAAAATAGCCTCCGAAGAAGCAAAAGTGTCAAATTTGTAAAATTTGGAAAAAGTATGAAGCGAAGACCAAGTTGCAGCCTTGCAAATCTGTTCAACAGAGGCCTCATTCTTAAAGGCCCAAGTGGAAGCCACAGCTCTAGTGGAGTGAGCTGTAATTCTTTCAGGAGGCTGCTGTCCAGCAGTCTCATAGGCTAAACGTATTATGCTACGAAGCCAAAACGAGAGAGAGGTAGTAGAAGCTTTTTGACCTCTCCTCTGTCCAGAATAAACGACAAACAGGGAAGAAGTTTGGCGAAAATCTTTAGTTGCCTGTAAGTAGAACTTGAGGGCACGAACTACATCCAGATTGTGTAGAAGACGTTCCTTCTTTGAAGAAGGATTTGGACACAAGGATGGAACGACAATCTCTTGATTGATATTCCTGTTAGTAACTACCTTAGGTAAGAACCCAGGTTTAGTACGCAGAACTACCTTATCTGAGTGAAAAATCAGATAAGGAGAATCACAATGTAATGCTGATAACTCCGAGACTCTTCGAGCCGAGGAAATAGCCATTAAAAACAGAACTTTCCAAGATAACAATTTTATATCAATGGAATGAAGGGGTTCAAATGGAACACCTTGTAAAACGTTAAGAACTAAGTTTAAACTCCATGGCGGAGCAACGGCTTTAAACACAGGCTTGATCCTAGCTAAAGCCTGACAAAAGGCCTGGACGTCTGGATTTTCTGACAGACGCCTGTGTAACAAGATGGACAGAGCTGAAATCTGTCCCTTTAAAGAACTAGCCGATAAACCCTTTTCTAAACCTTCTTGTAGAAAAGACAATATCCTAGGAATCCTAACCTTACTCCAGGAATAACGTTTGGATTCGCACCAGTATAGGTATTTGCGCCATATTTTATGGTAAATCTTTCTGGTAACAGGCTTCCTAGCCTGGATCAGGGTATCAATAACCGACTCAGAAAAACCACGCTTTGATAAAATCAAGCGTTCAATTTCCAAGCAGTCAGTTTCAGAGAAGTTAGATTTTGATGTTTGAATGGACCCTGTATCAGAAGGTCCTGTCTTAGAGGTAGAGACCAAGGCGGACAGGATGACATGTCCACTAGATCTGCATACCAAGTCCTGCGTGGCCATGCAGGCGCTATTAGAATCACTGATGCTCTCTCCTGTTTGATTTTCGCAATCAATCGAGGAAGCAGCGGGAAGGGTGGAAACACATAAGCCATCCCGAAGTTCCAAGGTGCTGTCAAAGCATCTATCAGAACCGCTCCCGGATCCCTGGATCTGGACCCGTAGTGAGGAAGTTTGGCGTTCTGGCGAGACGCCATGAGATCTATCTCTGGTTTGCCCCAACGTCGAAGTATTTGGGCAAAGATCTCCGGATGAAGTTCCCACTCTCCCGGATGAAAAGTCTGGCGACTCAAGAAATCCGCCTCCCAGTTCTCCACTCCCGGGATGTGGATTGCTGACAGATGGCAAGAGTGAGACTCTGCCCAGCGAATTATCTTTGATACTTCCATCATTGCTAGGGAGCTTCTTGTCCCTCCCTGATGGTTGATGTAAGCTACAGTCGTGATATTGTCCGACTGAAACCTGATGAACCCCTGAGTTGTTAATTGGGGCCAAGCCAGAAGGGCATTGAGAACTGCCCTCAATTCCAGAATGTTTATTGGAAGGAGACTCTCCTCCTGATTCCATAATCCCTGAGTCTTCAGAGAATTCCAGACAGCGCCCCAACCTAGCAGGCTGGCGTCTGTTGTTACGATTGTCCAGTCTGGCCTGCTGAATGGCATTCCCCTGGACAGGTGTGGCCGATAAAGCCACCATAGAAGAGAATTTCTGGTCTCTTGATTCAGATTCAGGGTAGGGGACAAATCTGAGTAATCCCCATTCCACTGACTTAGCATGCACAATTGCAGCGGTCTGAGGTGTAGGCGTGCAAAAGGTACTATGTCCATTGCCGCTACCATTAAGCCGATCACCTCCATGCATTGAGCTACTGACGGGTGTTGAATGGAATGAAGGACACGGCATGCATCTTGAAGCTTTGTTAACCTGTCTTCTGTCAGGTAAATCTTCATTTCTACAGAATCTATAAGAGTCCCCAAGAATGGAACTCTTGTGAGAGGAAAAAGAGAACTCTTCTTTTCGTTCACTTTCCATCCATGCGACCTTAGAAATGCCAGAACTAACTCTGTATGAGACTTGGCAGTTTGAAAGCTTGAAGCTTGTATTAGAATGTCGTCTAGGTACGGAGCTACCGAAATCCCTCGCGGTCTTAGTACCGCTAGAAGGGCACCCAGAACCTTTGTGAAGATTCTTGGGGCCGTAGCCAATCCGAATGGAAGAGCTACAAACTGGTAGTGCCTGTCTAGGAAGGCAAACCGTAGATACCGTTGATGATCTTTGTGAATCGGTATGTGAAGGTAAGCATCTTTTAAATCCACTGTGGTCATGTACTGACCCCTTTGGATCATAGGTAAGATTGACCGAATAGTTTCCATTTTGAACGATGGAACTCTTAGGAATTTGTTTAGAATCTTTAAATCTAAGATTGGCCTGAAAGTTCCCTCTTTTTTGGGAACCACAAACAGGTTTGAGTAGAACCCTTGTCCTTGTTCCGACCGTGGAACTGGATGGATCACTCCCATTAATAACAGATCTTGTACACAGCGTAGAAACGCTTCTTTCTTTATCTGGTTTGTTGACAACCTTGACAGATGAAATCTCCCTTTTGGTGGAGATAATTTGAAGTCTAGAAGGTATCCCTGAGATATGATCTCCAGCGCCCAGGGATCCTGAACATCTCTTGCCCAGGCCTGGGCGAAGAGAGAAAGTCTGCCCCCCACTAGATCCGGTCCCGGATCGGGGGCTCTCGATTCATGCTGTCTTTGGGGCAGCAGCAGGTTTCCTGGCCTGTTTGCCCTTATTCCAGGACTGGTTAGGTTTACAGCCTTGCCTGTAACGAGCAACAGCTCCTTCCTGTTTTGGTGCAGTGGAGGTTGACGCTGCTCCTGTTTTGAAATTCCGAAAGGGACGAAAATTAGACTGTCTAGCCTTAGCTTTGGTTTTGTCTTGAGGTAGGGCGTGGCCCTTACCTCCTGTAATGTCAGCGATAATTTCTTTCAAACCGGGCCCAAATAAAGACTGCCCCTTGAAAGGTATATTAAGTAATTTGGACTTAGAAGTAACATCAGCTGACCAGGATTTTAGCCACAGTGCTCTACGTGCCTGTATGGCGAATCCAGAGTTCTTAGCCGTAAGTTTGGTTAAATGTACTACGGCCTCCGAAATGAATGAATTAGCTAGTTTAAGGACTCTAAGCCTGTCCATAATATCGTCAAGCGTAGATGAACTAAGGTTCTCTTCCAGAGACTCAATCCAAAATGCTGCCGCAGCCGTAATCGGCGCGATACATGCAAGGGGTTGCAATATAAAACCTTGTTGAACAAACATTTTCTTAAGGTAACCCTCTAATTTTTTATCCATTGGATCTGAAAAAGCACAGCTATCCTCCACCGGGATAGTGGTACGCTTAGCTAAAGTAGAAACTGCTCCCTCCACCTTAGGGACCGTTTGCCATAAGTCCCGAGTGGTGGCGTCTATTGGAAACATCTTTCTAAATATTGGAGGGGGTGAGAACGGCACACCGGGTCTATCCCACTCCTTAGTAACAATTTCAGTTAATCTCTTAGGTATAGGAAAAACGTCAGTACTCGCCGGTACCGCAAAGTATTTATCCAACCTACACAGTTTCTCTGGTATTGCAACGGTGTTACAATCATTGAGAGCCGCTAAGACCTCCCCTAGTAATACACGGAGGTTCTCCAATTTAAATTTAAAATTTGAAATATCTGAATCCAATCTGTTTGGATCAGAACCGTCACCCACAGAATGAAGCTCTCCGTCCTCATGCTCTGCAAGCTGTGACGCAGTATCAGACATGGCCCTAGTATTGTCAGCGCACTCTGTTCTCACCCCAGAGTGATCACGCTTGCCTCTTAGTTCTGGTAATTTAGACAAAACTTCAGTCATAACAGTAGCCATATCATGTAATGTTATCTGTAATGGCCGCCCAGATGTATTAGGCGCCATAATATCACGCACCTCCCGGGCGGGAGATGCAGGTACTGCCGCGTGAGGCGAGTTAGTCGGCATAACTCTCCCCTCGCAGTTTGGTGAAATTTGTTCACATTGTACAGATTGACTTTTATTTAAAGTAGCATCAATACAGTTAGTACATAAATTTCTATTGGGCTCCACCTTGGCATTGGAACAAATGACACAGATATATTCCTCTGAGTCAGACATGTTTAACACACTAGCAATAACTTGCAACCTGGTTATAATCTTTTTTAGCAAAAACGTACTGTGCCTCAAAGAGGTACTTAAACGATTAAATGACAGTTGAGATAATGAACTGAAAAACAGTTATAGCATCGACTTTAAAATAACCCAACTTTTAGCAAAGGTTTGTTCCCATTAGTAAATAACAATAACTAAATTTGACATAAAAAATTATAGAGTAACGTTTTTATTCACAGTCAATATAAAATTCTCACAGCTCTGCTGAGAGAATGTACCTCCCTTCAAAGAAGTTTGAAGACCCCTGAGATCTGTCAGTGAACCGGATCATGCAAGAAATATAATAGTAGCTGACTGGAAATTTTTGATGCGTAGCAAAAGAGCGCCAAAAACGGCCCCTCCCTCTCACACACAGCAGTGAGGAGAAACGAAACTGTCACAATTTAAAGCAGACAACTGCCAAGTGGAAAATAATGCCCAAACATATATTCACTCAGTACCTCAGCAATGTAAACGATTCTACATTCCAGCAAAAACGTTTAACATGATAATATTTATTAAAAGGATTAGTGACCTTTAACAGAGTAGTTCCGGTGAAATACCATTCCCAGAATACTGAAGTGTATACATACATGTCATTATAACGGTATAGCAGGATTTTCTCATCAATTCCATTCAGAAAATAAAAACTGCTACATACCTCAATGCAGATTCATCTGCCCGCTGTCCCCTGATCTGAAGCCTTTACCTCCCTCAGATGGCCGAGAACAGCAATATGATCTTAACTACTCCGGTTAAAATCATAGTAAAAAACTCTGGTAGATTCTTCTTCAAACTCTGCCAGAGAAGTAATAACACGCTCCGGTGCTATTGTAAAATAACAAACTTTTGATTGAAGTCATAAAAACTAAGTATAATCACCATAGTCCTCTCACACATCCTATCTAGTCGTTGGGTGCAAGAGAATGACTGGGACTGACGTAGAGGGGAGGAGCTATATCAGCTCTGCTGGGTGAATCCTCTTGCATTTCCTGTTGGGGAGGAGTTATATCCCAGAAGTAATGATGACCCGTGGACTGATCACACATAACAGAAGAAAAACTAGTTAGCTATCAATGCTTTTAAAGATTTTAAAATACATTAAGCATAAATCACACATTTATTTTCAGGTTACTGTCTATACAATTCTGTGCTGAAGTTACTTACCCCATTGATGTGTGCCACATCCCACTTTGTCCGTGGGTCAAGTGTGGATAATTCCTTTCCATCGTACAGCTTGAGCTGATCAGATGTGAACACCCCTTGAAGAAAGTGAGACCTGATATATGGGGAACAAATTCTCTTAGTTTAATAACATAGATCATTAAGAGATCCTCAGCTTTTAAGAACAGCAAAATATATCGAAAAATAATTCAATCAAAAAAGTATGAAACATTAGTATTGATTACTAAGCAGCAGAAACATCTTGAAACCTAAAATTATTTGCAATCTAAGTATATTCTCTGCTCTGGAGACTGCATTGAATGTTATCTGTGTGTAGCATCAGCTCTAGGCTAAATAAAGCCCTTATCATAGCTCACCTGGCCCTGCATAGGTCCCAATAGAGAACCAAGGATTTAACCACCTTAAGCCCTATTAACATAGTAACATGCAAAGTAGATGAGGTTGAAAAAAGACAGTCCATTCAGTTCAACCTATACAAATCTAACGTATTTACAAAAAAAAGCTCCACTCCAGTTGAGCTTTAATTAATCCCATTAAAAATGTGACCCATTTAACACAAGCAATTATATCCCTGAATTTTGGTTCTAGCCAGCAATGTATCCAAACCATTTTAAATGTATCTAACGTATTGGCATTCACTACCTTCTTTGGTAATGAGTTCCACAATTTTATATGTCTTACAGTGAAAAAATATTTACGTTGCAGGAGATTAAATCTCCTTTCATCCAGCCTTAAATTGTGCCCTCTTGTCACAAACAATGTTATTGGAATAAACAAAACTTTTTCCATCTCTGTATATGGGCCTTGAATATATTTATATAAAGTAATCATGCCACCTCTCAAGCGCCTTTTTTCTAGAGAAAACAGACCCAGTTTGGCTAACCTCTCCTCACAGGTTAAATTCTCCATTCCCCTTATTAGCTTTGTGGCCTTTCTCTGAGCTTTTTCAAGATCTGCACTGTCTTTTTTAGAGATTGGTCCCCAGAACTGCACTCCATACTCAAGATGAGGTCTTACCAGGGCTTTATATAGTGACAGAATTATGCTTTCCTCCCTTGAATCAATGCCTCTCTTAATACAAGCTAGTACCTTATTAGCCTTAGAAGCCGCTGCCCTGCATTATGCACCATCTTTATCTTGTTATCTATTAGTACTACAAAAAATCTCTTTCCTCCTATGTTTGGCCAAGTCTAGTGCCATTTAAATAATACATTGCCCGCTTATTTTTACTTCCAAAATGTAGAACCTTGCATTTTCCCGTATTAAATCTTATTTTCCATTTACCTGCCCATACTTCTAATTTTTGCAGATCCCCTTGTAATGAAAGTTCACCCTGCCCTGACCTAATGACCTTACTTAACTTAGTATCATCTGCAAAATATAGAGATGTCGCTATTTAATCCTTGCTCCAAGTCATTTATAAAAATATTAAAAAGAATAGGGCCCAGTACTGATCCCTGGGGGACTCCACTGATTAACTTTATCCCATCTGAGTATGATCCATTTACTACTACTCATTGCTCCCTATCTTTTATCCAGTTATTTATCCATGAGCTAACAGTTTCAGCTAATCCCAGTCCCTTCATTTTGTGCATTAATCTCTCACGTGGCACTTTATCAAACACCTTTGCAAAATCTAAGTATATAGCATCAACTGATTCCTCTTTATCTATATTTTTACTTACTCCCTTATAGAATCTAATTAGGTTAGTTTGACATGATCTATTTCCCATAAAACCATGCTGATTAGAACTCATAATCTTGTTTAAACGAATACACTTATCAATATGATATCATTAGTAACTGGCTGTTCAATAAAAAAGTTTAGCTGCCCCCCATTTTAAAAGTGATATGAAAGTCAAAAATAAACTGTCATGATTCATATTGAGCATGTGATTTAAATAGATTTGTATTGTACTTCTAGTAGCCAATTTATAACATTCTCTTTGAACCCTTTATTGAAAAGCATACAGAAAGTAGGCTCAGGAGTAGCTATGCACTACTGGGAACTAATTTCTGATTGGTGACCGCACTTATATGCCTTTTGTCATTGGCTCACCAAATGTGTTCAGTTAGATCCCATGCAGCTCTGATGCTGGCCTTTTGCATAGGTTAAACACATAGTTATACATAAGCAATATTGCAATAATAAAATGCTCTAATATTGGAGCATTCGCCTTTTATAATTGTATGTCCATTTATCTGTATCATAATGTAAATAATGTAGCGAAATAACTAATTTTAGATACTACAGAGAAAGATTACAAGTGGTGAGTTATTTATCGCTTTTGCTCGCCAGTAAACACCGCCAGTAGTAAAATTGTAACGCGCCCAGGTTAGCGTGCCTATTAGAAGGTGAAAGTAAATGGTATGCTAGCGAGCGAGCGAAACCTGCTGCACACTAACTTCAGGACTTCGGATATCGCAACCAAGTTAACTTCTTCTCCAGCTGATAAAAAAACATTACACTAATTGCTTGTGCGCTGACCCTACCGCATTTGACCAAGTGCATTTAACTCGACATGAGTTATGAATATTTTACATTCCAATGTTCTTCACATAGAAGAAAATTTTCTATTTATTTTTAAATAGACATTTTTATATATCTGATTTGTTTGTAAAATATATTTCTATACCTATATATCTATATGGTATAAATAAATATATATATATATATATATATATATATATATATATATATATAGGTATTGATATATACAGATTTATATAGTAATCTTTTTAAAAATACAAATAACATTTTCCCAATGTGAAAAACATTGGAATGTAAAATATTTATAGTAAATACATAGTAAAATACATAATTAAATATTAACATTGAGTAAAAAAATATTTTTATGTATAAAAGCATTTGATTGGAAAGGGTTCCAAATGATTTTTTATGTATTTTATATATGTATACATGTGTATATATGTGTTTATATGCGAATATATGTATATACACGTATACACACACACACACATATATATATACCCACATACACATATTTAGACACATACTGTATATATAATATTATTATTATTATCGGTATTATCTTTGTAGAGCGCCAACAGATTTCACAGCACTAATATAGCCATTTCCATCCATATTTTAATTAACTTTAATATGAATAATTTTTAGTGTATAGATTAGCGTAATTTTTTTTTTATGTTGTACTTAATTTGATTTTTATTTTAGCCTTAACCCTTTAGGCAAGGTCTTCAGGTCTTAGATTGTGCTCAGCAGTACGCATTTCCTTTCAACTTGAAATACACACGCAAGTTAGGGCGGTCACAATATTGCAACATTTGTAATATAGCCCAATATTTGTAACTGATAACTATTAAGCAGTCTTTATATATGTTGGTAATTCTATTACAAGAGGAATGCTGTATATATACTTCACCTTACTAAAAACGGCAATCTGTATGGGTCAAGCCAAAATTTCTTCTGTTCTTCAGAAACCCCTTTAATGACCACATCAGAAGGTATAAAAGCAGTAACATTTGTTCCTTGCGGGATTTTCAACTGAGAACTCTGTGAAAAAGGGACTGACACTTCTTAGCTAACAACATTAGACATGCAAACATAGAGGTCCCGTCTATTATACTCATGTTCATGTAGATATCACATTTAGGGCCAGATTACAAGTGGAGAGCTAAATATTGTTTGCATGAAAGCGATAGCACTTCACTGTGTAATACCAGCACACGCTAATGTGCGCTGGTATTACAAGTTATGACAAGTGCGCGCTTCCTTAAGCTCCAATGGGAGCCTCGTTCTGATGCCAACCTAAGCGCAGTGAAGGGGGTAAGTTGTGCAGCAAGGATTAACATATATGTATATGCTTATATACATATATATTTATGTGTTTATATGTGTATATATGTATATATGTATATAAGCATATACATATATATTAACTGGGAACACACAGTTCCCATAGACCGAAAGGTAAAGGCACTTTTCAGAGAGGGTTTTTTTCTAACACCCCACTCCAGCTCCCTTTAGACCCCAAAAACTGCTACTATCTATATTTAAAAAAAAAAAAAAAAATGTAAATATTTTTTATTGATTTTTTTTTTTTCCATACTCTCAAAATTGTCAATGCTGTATCAGATGAATAACATTAAGACATAGGGGTCTATTTATTATTGTGTGGACGGACATGATACGATGTAGTGTATCATGTCCGCTGCACATCGATAAATGCTGACAGCATACGCTGTCGGCATTAATCATTGCACCAGCAGTTCTTGTGAACAGCTTGTGCAATACCGCCCCCTGCAGATTCGCGGCCAATAGGCCACTAGCTGGGGGTGTCAATCAACCCGATTGGATTAGACTGGGTTCATTTCTGTTGGCCGCCTCAGAGCAGACGGAAAGGTTATGGAGCAGCGGTCTTTAGGCTCGCAGGAAACACAGGGCATCAAGCTCCATACAGAGGTTGATAAATTGACCCCATAGAAACTAGTTTGAAAGAAAGTCCTTATTCCAAATAACATATTTTGTAGCATAAACATGATAACATAAAGTAATCTTATAATAGAATTACATATAGAACCAAATATATTTTTTTTAACATAAAGGGATGTAGTGGAATTTTGTTTTCTTTTTTAAGATATGTCTTATATGGCCCAATACTGCTCTGAGAATGAAAGTAAGACATTTTGAATCTTTCTGTATAAAAACTATACAAAACTGCTGTAAACATATATGGGCAGCTTAAAGTGAAAGTAAATCCTAGCATTTTACAAACGCTAGGATTTACTATTGAAACAAATAAAGGACACTTTTAATCATGAAGTATAAGATACTTCATGTAGAAAGCTCCTTTATTTGATTCAATCGATCGCCGCTCTTAGCTCCTACAGCAGCCCACGGCTAAAAAAAATTTTGGCTAAGAGGTGACGTTTTCACCTCTTAGCCAATAGCCATGCAGTAAATCCAGTTTTGGCGTCCATGGGAGCCGGATTTACCGCACGGCTATTGGCTAAGAGGTGAAAACGTCACCTCTTAGCCAAAAAATGTTTTAGCCTTGGGCTGCTTTAGGAGCTAAGAACGGCAATCGATTGAATCAAATAAAGGAGCTTTCTAGATGAAGTATCTTATACTTCATGAACGAAAGTGCCCTTTATTTTTTTCAATAGTAAATCCTAGCGTTTGTAAAATGCTAGGATTTACTTTCACTTTAAGCATGGATAGTTAGTTATAGGAATATAGTACCAATAAGTGCAGTATTTATTAAGGGAAACCGCAAAAAAAGTCTCTGGTCGGAATCAAGAAGAACCAGAGTACTATATGGGGGGGGAGTAGGAGTCCAGCCGGTGAGTAAACACTGATGAGTAAAAGGTTGTGACCAGACATGAAGTGACCTCTAGATAGATCGTGAAACTGAGACTGCCTCTGGATTAATAGAATGTTTTGTGGCATATATTAGCTCAGGGTAAAAAAAAACGGGTGTATATCCTGTCCCCTAGGCATGGGCCCTATACCCGGCGACAGGAAAATACTGAAATATATATAATGAAATACATATACAGTAATAGCCAACTTTTTAGAGAACACAAGTTGATAACCATCATTCGAGCATTGATATGTTTAAGGCAAATATATTGAGGCGGTAGGTATCACCATGGGCTTGTTTATGTGTACTGGGGTGAGAGAGTAGGCATAGTGTAGAGAAAGCGGTCCCACCATGCAACCTGCATAAACCCCAATATACATTATAAAACAAACTCATACTTATTTAGCTCTAGATAATTAATGTACCAATTTAGATCCCCATAATAGAAAATGGGGAGGGTGCTCAGTGTAAGAATATATATGAGTAAATATGTGGCGTATAGAAAAGATACACCATAAAGAGCACTCGCTTGAGCTACTAATCAAAGGTGATGGAAACCACATATAGGATGATGTAAGAACAATAATAAAATATAACCTTTATTAATGAAATAAATAAAAGAAGAGGGGATTACCCTTCAATCATAGAATAAAAAAATAAATTAAAAGTGCATAACGTTAAATATACCAATATAAAGGGTAGAGATACCCCAGTATAAATATATATATATATATATATATATATATATATATATATATATATATATATATATATAGGGGGACCGGGTCAAAATTATATCTATATTAATCTTTAATATAGAAAAGGGGACATAGTCCCACCAGGTCAAGTGATATTGTACCACCTACCACTTATACCATAGTATGAATATAATTCTAAGTAACTGATGTAACTGATACATGTAACTGGTACTCTTAATACTTATATCAGTTCTACATATAGATATTTTCGTAAGCTATATCAGCTTCATATATAGATATTATTTAGATCCGGTTAGTTTATGTCAGCGGTGTGAAATTTGTTCCACAGTGACTTAGCATTATATTCGCACTATGGTAAAAGTTTAGCTTAGTGAATAGGTGGTACGATATCACTTGATCTGGTGGGACTATGTCCCCTTTGCTATATTAAAGATTAATATAGATATAATTGTGATCCGGTCCCCCCATATATATATATATATATATATATATATATACTGGGGTATCTCTACCCTTTATATTGGTATATTTAACGTTGCATTTTTAATTTATTTTTGTATTGTATTTTATTCTATGATTGAAGGGTAATCCCCCCCCCTTCTTTTATTTATTTCATTAATAAAGGTTATATTTTATTCTATGTGTCATTGTTTCCTTCACCTTTGATTAGTAGCTCAAGCGAGTGCTCTTTATGGTGTATCTTTTCTTTACGCTACATATTTACTCTTATTTAGCTCTACCCATTAGGTTATTATTATCTAAGAGAACTTTAAATACATAGAATCATGTCGCTCATCAATAAAACAGAACAGGATGGGAAGCTGCATACAAATAAACTAATCTTCATGGGGAATTATTACAAGTCCCTCTTCAATTTAGACCTAGCATTAGGGAAGAACGTAGCTGTCAATACTAGAAATGAGTCACTAGATAAATAAATAAAATACTAGCAGTATTTTGAGATAACACCATTAAGGAATAATTTACTCCTGTGGCTGAAATTACTCCAATGGAAATGTAAATACTTAATTCAGCTTTGTGTAAAATAACATAAAGATTATTTTAAATATCTAAAGGCTAGATAGCTGACTTATAAATATTAATATGTGGGGTGAGTAGGCTGACCATATTGCCGCTTTAAAAAGGGACACATATGAAAAATACATATGTCAGGGCTGTCTTCAGGGCTGTTTAAAGAAATGGTTTTGCATAAGAACCCTCACATATGTATTTTTCATATGTGTTCCTTCTTAAAGCAGCAATATGGTCAGCCTAGGGGTGAGTGATGTGCTGGAGGAAGGTTTGGCACGCCTATCCATTTAACATTTAGCATGTCTTAATCACGCAAACCCCAGGGATATGAGTGTTGTCAGCTAAAATATACAAACTAATATAATCTACTGTAACTAGCTTTCCAAACAAAAATAATTAACATAGGAACCAGTGTATATTTTAATCAAAAGTAAACAGCTTGAATGTTCCGTGTATGAGGCCTTCAGAAAAGTCTTAGCCTATACCAGATCTAGAGGGTGGATGCAGGTTCCATAACTGTCCGGTCATGTGAGGGTTTTTTTCATCCAGAGTGCAAACTGGCCTCCCACAGTTGACTTATTTAGGGTTTTGTATCCCATCAAGTGCATCTTTTGAGTTATCAGAGCTCCTTTTGCTGCCTGTATCTTATAGGGTTTTGCAGTTGACTCACTAAAAGTGACATCCGCAGCTGATGAGGTTGTCACTTTTAGATAGTGCATATGAGCCTTGGGAGCAGGCTCTGTGATCTCAGGCCTTAACTCCAACATTGTGCCTTCAGCTCTGGATTTTACTCCCCCATCTCTCTCGGGGAAGTTTGCCTTAGCGCTCATTACCATGAGCTCTTCTCTAAGCTGCCCTGACATGTCGCACCACCATCTGTTTTCCTATCAGTGCCAGAAGTGTGCAATAGATGCCGGGGCTCCAGTGCATCTCCACCAACTTCAGCAGTAGCGAGATCACCTGAGGATACTTGAGGAGATTCAGAAGTGGCTATCAAGATGGGCTCCAATGGTTGTAGGTGTCCTCCTGCATCTTGAAGTAAACTCTCTTCAGGACACTGGGAGTGTCAATCTAATGTCCTTTCCAAACTTACAGTGAAAGCATTATGGTGTTCATTTAGCAATCTTGTTAGCTCATTTAGCATATTGAGAGGAGTTGCCATATCTTTCTAAAGTATAGCCCGGGGTAGAAGTGGGAATAGTTGCTTAACTACTTATATGATTTAATTCTTGCGGGTTGTAATAGCATATATGATAGTTTCTGGTATTCAAAAAATTAACATAATAGACAATCAGGCCCATTTATCAAGCTCCGTACGGAGCTTGAAGGCCGTGTTTCTGGCGAGTCTTCAGACTCGCCAGAAACACAACTTATGAAGCAGCGGTCTAAAGACCGCTGCTCCATAACCCTGTCCGCCTGCTCTGAACAGGCGGACAGGAATCGCCGGACATCAACCCGATCGAATACGATCGGGTTGATTGACAGCTCCCTGCTGGCGGCCAATTGGCCGCGAGTCAGCAGGGGGCGGCGTTGCACCAGCAGCTCTTGTGAGCTGCTGGTGCAATGTTAAATGCGGAGAGCGTATTGCTCTCCGCATTTAGCGAGGTCTTGCGGACCTGATCCGCAGTGTCGGATCAGGTCCGCAAGCCCTTTGATAAATGGGCCTGTATATGTCTAAATAGATACTGCACTGTGTTTATAATAGTGCCAGGTATAATGGATAAAAAGTGTCTTAATAATCTGCCTGTAGAGCTTCCAGGGGCAAAATTATGCAGTGTTTTACAAAAACAGACATCCGGTACTTTCCCGTGTAAGGTAGTTTTCATGGTACTCTCTGCTACGCATTTATTAAAGATGGCCGCCGCTTTCCTGATCATTGAAGCTATCCGGTACAGACACCTCTCAGTGGGCAAAAGGTGAAAGGAGGGTGAATGAAGGGTTAACCAGAAGAACAGGGTGATTATACAGATCTTGTTTTTGAAGCAGGTCCATTATAAGATCACCATTTTCAATAGATTGTTGCCAGAGATGTGGGTATATGCGACCGTTCGCTGTCCCGGCTGACACTGCTCCCCTATCTTTATTTTTTAATAAAATAGATCACACTTGATTTGAGGGGAATTTTATTGACTTTTATAAAATTAACCGGAGATCTGATCTATAGCAATAACCAGCTACTTGTAATGGATGGATAATTATCCCGCGCCCGTAAACAGACAAATTTTTCCGTTTGTAGGCGTGCAATAATTTAGTGCTTCACTTGTAATCTAGCCCTTAGTTATTTAGTAGTAAATGTATCTCTATGCACTGTACATCTTTATGCTATATTTGCCCCAACACGTTTGCAAGAAAATTATTCCATTATTCTTTAAACAATTGTTTTTGTAATTCCGACTTTATTTAGCAAATAAAATGTGTTTACTGGCCCTGAAAGTGAGAAAAAATTGTTTGAATGTGGCTGCTCATTTAAAATGGTTGGACCTATCTACTTTAGGCAGTATTGTAGCTTTTTACTTATTTTATTTGCTTTATAAAACAATAGTGAGTACCTTTATCCACTGATTAAAGATGTATAGATCTGGGTTACTACTCAATTCCTGAAAGACAAAAACAAACAGAAAAAAAATTAAATGTATCCTATTATATTATGCAATATGCACATTACAAATGGTATGACATTACATGTGTATAATACTAACCAATAAAGTTTTTTTAAGTGCAATGTCCACACTGGCTCATAAATTATGGAATGTTATCATTAAAAATGTCAGAAACCAGAGGAGGGTATATGATGATGACTTCTTAAAGGGTCATTACATTCATTTTTATTTCTATAAAAGTGAGCAATTCACTGCAAGCTCGAGGCTAACAGAACTCTTCTGGGAAAGCCACAATAGCCCCCCTTGACTTTTGCAAGGTCAGTAAAATGGGTTTATTACTGTTGCATTTACACTACATTGATATTATGATATTATTCCTGTCAGTATTGCTGTCAGTAACACACAAATAATAATTTAACCACATTTATGCCACCACACTACATTTTACCCTACTTAACTGCTAGTAGAAGAGATATAGATGATTTAGCCTATTTTCTAAAGGTGGGGGTACTTACCTGCTTGTCCCTTCAGTACTCTTTCTTTATGCTACTGATTGTTTTTTACCATTACAAATATGGCAGTGCCTTTTCAAGATGTTCATCAACAGAAAGACAAACCAATGGGCATGTTCAAAAATGCCTCACATGCAAGGTGGCAGTACTTTTTGGCTGAGGCCATCTGGTAAAGACTAGGGCCATAATTGTAAAATATGGATCTATCAGCCTTCATACTTCTACTGATTGATATCAAGTATGGTGCCCACATCAGAGCAGCTGCCATGTGTAAAAGTTCTATCTAGGTAAACAGGGAGCGATTTGTTCCTAGGGACATGTCAAAAAACATCATTTATGCTTACCTGATAAATTTATTTCTCTTGTAGTGTGTTCAGTCCACGGGTCATCCATTACTTATGGGATATATTGCCTTCCCAACAGGAAGTTGCAAGAGGATCACCCAAAGCAGAGCTGCTATATAGCTCCTCCCCTCACATGTCATATCCAGTCATTCGACCGAAACAAGACAAGAAAGGAGAAACCATAGGATGCAGTGGTGACTGGAGTTTTAATTAAAATTTAGATCTGCCTTAAAAAAGACAGGGCGGGCCGTGGACTGAATACACTACAAGAGAAATAAATTTATCAGGTAAGCATAAATTATGTTTTTTCTTGTTAAGTGTATTCAGTTCACGGGTCATCCATTACTTATGGGATACCAATACCAAAGCTAAAGTACACGGATGATGGGAGGGACAAGGCAGGAACTTAAATAGAAGGAACCACTGCCTGAAGAACCTTTCTCCCAAAAACAGCCTCCGAAGAAGCAAAAGTGTCAAATTTGTAAAATTTTGAAAAGGTGTGAAGCGAAGACCAAGTCGCAGCCTTGCAAATCTGTTCAACAGAGGCCTCATTTTTAAAGGCCCAGGTGGAAGCCACAGCTCTAGTGGAATGAGCTATAATTCTTTCAGGGGGCTGCTGTCCAGCAGTCTCATAGGCTAAACGTATTATGCTACGAAGCCAAAAGGAGAGAGAGGTTGCCGAAGCTTTTTGACCTCTCCTCTGTCCAGAGTAAACGACAAACAGGGAAGAAGTTTGACGAAAATCTTTAGTTGCCTGTAAATAGAACTTCAGGGCACGGACTACGTCCAGATTATGCAAAAGTCGTTCCTTCTTTGAAGAAGGATTAGGACATAATGATGGAACAACAATCTCCTGATTGATATTCCTGTTAGAAACTACCTTAGGTAAAAACCCAGGTTTAGTACGCAGAACTACCTTGTCTGAATGGAAAATCAGATAAGGTGAATCACAATGTAAGGCAGATAACTCAGAGACTCTTCGAGCCGAGGAAATAGCCATCAAAAACAGAACTTTCCAAGATAAAAGTTTAATATCAATGGAATGAAGGGGTTCAAACGGAACACCTTGAAGAACTTTAAGAACCAAGTTTAAGCTCCACGGCGGAGCAACAGTCTTAAACACAGGCTTAATCCTAGCCAAAGCCTGACAAAAAGCCTGGACGTCTGGAACTTCTGCCAGACGTTTGTGTAAAAGAATAGACAGAGCAGAAATCTGTCCCTTTAACGAACTAGCAGATAAGCCCTTTTCTAAACCCTCCTGTAGAAAGGACAATATCCTAGGAATCCTAGCCTTACTCCATGAGTAACTCTTGGATTCGCACCAATATAAATATTTACGCCATATCTTATGGTAAATTTTTCTGGTAACAGGCTTTCGTGCCTGTATTAAGGTATCAATAACTGACTCTGAGAAGCCACGTTTTGATAGGATCAAGCGTTCAATCTCCATGCAGTCAGCCTCAGAGAAATTAGATTTGGATGATTGAAAGGACCTTGTATTAGAAGGTCCTGCTGTAGAGGTAGAGTCCATGGTGGACAGGACGACATGTCCACTAGGTCTGCATACCAGGTCCTGCGTGGCCACGCAGGCGCTATAAGAATCACCGATGCTCTCTCCTGTTTGATCTTGGCAATCAGTCGAGGGAGCAGAGGAAACGGTGGAAACACATAAGCCATGTTGAAGAACCAAGGAGCTGCTAGAGCATCTATCAGCGTCGCTCCCGGGTCCCTGGACCTGGATCCGTAACGAGGAAGCTTGGCGTTCTGGTGAGATGCCATGAGATCCAGTTCTGGTTTGCCCCAACGATGGACCAGTTGAGCAAACACCTCCGGATGGAGTTCCCACTCCCCCGGATGAAAAGTCTGACGACTTAGAAAATCCGCCTCCCAGTTCTCCACGCCTGGGATGTGGATCGCTGACAAGTGGCAAGAGTGAGACTCTGCCCAGCGAATTATCTTTGAGACTTCTAACATCGCTAGGGAACTCCTGGTTCCCCCTTGATGGTTGATGTAAGCCACAGTCGTGATGTTGTCCGACTGAAATCTGATGAACCTCAGTGTTGCTAACTGAGGCCAAGCTAGAAGAGCCCTTAATATTGCTCTTAACTCTAGAATATTTATTGGGAGGAGTTTCTCCTCCTGAGTCCACGATCCCTGAGCCTTCAGGGAGTTCCAGACTGCGCCCCAGCCTAGAAGGCTGGCATCTGTTGTTACAATCGTCCAATCTGGCCTGCGAAAGGGCATACCCTTGGACAGATGGACCCGAGATAGCCACCAGAGGAGAGAATCTCTGGTCTCCTGATCCAGATTTAGTAGAGGGGACAAATCTGAGTAATCCCCATTTCACTGACCTAGCATGCACAATTGCAGCGGTCTGAGATGCAGGCGCGCAAATGGCACTATGTCCATTGCCGCTACCATTAAGCCGATTACTTCCATTCACTGAGCCACTGACGGGCGTGGAATGGAATGAAGGACACGGCAAGCATTGAAAAGTTTTGATAACCTGGCCTCCGTCAGGTAAATTTTCATTTCTACAGAATCTATGAGAGTCCCTAGGAAGGAGACCCTTGTGAGTGGGGATAGAGAACTCTTTTCCACGTTCACCTTCCACCCATGCGACCTCAGAAATGCCAGAACTATCTCTGTATGAGACTTGGCAATTTGAAAGCTTGACGCCTGTATCAGGATGTCATCTAGATACTGAGCCACCGCTATGCCTCGCGGTCTTAGAACTGCCAGAAGTGAGCCCAGAACCTTTGTAAAGATTCTCGGGGCCGTAGCTAATCCGAAGGGGAGAGCTACAAATTGGTAATGCCTGTCTAGAAAGGCAAATCTTAGGAACCGATGATGAACTTTGTGAATCGGTATGTGAATGTAGGCACCCTTTAAGTCCACTGTGGTCATGTACTGACCCTCTTGGATCATGGGTAGGATGGTCCGAATAGTTTCCATTTTGAATGATGGAACTCTTAGAAATTTGTTTAAGATCTTTAGGTCCAAGATTGGTCTGAAGGTTCCCTCTTTCTTGGAAACCACAAACAGATTTGAATAAAATCCCTGTCCTTGTTCCGTCCGCGAAACTGGGTGGATCACCCCCATTACTAGGAGTACTTGTACACAGCGTAGGAATGCCTCTTTCTTTATCCGGTTTTCTGATAACCTTGAAAGATGAAATCTCCCTTGTGGAGGAGAAGCTTTGAAGTCCAAAAGATATCCCTGAGATATGATCTCCAACGCCCAGGGATCCTGGACATCTCTTGCCCACGCCAGGGCGAAGAGAGAAAGTCTGCCCCCCACTAGATCCATTTCCGGATAGGGGGCCATCCCTTCATGCTGTCTTAGGGGCAGTAGTAGGTTTTCTGGCCTGCTTGCCCTTGTTCCAGGACTGGTTAGTTTTCCAGGCCTGTCTGTAACGAGCAACAGTTCCTTCCTGTTTTGGAGCGGAGGAAGTTGATGTTGCTCCTGCCTTGAAGTTTCGAAAGGCAAGAAAATTAGACTGTTTGGCCTTTGATTTGGCCCTGTCCTGAGGAAGAGTATGACCCTTACCTCCAGTAATGTCAGCGATAATTTCTTTCAAGCCGGGCCCGAATAAGGTTTGCCCCTTGAAAGGAATATTAAGCAATTTAGATTTAGAAGTCACGTCAGCTGACCAGGATTTAAGCCATAGTGCTCTGCGCGCCTGGATGGCGAATCCGGAGTTCTTAGCCATTAGTTTAGTTAAATGTACAATGGCATCAGAAACAAATGCATTAGCTAGCTTAAGTGCTTTAAGCTTGTCCATAATTTCATCCAATGGAGCTGTGTGAATGGCCTCTTCTAGAGACTCAAACCAGAATGCCGCAGCAGCAGTGACAGGCGCAATGCATGCAAGGGGCTGTAAGATAAAACCTTGTTGAACAAACATTTTCTTAAGGTAACTTTCTAATTTTTTATCCATTGGATCTGAAAAAGCACAACTATCCTCCACCGGGATAGTGGTACGCTTAGTTAAAGTAGAAACTGCTCCCTCCACCTTAGGGACCGTCTGCCATAAGTCCCGTTTAGGGGCGTCTATTGGAAAAATTTTCCTAAATATAGGAGGTGGGGAAAAGGGCACACCGGGTCTATCCCACTCCTTGCTAATAATTTCTGTAAGCCTTTTAGGTATAGGAAAAACGTCAGTACACACCGGTACCGCATAGTATCTATCCAGCCTACATAATTTCTCTGGAATTGCAACTGTGTTACAGTCATTCAGAGCCGCTAAAACCTCCCCTAGCAATACACGAAGGTTCTCAAGCTTAAATTTAAAATTAAAGATCTCTGAATCCGGTTTCCCTGGATCAGATCCGTCACCCACAGAATGAAGCTATCCATCCTCATGTTCTGCAAACTGTGACGCAGTATCGGACATGGCTCTCACAGCACCAGCGCGCTCTGTCCTTATCCCAGAGCAATCGCGCTTGCCTCTTAATTCTGGTAATTTAGATAATACTTCTGTCAGGGTATTATTCATAATAGTAGCCATGTCTTGTAAAGTGATTTGTATGGGCGTCTCTGATGTACTTGGCGCCAAAATATCACGCGCCTCCTGAGCGGGAGGCGAAGGTACTGACACGTGAGGAGAGTTAGTCGGCATAACTTCCCCCCTCGTTGTCTGGTGATAATTCCTTTATAGATAAAGACTGACCTTTATTATTTAAAGTGAAATCAATACATTTAGTACACATATTTCTATGGGGCTCCACACTGGCCTTCAAACATAGTGAACAAACAGATTCATCTGTGTCAGACATGTTTAAACAGACTAGCAATAAAACTAGCAGACTTGGAAAACACTTGAAAATAAGTTTACAAGCAATATAGAAAACGCTACTGCGCCTTTAAGAAACACAAAAAAAACTGTCACAGTTGAAATAACAATGAACCAAATCAGTTATAGCAACCAAATTTTCACAGTAAATGTATTAAGTTAGCAGAGCATTGCACCCACTTGCAAATGGATGATTAACCCCTTAATACCCAAAACGGATAAGCAATAGAGAAAAAAACGTTTTTTAACACAGTCAAACACACTGTCACAGGTCTGCTGTGACTGATTACCTCCCTCAAAATGACTTTTGAAGTCCCTTGAGCAAAAAAGCGCTAAAATAGGCCCCTCCCACTCATTATTACAACAGTGGGAGCCTCAGTTAACTGTATCTATGCAGAAATATAAGTCAGCCATGTGGAAATTCATGCCCCAATAAGTTTTATCACCAATGTACCTCACAAAAACGATTAAACATGCCAGCAAACGTTTTAAACCTCCTTTTTTAAAGAGTATGTATCTCTATTGATAAGCCTGATACCAGTCCTTCTACTGCATTTAAGGCTTATTACATTACTTCAGTATTAGTAGCATTTTCTTAGTCAAATTCCATTCCTTAGAAAATTACTTTACTGCATATACATTAATCAGCCTGATACCAGTCGCTTTCACTGCATTTAAGGCTTTACTTACATTACATCGGTATCAGCAGTATTTTCTTAGTCAATTCCATTCCTTAGAAAAATATTTTACTGCACATACCTTATTTGCAGGAAACCCCGCACGCTATTCCCTTTCTGAAGTTACCCCACTCCTCAGAATGTGCGAGAACAGCCAGTGGATCTTAGTTACTTCTGCTAAGATCATAGAAAACGCAGGCAGATTCTTCTTCCAAATACTGCCTGAGAAAAAAAACAGCACACTCCGGTGCCATTTAAAAATAACAAACTTTTGATTGAAGAAATAATTAAGTATAAAACACCACACTCCTCTCACGACCTCCATCTATGTTGAGGGTTACAAGAGAATGACTGGGTATGACATGTGAGGGGAGGAGCTATATAGCAGCTCTGCTTTGGGTGATCCTCTTGCAACTTCCTGTTGGGAAGGGAATATATCCCATAAGTAATGGATGACCCGTGGACTGAATACACTTAACAAGAGAAAAATTAGTTTCACTGTCAATTTATTTTCACCTTTTCCATGCAAAATTGGGGCATGTTTAGTTGATTTTTATTAGTTTAATGACTCTTAGGGGCCGATTTATTAAGGGCTGAATGGACCTGAATGCCCCTTAAGACTGCTGCTTCTTAACTGGTACTCCTCCTTTGAGGCTGCGAAACATCAATCTGCCCAATCTCATACGATGGGGTTGATTGACACCCCTGCTAGCGGCCGATTGGCCGCGAATCTTCAGGGGGCGGCATTGCACAAGCAGTTCACCAGAACTGCTTGTTCAATGTTAAATGCCTACAGCTTATGCTATCGGCATTCAGGGATGTCAGGCAGACATGATCCGCTACAGCGGATGATGACGGTCCGACTGTTAATAAATTGGCCCCTTTAAGTCATTAGGTTGGCTTAGTAGGGGATTAAGTACTGATAAGGATTCAGGGTGAAGATAACTTTCAGAAAAAATATGTTCATCAGGTTTTTGAATCCATTATTGCTGCATAATATCAGGAACCATTCCAATGCATTGCATGTTTTCTTGTGGGATAGTCAAATTCATTCCAAATTGTGCAAAAACCCATTTATCTAACCCTTATCAAGTGCATTCTATATCTTGACTGGCAGTTTTCAAAACGATTTTTAGACCTTACAGATTTAACACTTTGGAACTGCAGAAAACACATTTTTACCTGTTTCAAATATAATGCCATGGCTGTTCATGCAAACATTATACAAAATGAATAACTGTATGAATGTCATGAATTAATATTATTGATTTTAAAAAAAATGGATTCAAACATATTGTTCATTCATAATAAAAAAAATGAATTGTCATGTTTTACGTTTGGCTTAGATAGGTATATTTTGCTTCCATGAAGGTCTCTAAAAGTTATTTCAGGAACCCAACTGAAAAGCCTACAATAGGCTGTTTATTTTAGTTTATTGCTTATGTTTAAATAGATTCCATACCTCCCAACCATATTGATAGATTGTCCTAAGTTGGAAGGTCTGGCACACTACCAGCTTGCAGCCGTTGATTTCACGGTTTTAATGGACTCTGTTAGCCATGCTCTTGAACCAACCCAGATTGGACCAACCTGGCACGCCTACTATGGTCAGCCCGAGAGTGTCCATGATTTGCAAGTGACTCCCCTAATGTGGCCTCCCACTCACTCACTCTTTCCTCTTATTTCCCCCTTTTTTGGGGGGTTAAAGCCTTCAACTATTTTCTTTTTGCCCTCTTTATGTTGAAATCATTTTAATTATTATTTTAGAATAAATACAACAGGTGACACACCATTAACATATTCATCTGTTACAATTTCCCAGTTACATAGTTACCATTGCAGAGGACATATGTTATCTTAAAAGTTATAAATGTACTAGGATGTGTGTAGAATAATTTTGATAAACCAATATACAGAATCACATCGACTATAGTCCAATCTAACAAAATAATTGACCCTATTGCCAAGAACAGGTACTGGATAACTTACTCTAGTATTTATGACATAGAGATGACACCTTAAAGATAAGAAGAGTAAAGAATAGGGGGTAGAAGAAAGAAATAGAGAAAAGGAAAAAGAGATAAGGTATTCCTCTCATTTGAGGCCCCCTTGTCGGATATCCGGAATCTTCAATAAAGGTATTGCACATAGGAGCAACTGGATAAATCCCTCCCATCCTTAGAGCTATCTATGTAACTGTATTATTTTTTTGCCTCATGCATAATCTAATAAAACCAAGTCTTTTGAAAAGCTGTCTGAGTGTTTTGTAACGTTTGCTTTAGTGGTGATATGGCTTTAAGTGGGTGGTCCTTCTTTGTGAAGAAACATTTGTTGAACACTCCATATGTAGTTTTTTAACTTGTGTATTAGTCTTTGATATTTCTGTACTATTGACATATAGGGATAGATTTATCATACCCGTGGCAGACATGATTCGCTATAGCGAATCATGTCCGTCCTGCATTGCTAAAGAAAAACATGCAATGCATTGGAATGGTTCCTGATATTATGCAGCAATAATGGATGCAAAACCCTGATGAACATATTTTTTCTGAAAGTTATCTTCACTCTGAATCCTTATCAGTACTTAATCCCCTACTAAGCCAACCTAATGACTTAAAGGGGCCAACTTATTAACAGTCGGACCAACATGATCCGCTGTCAATCAACCCGATCATATAAGATCGAGCGGATTGCTGTTCACCGCCTCAGAGGCGGCAGGCGAATTAAGGAGCAGCGGTCTTAAGACCGCAGCTTCTTAACTCCTGTTTCTGGCGAGCCTGAAGGTTTACGTGGAAACAGCTACATTCAGGTCCATTCGGCCCTTGTTAAGTCGGCCCCGTAGTCTTTGAAATGTTATTTTCATATATTATTATTATATTTTTTTCCAAAATTATTATTTACATTTTTTCTTGATTCTTATTTTTGTTTGTCTATACAGTTTAAAATGTAATAAGAAATATTTTTTACTGTACAATGTTTCTTTGTGCAAATTGTGTCTTATTGGAATGTGGCCATTGTTTGGGGTTTTATTGGCTATAAGGGTTTTATTTACTGTTATGCCTCCTTAACATATAAGTATAATGGTAATTACTACTCCCGCTCAAGTGTTAACATCGCTAGAAGTTAATTTGTTGCTTGCATCCGATAGCACTGGTATTACAAGTTGAAAGTAAAAATGTTGCACTTTCACAAAACCCAACGTGTGCAAAAAGTTAACAAGAGGATATTGTGTTTGCGATATCACAGTAACCCCATTGAATTCAATGGAGCAGTGATGTTAAAAGAAACACCTACACTCTGGAAACGTGTTCCAGAGGCTACACACGCGGTTTACCTTGTTTATATACCGCACCCTTTGTGCTCGAATCTGTTTGTTTTGCTTGTTTTGTATATTTTATCTCAGATTTTGTCCGCACCAGCTGTCCTTTTTTCTCTCACATTTTGAGACTGTGCTAAGTGTATCTACCTTAATTACCCCTTTTTTTTTTTTTTTTTTTGTTGGTCTCCCCCTCCCTTTTCGCCCTTCACCCTATTTCTCCTCCCCTCAATTACCCTCCTTTCCCTAGCGTACCCCACCTCCTTCTTGTTAGCCCGTCTGGCCCCTACCTATGTAAGGAAGAAACGTAACTGCAAGTATGCCATTCTGTTGTGTCACTCACAATGTGAGGGGACTCAACTCCCCGACTAAGCGCAGCATCTGCCTTAGGTCTTTAGCCAAGTCTGGTGCCCACCTGGTTTTTCTCCAAGAGACCCATTGGGTTAAAGGTGCAAAGACACCCATTCAGTCTAAATTGTACCCGATAGTCGAGACTGCTAGCTTTTCCCACAAATCAAGAGGAACGGCTATCCTTATACACAAGGATGTTTCATATGAGAGTGTTTTTGTTGAAGCTGACCCTCAGGGTCGATATTTGATTCTTGTTTGTAAGTTGGATGGTGCTATGTATACATTGGCCTCCTATTATGGACCCAATAAACAACATATCCGGTCATTGCGTAAATTCCTCCAGAGACTGGAAGCTCTGCGTCAAGGCCTCTTGCTTCTCGCTGGTGATTTTAATATTATCTGGGACCCCAATTTAGATAGGCGATCAGATACCATTCGCAAATCCCCTAAGCCACTAGCTGAATTGTCGCACAAATTCCGGAATTTGATCTATCGCTTTAACCTGTTTGACATATGGCGCGCCCTTAACTCGACTGCTCGTGATTACACTTACTTTTCTTCGGTGCATCGCTCTTATTCGCGTTTAGATTTTTTCTTTTGTGACCCGGGTCTGCTGGATGGGGTAACTCGTGCTTGGATCCCCCAATGCTCATGGTCTGACCATGATCCTGTGTATATTAATTTGCGATCTTCTATAGAACTCCAACAATCCTCTACATGGCGCTTACACCCTCACTTGTTCTCAGCTCCTGGAACAGAAGCTTCTATTGCTGGGGACATTGCAGACTTTCTAACTTTAAACAATACCAATGAGGTAGATTACTTCACTTTGTGGGCAACATTGAAGGCGTATATTCGAGGGTCGTTCATAAAAATAGCAGCAGCCGAGAAAAAACGCAAAGGGGAAACCCTAGCACAACTCACTATGAGCCTCCGTAAGATCTCTGAGGAACATAAAGTGAACCCCACAATCACGCTGTCCAAACAACTAATGGACCTTAAGGCACGGATAGTTCATCTAGAGACCGAGAGGTCAGCCGTGAGACTTTTACGGCTTAAAGAAATATACTACCACAAAGGTAATAAAGCAGACAGACTACTAGCCAATAGGCTACGTCAAAAAACTGCAGCGGCACGCATCCCCCTGTTGAAGGTGGATGGACGGTGCATTTTGAAACCTACAGATATTGGTAATGCCTTTGCGGACTATTATGTCTCTCTCTATAATTTGAAACTGGACGGCTCAACTTTCCCCCCAACATCTGAAATTGTTGAGGCATTTCTAACTCCATTAAATCTTCCTGTGGTTCCTCAGGATCGTATTGCCTCATTGCAGAGTCCCATCTCGCTAATGGAAATTAAAAAAGCTATTAAATCCCTCAAAGCTTTCAAATCCCCGGGGCCGGACGGTTTTTCTGACTTATTTTATAAAAAGTTTCAAGTTCAGCTACTTCCCATTCTAGGGCGTCTTTTTACACTGGCAAGTGAGCAGGGGACCTTCCCGGCCGAATTCTTGCAGGCCACTATCATCACTATCCCGAAACAAGGGAAAGATTTAACGCTTTGTGGAAGCTATAGACCAATCTCGTTGCTGAACCTTGACGTTAAGCTGTATGCCAAAATTCTAGCCTCACGCCTTAACTCCTTATTACCTACGCTGGTCAACTCAGATCAGGTGGGCTTTGTCTTACATCGGCAGGGCCCGGATAATACAAGACGACTCCTGAATGTCTATTTTGAAGCTCATGGTTCACGTCTGCCCTGTGTCACCCTGTCGTTGGACGCCGAGAAAGCCTTCGACAGGGTGAACTGGGAATATATGTTCACTGTGCTGCGACGATTTGGCCTTCCGGAATCCTTCATCACGGCAATCGCGGCATTATATTCTACCCCGTCAGCAGTGGTCAAGGGCCTGAGGTTCTGCTCCAGGCCTTTCATGATCACGAACGGCACGAGACAGGGGTGTCCAATGTCCCCGCTCATCTTTGCCCTTATGATGGAGCCCTTGGCCGAGGCTATCCGGTCTTGCCCTTTGATTAAAGGGGTCTGCATTCATCGCACAGAGCAGAAGACAGCTCTATTTGCAGACGACCTAACAGTACTTGTATCGGACCCTCTTACCTCTCTCCCCCATCTATTCTCGCTGCTGGACAAATTTGCCTTAGCTAGCTACTATAAATTAAATGTTCTTAAAACAGAGGCTTACGCAATCAATATCTCGGAAGAGACTCTCAATATGCTAAAACGTACCTATAAATTTTCATGGTCCACATCCCATATTAAACATCTCGGAGTCTATCTCTCCCATAGTGTTTCGGAGATGATTGACTTGAATTTTACTCCTCTGCTATCAAATATCGAAAAGTCTACCGACACATGGAATGTTCCATCGCTGTCATGGCTGGGTCGGATAGCAGCTTTCAAAATGAGCCTCTTACCGAAGCTTACCTATTTGTTTCGTTCGCTCCCTATTCCGATCCCTAGGTCTAAAATTTATAAATTCCAGCAACTGTGCAATAAATTTATATGGCGCAATAAAGTCCCGAGACTAGCTACTAACATCCTGCAACAGCCCTTACTAGCTGGCGGTGCGGCTGCCCCCAACATTTTGAAATATCACAAAGCAGCCAGACTCTCCCACGTAACTCAATGGAACTCGACACTGGGGAGCCGGTGGTCAGAGATTGAACAAGCATCTCTTCCGGCTGGGTACACCTTGAGAGATCTTCTGTGGATCCCCAAGCACTCTAGACCGCCTGCCCTTCTGGCTAACCCTATTATAAAGTCGAATTTGAGATTCTGGGATAAGGTTCGTAGCCTTCCGTCCATAGCGCCTCACCCCTCACCGTCACACTCCTTAAGAGGATTACTATTGTCACTGCCAGACTCTCATCCTAACTTATGGCTTGCTTTGGGTTTGACCAAGATAGCAGACCTCTATGCAGGAGACAAATTACTCACTTATCAAAGTTTCCTTCGGAAATTTAGCCCACCCCCTCTTTTGCACTTTGAGTTTTGGAGACTATGTAGCCTCCTCATATCATGGGGCTTTGATACAAGCTCTTTGAGAACCAAATCTACCTGGGAGGTGAGATGGGACTCTCTGGCCCCTCCTACCAGATTCCTATCCATTTCGTATCTTGTACTCATGAAGCCCCCAGTTTTCTACAAATCTCCCCCAATTCGGCACTGGGAATCTTCCCTGGCGGTCTCACATGAACCACAGCACTGGCGGACTGCAGTCCAACTTACTAAGAAAGCTATACACTGCACAACTCTGTATGAGTTGTTTCTCAAGGTCGTGCTCCAATGGCATATGACTCCCATTCGCTTGTTTAAGATTTCGCCAGTCAACTCGCCTAAATGCTGGAGGGGTTGCGAGGACATGGGAACTCCTCAGCATATCTGGTGGTCTTGCCCACAGATTCAGCCGCTCTGGCAGAGAGCAATCCGGTATTGCTCTTCGGGGGGTATTCCTATACCTCTGTCCTCAAGTTCATGTCTGTTTCACATTCTGCCCGTTATGTTGACCTTACCTCAAAAACTGTTCTGTATCTACCTGTTCCTGGCCATTAATCTGGCTGTGGCCCGTATGTGGCTACAACGTGTTGCACCCTCTTGGGAGCAAGTGACCGACATTTTGGACTTTGTTAAGAGAATGGAGTCCTATGTCTCTCACATCCATGGGTCAGTGGACCTCCAGATCAAAACCTGGGCATATTGCCCAAAGTAATTCTTCCTGCAAATAATATGGGGTGGTTGTGGTTCTTTGGTGTTGGACCTTCCTAGCGCTACATGAACACTTCTACCCCCCCCATCCCTTCCCCCCCTTACTGAACCCTCCCTAAAATTCCACTCCTATATCTCTCACCGGTCTGTGTGTGTTTTTTTTTGTTTTTTTCCCCCTCCCTTTTCCCCTTCCCCCGCCTATTAGATAGCTTGGCACAGCCTGCATTTGTTTTGACTAATATACCTGATTTGTAATGTTTTATGGTTAAGTTATGATATTGGTATGCACAACTATGATAAAACCTCTACACTCTCTGGAGAATGCTGATTTATCTGGATAGATAGCAATGTGTTTGTCCTTTTGCAGCAACTGAATTTTAGTGCTCTTACCTGGAGAGGTGAGAGTACGATTGGAGATCCACAAGCAACTGGCATTGACTCTAACACTCAGCATTCTCTCTTGCGTTCCTTATTATCTGTGATTGCTTTACATATTATAATTTTCTGTTAATATTGTAATATGTACTATTGATATGTGTGTACATGCTTTTGATGCTCTCATGTTCATTCATCTTTCAAAAACAATAAAAATTATTTAAAAAAAAAAAAAGAAACACCTACACTCATTCGTTACCCCATATCGCAATAAGCACCTTACTCTAATAACCCCTAAACCACCACGTCCCACTACTCTTTTAACCCAGCTACACAATTAACCCCCAAACCACCAAATCCCCCACACTATTATTTCCTAAACCACCACATCCCTTACCTCAATAAACTCCCTAAACTATCATCCCTTAAACAGCCAATACCCCACAATAATAGTCCCCTACTCTATTACCTACCAAAACCACTATTACCCCATAGCAAACTACCCCCTAACCGCCACTATTCCCCATTGCAAAATACCCTGCTACAATATTAACCCCTAAATCACCACATCCCCATCACAATAACCTCCCTACACTATTAACCCCTAAACTGGCACTTCCCCCATTGCAATAAACTACCTAGACAATTAACCCCTAAACCGCCACATCCCCCACCGCAATAAAATATCTATCATTCCATAAATCACCAATACCCCCACTGCAATAAGCACCTAAACGCCATTAACCCCTAACTGCCACAACCCCCCATCGCAAACTACCCCTACACTTCTTAACCCTTTAACAGCTAACCTAAACTTAATACCTCCTAAGTTACAAAAAAACAAAAACAAGCATTACCAAAAAAAAACAAAAACCATTACCGAAACTAAAAAAAAAACAACCAGTAAAAAAAAGGCCCCCTAAAAAATGCTCTTACGCATAAAAATACCCTATATTAATACCAAAGTAACCCTTCACGGGAGGGGTTGGGCATGTCATGGTCAGAGCTGAGGCAGTTCCTAGAAACCAGGACAATTGCCCTGACAATGAAGCTGCAGGCGAAGCAGCAGACAGACTTTCCAACCAGTGACAATCTCACAATATCTGGGATGGGGGGGAGGTATGCATTAAAAAAAATTAAATGGAAACTAAAGTAAAAAATAAACTTACATGTTTCAGATTATGTGATTAAAAAAAACCTCTAATTTACTTTCATTATCAAAATGTACATATTTTTATATGCACACTTTCTGAGGCACCAGTCCCTACTGAGCAAAAGTTTACAGTGTAAATTTATATGTGATTGGGTGATGGCTGTCACATGATACAAGGGTTGAGGAAGCAACTTTGAAATAAATGTATATGTGATTGGGTGATGGCTGTCACATGATACAGAGGTTGTGGAAGGAGAATAACAATTAACAATTATACTGACCGTTAAAATGTCTCCATAACATATCAGTCCATCCCCAGCAAAGCCTTCAGGGCACGTGCATGTTCTCTCTCTGTTCATCCCTAGTTTGCATTGAGCCTAAGAGAAACAATGAATTTCATTAGAAACAGCTTCTCCGTTATAAATGTCTAAATAAATAATTGCAATATTTATTAATTAAAAATTAACATACTAATACACCTTTATCACCTGAAAGTCTTACCTTAGATTAAGCTGCAAATAGCGTCTTGCACCCCTTTTGTATATCATGCAGCAGGAACAGTAAAAAAGTTATTTTAAAATGAATATTGTTTCTAGCTACTTTGAAATGTCTGTTAAGCTCCGCCCACTGATGAAATCATGATCTGGGCTGCATTAAAGGGATACTAACCCCACATTTTTTTCTTTCATGATTCAGATAGAGCATGCAATTTTAAGCTAGTTTCTAATTTACTCCTATTATCAATTTTTATTTGTTCTCATGTTATCTTGATTTGAAAAGCAGTACTAAAAGGTTAGGAGCCGGTCCATTTTTAGTTCAGCACCTTGGTAGAGCTAGCTGATTGGTTTGCTACATTTAGTTACAAATCTGCAAGTGCTACCCAGGTGCTGAACAAAAAATGGTCCGGCTCTAAAGCTTACAGTACTGCTTTTTCAAATCAAGATAGCATGGGAACAAAGAAAAATTGATAATAGGAGTAAATTAGAAAGGTGCTTAAAATCTCATGTTCTATCTGAATCATGAAAGAAAAAAATTGGGTTTAGTATCCCCTTAAAGGCTCGCTAGTCACAAAAACTCACTAGTTGGATGCATCCCAGATCGTGATGTCATCAGTGGGCGGAGCTTGAAACAATATTGTTTTACAAAAACATTTTTACCGCTCTTTTGCATGATTTAGAAAGGGGTGCAGGAGGATATTTGCAGCTTAATCTAAGATAAGACTTTAAGATAACTAAGGTGTAGACTGTCACTTTAACAAAAGAAATTGATAAAAGTAAAATATATATTTTATAATAAACATAGAATTTGACGGTAGATAAGAACCAAAAGGCCCATTAAGTCTACCCATATTACATATTACTGTTTTCTTGCATGTCCCCGGCATTTTTTAATTCCACCTCTATTGGAAGTTTATTCCAGGAAACCACCACCCTTTCTGTAAAAGATGCTTCCTCACATTTCTCCTGAATCTACTACCCTCTAACTTAAAGGGATAATGAAACCCAATTTTTTTATTCCATAATTCAGACAGAGCATGCAATTTAAATCAACTTTCTAATTTACTCCTATTATCATTTTTTCTTTGTTTTCTTGGTATCTTTATTTGATAAAGCCGGAATGTAAGCATAGGAGCCGGGCCAATTTTTGGTTCAGCACCTGGATAGCGCTTCCTGATATGTGGCTAAATGTTTCAAATAAAGATACCAAGAGAATGAAGAAAATTTGATAATAGAAGTAAATGAGAAAGTTGCATAAACATGCATGCTCTGTTTGAATCATGAAAGAAAAAAATTGGAGTTTAATATCCCTTTAAGATTATGGGGCATATGTATCAAGCTCCGTATGGAGCTTGATGCCCCATGTTTCTGGTGAGTCTGCAGGCTTGCCAGAAACAGCAGTTATGAAGCAGCGGTCACAAAGACCGCTGCTCCATAACCTGTCCGCCTGCTCAGAGCAGGCGGACACACATCGCCGGAAATCAACCTGATCGAGTACGATCGGGTTGATTGACACCCCCCTGCTGGCGGCCGATTGGCCGTGAGTCTGCAGGGGGCGGCGTTGCACCAGCAGCTCTTGTGAGCTGTTGGTGCAATGCTGAATACGGCGAGCGTATTGCTCGCCGTATTCAACGAGGTCTGGCGGACCTGATCCGCAGTGTTGGATCAGGTCCGCCAGACCTTGATAACTAGAGGCCTATGACTCCTTGTTTTGGCATTTCTTTTTTTGTGGAAAATGCTTTCAGCTTCCACTTTATTAAGTCCCTTCATATATTTGAAGGTTCCTGTCATGTCACCTCTTTCTCTTCTCTAATCTAAACCATATAAATTTAGGTCATAGAGTTTTTCTTTTGTACGTTTTATATTTTAGACCATCGAACACACCTGGAGAGCAAATGACAAGAGGAATATGTGTTGCACCAATCACCAGCTGGATCTAAGTAGTTCATTGCTGCCCCTAAACCTACCTAGCTAGAAATGCTTTACAAGAAAAGATACCAAGAGATAATACGAGTAAATTGAAATATTTCTTAATATTGCAGCTCTATTTGGCTCATGAAAGTTTAATTTTTGCTTTCATGTACCATAAAGTTGACAACTAGAATTTGATCTAGTCCTCTGTATGACGTGAGGTTTAATATAAGCATGTGCAAACTGTAGTAGGCTAAAATAATACTGTTAGTTATCACAATTAAAATAATTAAAACACAGGGGGCGGAGTCAGCCTTTGAGGAGAGCAGACGTGCTTTTCTGAAGCTCCTGCTCGCATTCATAAATATAACTAATAATCTTGGGAATCCGACTAAAAAAGCCCACGTTATCTTACTGCAACCTCATAACTTAAAGCTTGGATTATCAGGAGTGACAAATTTTTGAAAATTTTCACGGAGCGGGAGCCATGGAGCAATACTTCATGAAGTGGCCCTGATCATACAAAGCCCTGTGGTCTCCTAACTGCCTTTTCATTACTTCCTAGTGAAGCTTTAAAGGGACGCTAAGGTCCATTTTTTTCTTTCATGGTTCGGATAGAGCATGCAATTTTAAGCAGCTTTCTAATTTACTTCTATTATCAATTTTTCTTCGTTCTCTTGCTATCTTTATTTGAAAAAGCAGGACAAAAAGCTTTGGAGCCGGCCAGTTTTAGTTTGAGAACCTGGGTTGCGCTTGCTGATTGGATGGCTAAATGCAGGCACTAATCAGCAAGCCCTATCCAGGGTACTGAACAAAAAATAGGCCGGCTCCAAAGCTTTCATTCCTACCATCTCAAATAAAGATAGCAAGAGAACGAAGAAAAATTGATAATAGGAATAAATTAGAAAGTTGCATAAAATTGCATACTATATCTGAATCATGAAAGAAAAAATGTGGGTTCAGTGTCCCTTTAAGAATAAAACAGTGGAGCGCCTTTCAATATAGTGCAGGCAAGTACACAAAGACTGTTAGACGTTGGGCGCGAATGGCCACCAAATACCGCATCCCATTGAATACACACTAGCGTCCTTTAGTACTCCTGCTCAAAGTGCTTTTAAATGGTTTCTTAATACTAATCGACCCGGAGATCAGGGCCACAGATCCCACCCCCTCCTCCACACAAGTTTAACAACAGTATTCAGGCAGATCAGATTAACGTACTATTTTATATGCTCTAAACGCTGCTCAAAAAGCCATCTGACTCATCTTTACAGAAATATGGAGTCTCTTGATAGATGGGAAAGCATTGTTTTACAGAGGCTAGACGACCACTTTGCAGATCTCAAACAGAGCCTACTTAGACTACGGTGAGCAACTGCCACAATCTACACTACCTACATCAGATCATGGGGAATATCAAGACAGCTTTACTTATGCGCTTACTTAGGAAAACGTAGAGACAAACCTAATAGACATGATCTCTCATAAAGAGCTGAGGATCCACCCTACCCTATGAGTTTGAACCCTTGCATCGAGACCATCTCTCCTAGTTGACACTGGATTCTATTGAATGTAAGACTGCTGCGTTCTGCCCTGAGAGACTCATGGAACAACTCATCAACTTCTTTCTCAGCAGATAGTAGCAGACGAGCAGAGAATCCGAGTACATGGTTTCCTAAAGTGACTGGAGATAAAGTGTATTCGGTCAACTACTTTACCGGAGACATAGTTCCTCCTTCGCTGTCCTCTCCCAGCGAGATATGGACACACATGGGTCTTGGGAAGGATACTGTATTAGCACTGACACAGATTTAAAACCAAAGTCTTTTAATATTCATCCTAACGAGTACCACCATATGTTAAGTACCTAGTCTTTATAAATGACAGACCTTCTTGAGACCCTACCCTTTATAATCACATAAGCAATCTCTAAGTAGATGCTGCCAGCAGCCGAGGCAGCATAGCATACAGTAGGGGAAGACTGAAGTATGTCAGTTATTATACATGACACAAAGATAAGGTACCATTGCTATCTGTTTCTTTTCTTCTCATTTGGCTACATTTGTTCCTCTATAGGCTCCTTCCTCTATAGTACTATTAGCACCCCATTTTGTAGAAGGGATCTCCATCCTGAACCTTTTGCAGGTCTCTGTAGTATGGAGATTTAACCTAAACTGATAAATATTGAAATGTCCCTTAGGCTTGTATATATATATATTCACAACCTGATAAATGTAAACATGTTATTCTTCTTTTGATCTAGACTATCCTGGGGTCCATGTTGTTGTGAGGCAGCTTTAGAGTGGTTAAAAAAAGCTAGCTGAAGGAATACATGTTCACTATACTATATACAGTGTTCCTATCCCTAGTGACAAAGGATCTATATAGAAGTGGCTTTTGCCCGCTGTTATTTATATATAAGTAGGCTGACCATATTGCCGCTTTAAAAAGGGACAAGTATGAACATTATTCAAAACATTTCTTTAAACAGCCCTGACATATGTATTTCTCCAACATTGGTGTGTCCGGTCCACGGCGTCATCCATAACTTGTGGGAATATTCTCTTCCCCAACAGGAAATGGCAAAGAGCACAGCAAAAGCTGTCCATATAGTCCCTCCTAGGCTCCGCCCACCCCAGTCATTCTCTTTGCCGCTGAACAAGCAGCATCTCCACTGAGATGGTGAAGAGTATGTGGTGTTTAGTTGTAGTTTTTTATTCTACTATCAAGAGTTTGTTATTTTAAAATAGTGCTGGTATGTACTATTTACTCTGAAACAGAAAAAGATGAAGAGTTTCTGTTTGTGAGAGGAATATGATTTTAGCAGCAGTAACTAAAATCGTTTGCTGTTTCCACATAGGACTGTTGAGATGAGATAACTTCAGTTGGGGGAAACAGTTGGCAGACTTTTCTGCTTAAGGTATGACTAGCCATATTTCTAACAAGACTGTGTAATGCTGGAAGGCTGTCATTTTTCCCCTCATGGGGACCGGTAAGCCATTTTCTTAGTCTCAAACAGAATAAAGGGCTTAATATGGGCTATAAAACTGGTAGACACTTTTATGGGCTAGATCGATTGCTTTATTTGGGCATTTTATACAGCTTGATGTTGAAATTCACACTTTATAAACTTTGGGGAACGTTTTTTTACGTCAGGCACTGGTTTAGACACCTTCCCAGTCAGGAAGGGCCTTCTCTGTAGTAGGCAGAGCCTCATTTTCGCGCCATTACTGCGCAGTTACTTTTCAGAGCAGGACATGCAGCTGCATGTGTGTGGGTTTGAAAGTAATTGAAAAGGTTCCTAGAAGGCTTCATTTGGTATCGTATACCCCCCTGGGTTTGGTAAAGTCGCAGCAAAGGCTGTAGCTGGGACTGTAGAGGGGTTAAAACTGTAACCGGCTCCGGTTTCCTCATTTTAAGGGTTAAAGGTCTGAAATTTGAGGTGCAATGCTTTGAATTTGGTTAAATTTGAACAATTCCTTCATAGTTTTTCACATATTCAGTAATAAAGTGTGCCCTGTTTAAAATTTAAAGAGACAGTAACGGTTTTGTTTTAAAACGGTTTATGTTCTGTATGTATGGAAGCCAATGTGTCTCCCCCTTCAAAATTGTGTGATAATTGTGCCATAGCGTCCAAACAAAGTAAGGACAGTACTGCCACAGATAGTAAAGTTGCCCAAGATGATTCATCAGATGAAGGGAGTAGACATAGTTCTACATCATCTCCTTCTGTGTCTACACCAGTTTTGCCCACGCAGGAAACCCCTAGTACTTCTAGCGCGCCAATGCTTGTTACTATGCAACAATTGACGGCAGTAATGGATAACTCCATAGCAAATATTTTATCCAAAATGCCTGCATTTCAGAGAAAGCGCGATTGCTCTGTTTCAAACACTGTAGAGCAGGAGGGCGCTGATGATAATTGCTCTGTCATACCCTCACACCAATCTGAAGTGGCCATGAGGGAGGTTTTGTCAGATGGGGAAATTTCTGATTCAGGTAGAATTTCTCAACAGGCAGAACCTGATGTTGTGACATTTAAATTTAAATTAGAGCATCTCCGCGCACTGCTTAAGGAGGTGCTATCTACTCTGGATGATTGTGACAACCTGGTCATTCCAGAGAAATTGTGCAAGATGGACAAGTTCCTAGAGTTTCCGGTGCACCCCGACGCTTTTCCTATACCCAAGCGGGTGGCGGACATAGTGAATAAGGAGTGGGAGAAGCCCGGCATACCTTTTGTCCCCCCTCCTATATTTAAGAAATTATTTCCTATGGTCGACCCCAGAAAGGACTTATGGCAGACAGTCCCTAAGGTCGAGGGGGCAGTTTCTACACTAGCCAAGCGCACTACTATTCCTATTGAGGATAATTGTGCTTTCAAAGATCCTATGGATAAAAAATTGGAGGGTTTGCTTAAAAAGATTTTTGTACAGCAAGGTTACCTCCTGCAACCTATTTTGTGCATTATTCCTGTCACTACATATGCAAAACAGAATGAGAAGCAGTCTGCCAGGAACGAACAGCAGCATCAATAGCTTGTTCTATGGCCCGGTTGCGACCTGGTAGTAGCTTCTTTCTGCCCAATTGTGCTTTTCACAGAGGAAAACTTTCCTGTAGTATATCAGTCTGATCCCGCCGACATGGTCAGTTCAGCCCCGAAATACCAGGCAATTCTCCTCTGAACAAGGAACATGACAACCCCAGACGATCGTTTCGGCCTCCTTTGGGCCTCGTCAGTGAGGTGCAGCCATATCCCTCTAAGAACATTGGGCAAGGAGTCCACGTCTGGTTTCCCCCATCACCCTTAGGGAGACTATCCCCAGGGTCATATTTACATATGCAAAACAGAATGAGAAGCAGTCTGCCAGGAACGAACAGCAGCATCAATAGCTTGTTCTAGGGCCCGGTTGCCACCTGGTAGTAGCTTCTTTCTGCCCAATTGTGCTTTTCACAGAGGAAAACTTTCCTGTAGTATATCAGTCTGATCCCGCCGACATGGTCAGTTCAGCCCCGAAATACCAGGCAATTCTCCTCTGAACAAGGAACATGACAACCCCAGACGATCGTTTCGGCCTCCTTTGGGCCTCGTCAGTGAGGTGCAGCCATATCCCTCTAAGCACATTGGGCAAGGAGTCCACGTCTGGTTTCCCCCATCACCCTTAGGGAGACTATCCCCAGGGTCATATTTACATATGCAAAACAGAATGAGAAGCAGTCTGCCAGGAACGAACAGCAGCATCAATAGCTTGTTCTATGGCCCGGTTGCCATCTGGTAGTAGCTTCTTTCTGCCCAATTGTGCTTTTCACAGAGGAAAACTTTCCTGTAGTATATCAGTCTGATCCCGCCGACATGGTCAGTTCAGCCCCGAAATACCAGGCAATTCTCCTCTGAACAAGGAACATGACAACCCCAGACGATCGTTTCGGCCTCCTTTGGGCCTCGTCAGTGAGGTGCAGCCATATCCCTCTAAGCACATTGGGCAAGGAGTCCACGTCTGGTTTCCCCCATCACCCTTAGGGAGACTATCCCCAGGGTCATATTTACATATGCAAAACAGAATGAGAAGCAGTCTGCCAGGAACGAACAGCAGCATCAATAGCTTGTTCTAGGGCCCGGTTGCCACCTGGTAGTAGCTTCTTTCTGCCCAATTGTGCTTTTCACAGAGGAAAACTTTCCTGTAGTATATCAGTCTGATCCCGCCGACATGGTCAGTTCAGCCCCGAAATACCAGGCAATTCTCCTCTGAACAAGGAACATGACAACCCCAGACGATCGTTTCGGCCTCCTTTGGGCCTCGTCAGTGAGGTGCAGCCATATCCCTCTAAGCACATTGGGCAAGGAGTCCACGTCTGGTTTCCCCCATCACCCTTAGGGAGACTATCCCCAGGGTCATATTTACATATGCAAAACAGAATGAGAAGCAGTCTGCCAGGAACGAACAGCAGCATCAATAGCTTGTTCTATGGCCCGGTTGCCATCTGGTAGTAGCTTCTTTCTGCCCAATTGTGCTTTTCACAGAGGAAAACTTTCCTGTAGTATATCAGTCTGATCCCGCCGACATGGTCAGTTCAGCCCCGAAATACCAGGCAATTCTCCTCTGAACAAGGAACATGACAACCCCAGACGATCGTTTCAGCCTCCTTTGGGCCTCGTCAGTGAGGTGCAGCCATATCCCTCTAAGCACATTGGGCAAGGAGTCCACGTCTGGTTTCCCCCATCACCCTTAGGGAGACTATCCCCAGGGTCATATTTACATATGCAAAACAGAATGAGAAGCAGTCTGCCAGGAACGAACAGCAGCATCAATAGCTTGTTCTATGGCCCGGTTGCCACCTGGTAGTAGCTTCTTTCTGCCCAATTGTGCTTTTCACAGAGGAAAACTTTCCTGTAGTATATCAGTCTGATCCCGCCGACATGGTCAGTTCAGCCCCGAAATACCAGGCAATTCTCCTCTGAACAAGGAACATGACAACCCCAGACGATCGTTTCGGCCTCCTTTGGGCCTCGTCAGTGAGGTGCAGCCATATCCCTCTAAGCACATTGGGCAAGGAGTCCACGTCTGGTCCCCAGGGTTGGAGGGTTTGCTTAAAAAGATTTTTGTACAGCAAGGTTACCTCCTGCAACCTATTTCGTGCATTATTCCTGTCACTACAGCAGCGTGGTTCTGGTTTGAGGAACTAGAAAAGTCGCTTAGTAGAGAGACTCCGTATGAGGAGGTTATGGACAGAATTCACGCACTTAAGTTAGCTAATTCCTTTATTTTAGATGCCGCTTTGCAGTTAGCTAGATTAGCAGCGAAAAATTCAGGGTTTGCAATTGTGGCGCGCAGAGCGCTCTGGCTAAAGTCTTGGTCAGCGGATGTATCTTCCAAGACAAAATTGCTTAATATCCCTTTCAAGGGTAAAACCCTTTTTGGGCCAGAATTGAAAGAGATTATCTCAGACATCACTGGGGGTAAGGGCCACGCCCTCCCACAAGATAGGCCTTTCAAGGCCAAGAATAAGTCTAATTTTCGTTCCTTTCGCAATTTCAGGAACGGACCGGCCTCCAACTCTGCAGCCTCTAGACAAGAGGGTAATGCTTCACAAACCAAACCAGCTTAGAAACCGATGCAAGGCTGGAACAAGGGTAAGCAGGCCAAGAAGCCTGCTGCTGCTACCAAGACAGCATGAAGGAGTAGCCCCCGATCCGGGACCGGATCTAGTAGGGGGCAGACTCTCTCTCTTTGCTCAGGCTTGGGCAAGAGATGTTCAGGATCCCTGGGCACTAGAAATAGTTTCTCAGGGTTATCTTCTGGAATTCAAGGAACTACCCCCAAGGGGAAGGTTCCACATGTCTCACTTATCTTCAAACCAAATAAAGAGACAGGCATTCTTACATTGTGTAGAAGACCTGTTAAAAATGGGAGTGATACACCCAGTTCCAACCGTGGAACAAGGAATGGGGTTTTACTCAAATCTGTTTGTAGTTCCCAAAAAAGAGGGAACTTTCAGACCAATTCTGGATTTAAAGATCCTAAACAAATTTCTCAGAGTGCCATCGTTCAAAATGGAAACTATTTGAACGATTTTACCTACAATCCAGGAGGGTCAATTTATGACTACCGTGGATCTAAAGGATGCGTATCTACATATTCCTATCCACAAAGATCATCATCAGTTCCTAAGGTTCGCCTTTCTGGACAAACATTACCAGTTCGTGGCTCTCCCATTCGGGCTAGCCACTGCTCCAAGGATTTTCACAAAGGTACTCGGGTCCCTACTAGCGGTTCTAAGACCAAGGGGCATTGCAGTGGCACCTTACTTGGACGACATTCTGATACAAGTGTCGTCTCTTTCAAAGGCAAAGGCTCAGACAGACATCGTTCTGGCCTTTCTCAGATCTCACGGATGGAAAGTGAACATAGAAAGAAGTTCCCTGTCTCCGTCGACAAGAGTTCCTTTCTTGGGGACAATAATAGATTCTTTAGAAATAAAGATTTTCCTGACAGATGCCAGAAAGTCAAAACTTCTAAACGCTTGTCAAGTTCTTCACTCTGTTCCACGACCTTCCATAGCTCAGTGCATGGAAGTAGTAGGCTTGATGGTTGCAGCAATGGACATAGTTCCTTTTGCGCGAATTCATCTAAGACCATTACAACTGTGCATGCTGAAACAGTGGAATGGGGACTATACAGACTTGTCTCCAGTGATTCAAGTAGATCAGAAGACCAGAGACTCACTCCGTTGGTGGCTAACCCAGGATCACCTGTCCCAGGGAATGAGCTTCCGCAGACCAGAGTGGGTCATCGTCACGACCGACGCCAGTCTAGTGGGCTGGGGCGCGGTCTGGGACTCCCTGAAAGCTCAGGGGCTATGGTCTCGGGAAGAGTCTCTTCTCCCGATAAACATTCTGGAACTGAGAGCGATATTCAATACTCTCAGGGCTTGGCCTCAACTAGCAAAGGCCAGATTCATAAGATTCCAATCAGACAACATGACGACTGTTGCTTACATCAACCATCAGGGGGGAACAAGGAGTTCCCTGGCGATGAGAGAAGTGACCAAAATCATAAAATGGGCGGAGGATCACTCCTGCCACCTATCTGCGATCCACATCCCAGGAGTGGAAAACTGGGAGGCGGATTATCTGAGTTATCAGACATTCCATCCGGGGGAGTGGGAACTCCACCCGGAGATATTTGCCCAGTTGACTCAATTATGGGGCATTCCAGACATGGATCTGATGGCGTCTCGTCAGAACTTCAAGGTTCCTTGCTACGGGTCCAGATCCAGGGATCCCAAGGCGACTCTAGTGGATGCATTAGTAGCGCCTTGGACCTTCAACCTAGCTTATGTGTTTCCACCGTTTCCTCTCATTCCCAGGCTGGTAGCCAGGATCAAGCAGGAGAGGGCCTTGGTGATCTTGATAGCTCCTGCGTGGCCACGCAGGACTTGGTATGCAGACCTGGTGAATATGTCATCGGCTCCACCATGGAAGCTACCTTTGAAACAGGATCTTCTAGTACAAGGTCCATTCGGACATCCAAATCTAGTTTCCCTCCAGCTGACGGCTTGGAAATTGAACGCTTGATTTTATCTAAGCGTGGGTTTTCGGATTCTGTACAAGCCAGAAAACCTGTAACTAGAAAAATTTACCATAAAATATGGAAAAGATATATCTGTTGGTGTGAATCCAAGGGATTCTCATGGAGTAAGATCAAAATTCCTAGGATCCTTTCCTTTCTTCAAGAAGGTTTGGATAAGGGATTATCAGCAAGTTCTCTAAAGGGACAGATTTCTGCTTTATGTGTCTTGTTACACAAATGACTGGCAGCTGTGCCTGATGTTCAAGCTTTTGTTCAGGCTTTGTTCAGGATCAAGCCTGTTTACAGACCTTTGACTACTCCCTGGAGTCTGAATTTAGTTCTTTCAGTTCTTCAAGGGGTTCCGTTTGAACCTCTACATTCCATAGATATCAAGATGTTATCTTGGAAAGTTCTGTTTTTGGTTGCTATTTCTTCTGATAGAAGAGTTTCTGAGTTATCTGCTTTGCAGTGTAATCCGCCCTATCTGGTGTTCCATTCAGATAAGGTTGTTTTGCGTACTAAACCTGGTTTCCTTCCAAAGGTTGTTTCCAACAAGAATATTAACCAGGAAATAGTTGTGCCTTCTTTGTGTCCGAATCCAGTTTCAAAGAAGGAACGTTTGTTACACAATTTAGATGTAGTTCGTGCTTTAAAGTTCTATTTAGAAGCAACAAAGGATTTCAGACAAACATCTTCTCTGTTTGTCGTTTATTCTGGCAAGAGGAGAGGTCAAAAATCTACTGCTACCTCTCTTTCCTTTTGGCTGAAAAGCATCATCCGATTGGCTTACGAGACTGCCGGACGGCAGCCTCCTGAACGCATCACAGCTCACTCTACTAGGGCTGTGGCTTCCACTTGGGCCTTCAAGAACGAGGCTTCCCTGCACACTTTTGCCAAATTCTACAAATTTGATACTTTTGCTTCTTCGGAGGCTATTTTTGGGAGAAAGTTTTTGCAAGCCGTGGTGCCTTCTGTTTAGGTAACCTGATTGGCTCCCTCCCTTCATCCGTGTCCTAAAGCTTTGGTATTGGTTCCCGCAAGTTATGGATGACGCCGTGGACCGGACACACCAATGTTGGAGAAAACAGAATTTATGCTTACCTGATAAATTACTTTCTCCAACGGTGTGTCCGGTCCACGGCCCGCCCTGGTTTTTTAATCAGGTTTGATGAATTTCTTTCTTTAACTACAGTCACCACGGCACCTTATAGTTTCTCCTGTTTTTTTCTCCTGTCCGTCGGTCGAATGACTGGGGTGGGCGGATCCTAGGAGGGACTATATGGACAGCTTTTGCTGTGCTCTTTGCCATTTCCTGTTTGGGAAGAGAATATTCCCACAAGTTATGGATGACGCCGTGGACCGGACACACCGTTGGAGAAAGTAATTTATCAGGTAAGCATAAATTCTGTTTTTTCATATGTGTCCCTTTTTAAAGCGGCAATATGGTCAGCCTATATATAAGGCAACAAGTTGAAATATTATTCAGTTACTAGTTCTTGCTTATATATGTACTAAGGCCTGAGAAGGGCCACTTTACTTGCTAGTTTTCCTCTATACTGTAGCAGTAGAACAACCAGGTCCATGAGCGACCATTTAAGATTTACTAGAGAAAATGAGGTTTCACTTGTTTATACTCAATCTCTTTGAAGACGGGTATTTAATTTACTGTTATTAATATCATTCTACTTATTACAGTTTGTTAGTAGGTCTTTATTCTTTGAACGCCATCTGTCTACAATTCAGAAGTATGTTGCCACAATGTAGTTACAGTATTGTCGCTAGGCCATACTTACTTTCATATAAAATGTGACATGTACCTTGCTTTTTTGATTTAAGAGTAACCTGTCGACAGAATAATGATGTAACTAAATGTCTATTATATAATGTATGTTCTAAAAACCTCAATAAAACACTATTTACAACAACAACAACAAAATAAAAATAATAATAATTAAAACCCAAGTTTATTTGATGGTTCCTAGATAAGAAAACATTTGTTATATTAAAGTGACGGTAAACTCTTCCCTATATAAAAACAGAACCGAAATGTTAGTGATATTTTAGATGAAGTTTAATTCATGAAGTGAAGTGTCATGAAGATACGCTATAACTTACATTTTAATATAGGTATAAAATTCAAATATTTGCGCTCCGTCGTCAACTTCAAAAGTCAATTTTTCTGTGCGCTAAAGGTTTGAATTGTTCTCCAATCAGCGCTCTCCCCTTAAAGGGACACTCAAGTCAAAATTAAACTTTCATTATTCAGATAGAACAAGCAATTTTAAACAACTTTCCAATTTACTTTCATTAACAAAATGTGCACAGTAGTTTTATATTTAAACTTTTTTAATCACCAGCTCCTACTGAGCATGTACAAGAATTCCCAGGATAAACGTATTTGCATTTGTGATTGGCGGATGGCTGTCACATGGTACGTGTATGCATTTGTGATTGGCTGATGGCTGTCACATGGTACAGGGTGAGTGGAAATAGACATTACTTTTAAAATTCCCATTAAAAAAAATCTACTACTAATTTGAAGTTAAGACTAAGTGCTATTGCTTTGTCTTGTTATCTTGCATTTATTGATTATGCAAATCTACTGTGTTTACTGGTCCTTTAAGACACATTTTGTTGTATTGAAGTGGGCGCCGGAGCGTGGGTATTTGAATTTCATATCTATATTAAAAAGTAAGTTATAGCGCAACTTCATTACAACTGATAAATTAAACTCCATCTAAAATATCACCAACATTAAGGACCTGTTTATATAAAGAAAAGAGTTTACCATAACTTAACCCCTTAACGACCAAGGACGGACAGGGTATGTCCTACAAAAACTGTCACTTAATGACCAAGGACATACCCTGTACGTCCTCAGGGTTTTCAAGCGCTGGAAAGGATCCTGCAATCCCCTTTTTTTATTGCATCCTGCAATAACCTTTTTTAAGCATCTAATGCAGAGAGAGCCACTCTGTGGCCCTCTCTGTATCGGCCAGGAATGGTGCTGATCGTTGGTGGGTGGGAGCCATAGCAGGGAGGCGGGTGGGCGGCCCATCGCAGGTGCGTGTCCCGGATCCTGTTCCTTAATGTCCAGGAACGTGCAAGGAGGCGGGGACGGGGCTCGGCTGTGCGCGCGTGTATGCGCGTGCGCACATACATCAACATATGCCGAAGGAGGGAAAGAGTAAGGGAGAGGGAGGGGGGGAATTGTTTTGAAAGGGATCGGGGGTAGGGTATTGAGGGGGGCAGCTACACTACAGAAAATGGGGTGTTAATATTTTTTTTAGAAAAAAAGGGCAAATTTTAAGTAAACTGGGTACTGACAGACAGCTGCCAGAACCTAAGATGGAAGCCAAAAGGTTCAGGGGGGAGGCTTAGAGAGCTGCTTGGGGGGATCAGGGAGGTTGGGAGGGTTATGGGGGATTTAACAGTTCATATAAAATGCATATAAAAAAATCTTTAAAAATTTTTTTTGAAAGGGTGGCATAAAATATACCAAAATGGGCCTAGATCAATTCTTTGGGTTGTCTACTACACTACACTAAAGCTAAAATTAAAGGGACAGTCTACACCTGAATTTATATTGTTTAAAAAGATAGATAATCCCTTTATTACCCATTCCGTAGTTTTACATAACCAAAGCAGTTACATTAATACACTTTTTACGTTTGTGATTACCCTGTATCTAAGCCTCTGCAAACTGCCCCCTTATTTCAGTTCTTTTGACAGACATCCATTTTAGCCAATCAGAGCTTGCTCACTGGAACTCCACGTGCCTGAGCATAGTGTTATCTATATGACACACATGAACTAACACCCTCTAGTGGTAAAAACTGTCAAAATGCCCTGAGAGAATAGGCGGCCTTCAAGGGCTTAGAAATTAGTATATGAACCTCCTAGGTTTAGCTTTCAACTAAGAATACCAAGAGAACAAAGCAAAATTGGTGATAAAAGTAAAATTGTTTAAAATTACATTCTCTATCTGAATCATTAAAGTTTATTTTGGGCTAGACTGTCCCTTTAACCCTACAAGCTACCTAATTAACCCCTTCACTGCTGGGCATAATACAAGTGTGGTGCACAACAGCATTTAGCGGCTTTCTAATTACCAAAAAGTAATGCCAAAGCCATATATGTCTGCTATTTCTGGACAAAGGGGATCCCAGAGAAGCATTTACAATTATTTGTGCCACAATTGCACAAGCTGTTTGTAAATAATTTCAGTAAGAAACCAAAAGTTTGTGAAAAAGTTTGTGAAAAAGTTAACGATTTTTTTTTATTTGATCAGATTTGGCGGTGAAATGGTGGCATGAAATATACCAAAATAGGTCTAGATCAATACTAAAAAAAAACACAATTTATGCTTACCTGATAAATTTATTTCTCTTGTGGTGTATCCAGTCCACGGATCATCCATTACTTGTGGGATATTCTCATTCCCAACAGGAAGTTGCAAGAGGACACCCACAGCAGAGCTGTTATATAGCTCCTCCCCTCACTACCATATCCAGTCATTCGACCGAAAACAAGCAGAGAAAGGAGAAACCATAGGGTGCAGTGGTGACTGTAGTTTAAATTCAAAAATTACCTGCCTTAAAATGACAGGGCGGGCCGTGGACTGGATACACCACAAGAGAAATAAATTTATCAGGTAAGCATAAATTGTGTTTTCTCTTGTAAGGTGTATCCAGTCCACGGATCATCCATTACTTGTGGGATACCAATACCAAAGTTAAAGTACACGGATGAAGTGAGGGACAAGGCAGGTACTTAAACGGAAGGTACCACTGCCAAAAATAGCCTCCGAAGAACCAAAAGTATCAAATTTGTAGAATTTTGAAAAAGTATGAAGCGAAGACCAAGTCGCCGCCTTGCAAATCTGTTCAACAGAAGCCTCATTTTTAAAGGCCCAAGTGGAAGCCACAGCTCTAGTGGAATGAGCTGTAATCCTTTCAGGAGGCTGCTGTCCAGCAGTCTCATAGGCTAAGCAGATTATGCTTCTTAGCCAAAAAGAAAGAGAGGTTTCCGAAGCCTTTTGATCTCTCCTCTGTCCAGAGTAGACAACAAACAAAGCAGATGTTTGACGAAAATCTTTAGTAGCTTGTAAGTAAAACTTTAAAGCACGAACCACGTCCAGATTGTGTAATAGACGTTCCTTCTTCGAAGAAGGATTAGGACACAAGGATGGAACAACAATCTCTTGATTGATATTCTTGTTAGATACCACCTTAGGTAAAAACCCAGGTTTGGTACGCAGGACTACCTTATCCGTATGAAAAATCAGATAAGGAGAATCACATTGTAAGGCAGATAATTCGGAGACTCTACGAGCCGAGGAAATAGCTACCAAAAAAAGAACTTTCCAAGATAAAAGTTTGATATCTATGGAATGAAGAGGTTCAAACGGAACTCCTTGAAGAACCTTAAGAACCAAATTTAAGCTCCATGGTGGAGCAACAGGTTTAAACACAGGCTTGATTCTAACTAAAGCCTGACAAAATGCCTGAACGTCTGGAACATCTGCCAGGCGCTTGTGCAAAAGAATAGACAGAGCAGAAATATGTCCCTTTAAGGAACTAGCTGACAAACCTTTTTCCAAACCTTCTTGGAGAAAAGATAATATCCTGGGAATCCTGACCTTACTCCATGAGTAACCCTTGGATTCACACCAATAAAGATATTTACGCCATATCTTATGGTAAATTTTCCTGGTGACAGGCTTTTGTGCCTGTATTAAGGTATCAATGACTGACTCGGAGAAGCCACGCTTTGATAAAATCAAGCGTTCAATCTCCAGGCAGTCAGTCTCAGAGAAATTAGATTTGGATGGTTGAAAGGACCCTGAAGTAGAAGGTCCTGTCTCAGAGGCAGAGACCATGGTGGAAAGAATGACATGTCCACTAGATCTGCATACCAGGTCCTGCATGGCCACGCAGGTGCTATGAGAATCACCGATGCTCTATCCTGTTTGATCTTGACAATCAGTAGAGGGAGCAGAGGAAACGGTGGAAACTTGGCGTTCTGGCGAGACGCCATGAGATCCAGTTCTGGTTTGCCCCAACGATGAATCAATTGTGCAAACACCTCCGGATGGAGTTCCCACTCCCCCGGATAAAAAGTCTGACGACTTAGAAAATCCGCCTCCCAGTTCTCTACACCTGGGATATGGATAGCTGATAGGTGGCAAGAGTGAATATCTGCCCAGCGAATTATCTTTGAAACTTCTAACATCGCTAGGGAACTTCTTGTTCCCCCATGATGGTTGATGTAAGCCACAGTCATGATGTTGTCCGACTGAAATCTGATGTACCTCAGAGTTGCTAACTGAGGCCAAGCCTGAAGAGCATTGAATATCGCTCTTAGTTCCAGAATATTTATTGGAAGGAGAGTCTCCTCCTGAGTCCATGATCCCTGAGCCTTCAGGGAGTTCCAGACTGCACCCCAACCTAGAAGGCTGGCATTTGTTGTTACAATTGTCCAATCTGGCCTGCGAAAGGTCATACCTTTGGACAGATGGACCCGAGATAGCCACCAGAGAAGAGAATCCCTGGTCTCTTGGTCCAGATTCAGAAGAGGGGACAAATCTGTGTAATCCCCGTTCCACTGACTGATCATGCATACTTGCAGTGGTCTGAGATGTAAGCGTGCAAACGGCACTATGTCCATTGCCGCTACCATTAAGCCGATTACTTCCATACACTGAGCCACCGAAGGGCGCTGAATGGAATGAAGAACACGGCAGGAATTTAGAAGCTTTGATAACCTGGACTCCGTCAGGTAAATTTTCATTTCTACAGAATCTATCAGAGTCCCTAGGAAGGAAACTCTTGTGAGTGGGGATAGAGAACTCTTTTCCTTGTTCACTTTCCACCCATGCGACCTCAGAAACGCCAGTACTACGTCCGTATGAGACTTGGCAATTTGGAAGTTTGACGCCTGTATCAGGATGTCGTCTAAATAAGGGGCCACTGCTATGCCCCGCGGCCTTAGGACCGCCAGAAGCGACCCTAGAACCTTCGTAAAGATTCTTGGGGCTGTAGCTGATCCAAATGGAAGAACTACAAACTGGTAATGCCTGTCTAGAAAGGCAAACCTGAGAAACCGATGATGATCTTTGTGTATTGGAATGTGAAGATAAACATCCTTTAAATCCATCTTGAATGATGGAACTCTGAGGAATTTGTTTAAGATCTTTAGATCCAAAATTGGTCTGAAGGTTCCCTCTTTTTTTGGGAACCACAAACAGATTTGATTAAAAACCCTGTCCCTGTTCCTCCTTTGGAACTAGATGGATCACTCCCATAACTAGGAGGTCTCGTACACAGTGTAAGAATGCCTCTCTCTTTATCTGGTTTGCAGATAATTGTGAAAGGTGAAATCTCCCTTTTGGGGGGGAAGCTTTGAAGTCCAGAAGATACCCCTGGGATATGATTTCCCATGCCCAGGGGTCCTGGACATCTCTTGCCCACGCCTGGGCGAAGAGTGAAAGTCTGCCCCCTACTAGATCCGTTACCGGATAGGGGGCCGTTCCTTCATGCTGTCTTAGAGGCAGCAGCAGGCTTTTTGGCCTGTTTACCTTTGTTCCAGGTCTGGTTTGGTCTGAGCAGAACTTCCCTCTTGTTTTGCATTAGAGGAAGTTGATGCCGCACCTGCCTTGAAGTTTCAAAAGGCACAAAAATTAGACTGTTTGGCCCTTGATTTGGACCTGTCCTGAGGAAGGTCATGACCTTTTCCTCCAGTGATATCAGCAATAATCTCCTTCAAACCAGGCCCGAATAGGGTCTGCCCCTTGAAGGGAATGTTAAGCAGCTTAGATTTTGAAGTCACGTCAGCTGACCATGATTTAAGCCATAGCGCCCTGCGCGCCTGTATAGCAAAACCAGAATTCTTAGCCGTTAGTTTGGTCAAATGAACAATGGCATCAGAAGCAAAAGAATTCGCTAGCTTAAGTGCTTAAGCCGCAGCAGTAGTGACAGGAGCAATGCATGCAAAGGGCTGTAGGATAAAACCTTGTTGAATAAATATTTTCTTAAGGTAACCTTCTAATTTTTTATCCATTGGATCTAAAAAAGCACAACTGTCCTCGACAGGGATAGTAGTACGCTTTGCTAGAGTAGAAACTGCTCCCTCCACCTTAGGGACTGTCTGCCATAAGTCCCGTGTGGTGGCGTCTATAGGAAACATTTTTCTAAAAATAGGAAGGGGAGAACGGCACACCTGGTCTATCCCATTCCTTATTAATAATTTCTGTAAACCTTTTAGGTATTGGAAAAACATCAGTACACACCGGCACTGCATAGTATTTATCCAGTCTACACAATTTCTCTGGCACTGCAATCGTATCACAGTCATTCAGAGCAGCTAAAACCTCCCTGAGCAACACGCGGAGGTGTTCAAGCTTAAATTTAAATGTAGAAATATCAGAGTCAGGTATCTTTCCTGAGTCAGATACATCACCCACAGACTGAAGCTCTCCTTCCTCAGCTTCTGCATATTGTGAGGCAGTATCAGACATGGTTCTTAAAGCGTCAGTATGCTCTGCATTTCGTCTAACCCCAGAGCTATCTCGCTTACCTCTAAATCCGCTGACAGTGTATTATCCATGACTGCCGCCATGTCTTGTAAAGTAAACACTATGGGCGCCCTGGATGTACTTGGCGCCACTTGAGCATGAGTCCCTTGAGCGGGAGTCAAAGGATCTGACACGTGGGGAGAGTTAGTCGGCATAACTTCCCCCTGGTCAGATTCCTCTGGTGATAAATTTTTTAAAGACATAATATGATCTTTATTGCTTAAAGTGAAATCAGTACATTTGGTACACATTCTAAGAGGGGGTTCCACCATGGCTTTTAAACATAATGAACAAGGAGTTTCCTCTATGTCAGACATGTTTATAGACTAGCAATGAGACTAGTAAGCTTGGAAAACACTTTGAATCAAGTTAACAAGCAAATATAATAAACGGTACTGTGCCTTTAAGAGAAACAAATTTTGTCAAAATTTGAAAAACAGTGAAAAAAGGCAGTAAATCAAACTAAATTTTTACAGTGTATGTAATAAGCTAACAGAGCATTGCACCCACTTGCAAATGGATGATTAACCCCTTAGATCAAAAAACGGATAAAAAAAACGATATAGACGTTTTTTAACAGTCACAATAAACTGCCACAGCCTGCTGTGGCCCTACCTTCCCCAATAAACGATTTTGGAAAGCCTTTGAGCCCTTCAGAGATGTCCTATAGTATTCAAGGAACTTCTGAGGGAAGCTGGATATCTCAGTCTGTAATTTTAACTGCGCAAAAAGCGCTAAAATAGGCCCCTCCCACTCATACTACAACAGTGGAAAGCCTCAGGAAACTGTTTCTAGGCAAAATTTAAGCCTGCCATGTGGAAAAAACTAGGCCCCAATAAAGTTTTGTCACCAAAGCATATATAAAAACGATTAAACATGCCAGCAAACGTTTTATATTGCAATTTTAAAAGGGTATTACCCCTGAGAGTAAGCATGATACCAGTCGCTATTAAATCACTGTATTCAGGCTTAACTTACATTAATCCGGTATCAGCAGCATTTTCTAGCATTTTCCATTTCTAGAAAAATTGTAACTGCACATACCTCATAGCAGAGTAACCTGCACACCATTCTCCCACTGAAGTTACCTCTCTCCTCAGACATATGTGAGAACAGCAATGGATCTTAGTTACAACCTGCTACGATCATAGAAACCTCAGGAAGATTCTTCTTCTATTTACTGCCTGGGATAAAATAGCACAACTCCGGTACTATTTAAAAATAACAAACTTTTGATTGAAGAAAAAAAACTAACTCTATTTCACCACTCTCTCTTACTACCTCCATGCTTGTTGAGAGTTGCAAGAGAATGACTGGGTATGGTAGTAAGGGGAGGAGCTATATAACAGCTCTGCTGTGGGTGTCCTCTTGCAACTTCCTGTTGGGAATGAGAATATCCCACAAGTAATGGATGATCCGTGGACTGCATACACCTTACAAGAGAAATGTATATACATTTCAAGGTATATTCACATATTCCTGACAGATATCAGTGTTACAATGTAACTATCGCTAATTTAAAAAAAACATGTAAACATTGGGTATTACTAAACTCAGGACAAAATTTAGAAACTATTTAGCATGGGTCAAAGTTAGAAAAAGTGTGTGTTTTTTTTTTATTTTTTCATCATATTTTATATTTTTCTTATAGTAAATTATAATTTATATTTAAATATAGATATAGATCTACAGGCCTTTATGTTGTAAGGAAGATAGCGATATAAGAATCCTCTAGTGCAGATTAGAAATATATTGAGGTATAAGATCGAGAATATTATCATAAAGTTTTATCATGTTATTATGAAATTAATAGTATGTATTAAGTAGGTATTTATTATTATGCTTTTAATTTGCTGTGGTCTTTTTGAAGCTAGAATAATGAATTGCTTTTTATGGAGTTAGAACATGAATTGCCTTTTAAGTTTTACATTTTTTTTCCATTGCAATTATTAATTTATGCTAGTTTTTATCTATTAGGATTAATGTAGAATAATTATTTGCTTTTTTGGAGCTAGAATACAAATTGCCTTTTAGGTTTTTATATTTTTCATTGCAAATTTTTACTTATTAATGTAGAATAATGATTTGTTCAAAACTTTTATTGCAAAATTATTGTATGTATTGATCTATGTTATTTGCTATTTTTTATGCAAGTATTATGTTATTTATATTGCAAAATTGAAGTAGATAGTAAGTATCCGTAAACGGATCAATGGACCAATGGATGTTTGGGTTTATTTGTGGGCGGAGCTTAACAGCAAGCCCGGCAATTTTTAAATAGTAACCGAAGCCTCAAAAACAGATTACACTGCCTGTTGAAAAAGTCTGCCCGTGAGCGGACGAAACGCGTTCAGGAGGAGGAGTAGGAGAGCAGTGCTGCAAAGTAAAGAGATCCGTTATTACAGGGAGAAAGGAGGGCTGAAACCTGAGCTCGGGATTACATATGTTAAGCCCTATCCATCCTTCCGCTATTACGTCCAAAAAGGATTTCCTATTGAGGCTTTTAACTTTTAATGTCTAGTAAGTGCAATATAGTGTGCATATGTGTGTTACCTAACTAAATTAATACCGTACTGGGTGCGCCTGTTCCCTACTTTCATTCACAGAATTTTGTATCCAGTGGACTGACAGGCTACAACAGTCCAAGAGAAATGCGGCACCAGACTCAGAGCGAGATTCTAAGGGATCATTACACACAGGAGTGTGTTAACCTATACGGGAAACATATAATCTAAGAAGGATAAAGTATGGATTTAGGCTTATATAGCCTTTAAAGTGTATTAATGGACTCATTTTGTATTACCAAATTGTATAACCAATACAATTTGCACTTCTCAATAGAAGTGCAAATTGTATTGGTTATATCTTGATATACATATACAAATATATGTGAAAAGGTCTTATAAAATCTGTTATAGTTAGGTATACTGTGAATATAGTTTCTATCTTACACTCCTTCAACCAGTGGAGTGCAGCTAAAAGTAAAAAAGTTTTTCAGTGAAATTATAAGAAATGATGAAAATAATGGTATCTTTAAAAAGACCATTTAATGTCGAGAAAAAACTGTATATAATATGTGTGGGTACAGTAAATGAGTAAGAGGAAAATTACAGCTAAACACAAACACTGCAGAAATGTAAAAATAGCCCTGGTCCTTAAAGGGACATGAAACCCAAAATGTTTCTTTCATGATTTAGACAGAGCATACAATTTTAAATAACTTTCCAATTTACTTATGTTATTTAATTTGCTTCCTTCTCTTGTTATCCTTTGCTTAAAGGTTTATCTAGGCAAGCTCAGGGGCAGCAGAGAACCTAGGTTCTAGTTGCTGATTGGTGGCTGCATATATATATACTGATTGTCATTGGCTCACTTATGTGTTCAGTTAGAAACCAGCAGTACATTGCTACTCCTTCAACAAATAATACCAAGAAAATTAAACAAATTAGAAAATATAAGTAATTTAGAAAGTTGTTTAAAATTGTATTCTCTATCTGAATCATGACATTTTTTGGGGGGTTTCATGTCCCTTTAAGGGTAAGAAAATTGAAAAATGGTCTGGTCCTTAAGGGGTTAAAGGGATACATACTAAACCCAATGTTTTTCTTTCGTGATTCAGATAGAGCATGCAATTTTAAGCAACTTTCGAATTTACTCCTATTATTAATTTCTCTTCGTTCTCTTAGCATCTTTATTTGAAACAGCAGGAATGAAAGTTTACGAGTCGGCCCATTTTTGGTTCATAAACATTGATAATAGAAGTAAATTAGAAAGTTGCTTGTTCTATCCAAATCATGAAAGAAAAAAATTGGGTTTAGTATCTCTTTAAGCCTTTTTCTATTACTGTTACTTACCATATCATGACAGCCGCCATTGTTTTCCAGGCACAGATCCACCATGTCACAGAAATACCCATCCCCAGCATATCCTCTTTTACATGTGCAGTCATTCTATTAGGAAAATATTAGACATGTTAATCACTTATTTAAAATAATATTGTAAGAAATCTCAAAACAAATGTTTTACTTAAATGTTTAAGTTGAAGTGGATTGTAACCCTATAAATGTTTTTTTTATTTAAAGGGCTTTCACCTATTTTTAGTGGGAACATTATAATATATAGAACTATTCTACACTAACAATATTGCAACTGCTATTGATTGTGAAAATGATGAGTTTCCTTTATAATCCAGTAGAATTACACAAAAGAATCCAGAATCTCCTTTACTACATCACCGAGGCACAACATGACGTTGAACAAACCTGTCTGATTATATTATTTTACATAATTACCCTCCTTAGAAACTCTTAATTTAATTGTTTCCTAACATCCCTTCCAAAAATCTAAAACAGTGCCACCTAGAGGCTCCAATGTTTCCTAACTTTATGTGGTTTACTTATATTTTTAATCTTATCCAATAATACCTACCCAACTATACTAAGAAATACCACAAAAAACGTGAAAGCTATATTACAAAAATACTATAACATCTAGTTCCTTATTTAATTCTTTAGGTTGTAGGGCCTCCAATTTATGTATCCAGAATGTTGTTCTCTATTTAATATTAATTCCCTATTACCTCCTCTTCTAGGTACATCTACATGATCAATTTTTTGCCATCTTAACTAGCTCTGGTTATGGTCTTCTTAGATAAAATGACTAGAGGTGGGGGCTATTATGTCCTAATAAATAATGTTAGATTTTTGTTGGTTAAGGTGCTCACATATTGTGGTCAATTCAGCAAAGCTTCAACTATGTAATTCTGTGTCAAATTTAGCACAAAATTCATACGCCAAAATTAACAATGTGAAAGGGGCGGAAGAGGGGCAGGAGCAGGTGGGAGCACTACACTACGTAAAAAATTTAGTGAGTGGGAAGGAGGGAGAGGGGGATAAGTGTTGGGAAAGGGATCTGGGAGGGGGAGGGTAATGAGGGGGGCAGCTACACTACAGAAAAAATATTTATTTATTTAAAAAAAAAAAAGCCTAATTTGCAGCAAACTGGGTACTGGCAGACAGCTGCCAGTACCTAAGATGGCGTCAAATAGGTAGAGTGGGGAGAGTTAGATAGCTGTTTGGGGGGGGGATCAGGGAGGTTTGGGGGTAAGGGGGGATCCTACACTGCAGAAAATATATATACAAAAATAAAAATATATATTTTTTAAAAATGTATTTTCATATTGGCAGACTTTCTGCCAGTACTTAAAGGGACATTGAACCCAAATTTTTTCTTTCGTGATTCAGATAGAGCATGCAATTTTAAGCAACTTTCTAATTTACTCCTATTGTAACATTTTCTTCATTCTCTTGGTATCTTTATTTGAAATGTAAGTTTAGATGCTGGCCCATTTTTGGTGAACACACTGTTGTTCTTGCTGATTGGTGGATAAATTCACCCACTAATAAACAAGTGCTTTCCATGGTTCTGAACCAAAAAAAATAGCTTAGATGCCTTCTTTTTCAAATAAAGAAAGCTAGAGAACGAATAAAAATTGATAATAGGAGTAAATTAGAAAGTTGCTTAAATTTGCATGCTCTATCTGAATCATGAAAGAAAAAAATTGGGTTCAGTGTCCCTTTAAGATGGGGGTGACCATTGGGGTGTGTGGGAAGGAAGATAGCTGTTTAAAAGGGTTCAGGGAGGGATCAGGGGGTGGGATGTGTCAGGTGGGAGGCTGATCTCTACACTTAAGCTAAAATAAGCCCTACAAGCTACCTTATTAACCCTTCACTGCTGGGTATAATACAAGTGTGGTGAACAAAGGAGATACCAGAGAAGAATTTACAACCATTTGTGCATTTGTAAATAATTTCATTGGTTAAAAGTTAACAATTTTTTTTTATTTGATTACATTTGGCGGTGAAATGGTGGCATGAAATATACCAAAATGGGCCTAGATCAATACTTTGGGTTGTCAACTAAAAAATATATATACAGGTAGCCCTCAGTTTACGCCAGGGTTAGGTTCCAAAAGGAATGGGTGTAAATCGAAACTGTTGTAAATTGAAACCCAGTTTATAATGTAAGTCAATGGGAAGTGAGGGAGATAGGTTCCAGGCCCCTCTCAAAATTGTCATAAGTAACACCTAATACATTATTTTTAAAGCTTTGAAATGAAGACTATAAATGCTAAACAGCATTATAAACCTAATAAAATAATCACACAACACAGAATATATAATTAAACTAAGTTAAATGAACAAAAACATTTGCTAAACAGCATTATAAACCTAATAAAATAATCACACAACACAGACTTCACTTGCATTTTTCTGCAAACAGTTCTATCTATGCATTCTAATCTGGACTGATTTATAGACAAGATCTTGTTCCTTTGAAATCTGCTCGATAGCGCAGGTCTGGTTAAACTGATTAATTTCAGCTTGCTTGGCTTTGCTGCAACACAAGCGGACAGCTCCACCTACTGGCTATTTTAATAAATGCACTGCTACTCAATGCTTTTCAATAGCAGTCACATGACTGGAAAAAAAGGTTGTTATTCTGAAACGGTGTAAATTGAACCGTTGTAAAACGAGGGCCACCTGTATATATATACGCATGTGAAGGGTTATTCAGGGATTCCTGACAGATATCAGTGTTACAATGTAACTATCGCTAATTTTGAAAAAACATGGTTTGGAAATAGCAAAGTGCAACATGTAAAACTCAGGACAAAATTTAGAAACTATTTAGCATGGGTGTTTTTTGGTGGTTGTAGATGCGTAACAGATTTTGGGGGTCAAAGGTAGAAAAAATGTTTTGTTTTTTATTTTTTCATCATATTTTATAAAAAAAAATTATAGTAAATTATAAGATATGATGAAAATAATTGTATATTTAGAAAGTTCATTTAATGGCGAAAAACTGTATATAATGTGTGGGTACAGTAAATGAGTAAGAGGAAAATTACAGCTAAACACAAACACTGCAGAAATGTAAAAACAGCCCTGGTCCTTAACGGTAAGAAAATGGAAAAATGGTCTGGTCACTAAGGTGTTAATATCTTTACATTTTCAATATATATATAAAAATGTAAATTTATCTAAGATTTATTGTTTGTTGTTGTATAAAATAGCTATTTCAAGGACACAACAAATAACCAATTAAATATTACCTAAACTGTTCTTATTAATGGACAAGAAAGAAATGCTGTAAGTAAAATGGGATACAGAGTAAAAACTCTATGAAAACATGAGTCATGTGATGAGGATCATACACACATCTGGGTAGATTATTTGATAAACAGTGAAATCCACGTCATCAATGCTTCATATTTGTCAACGGTACGATGCTCTTTGCATCCCACTTGACACGTATGAGTTTGACAGTTATTTGATAAATCAGGATGTCGAATGGAGCTTTGTGTCAGTGATGTACAGCAAGCATATTAAACACAGCGAATGTGGTCAGGTTGCCACATAGATAAATTGACTCCAATATAATAATGGAGTAAAAATTTGAGCACCCAAGAAATGGAAGACATCCTACATTCATTTTAGTGATATAAGTATTAATAGGTTCCAAATCATTCCTCATCAACATATCTCTTAAACTAATAAAGCGTCCTTATGTCATTATAGGATAATTGTGAAAGTACTCTATATGGGTGTTACAGTTCCTTAAAATGTGTCAATGCTTTCTGATAATGACTGAAAGAGAAAGAAAACCAATGGCACTACTTGTTCTGTCATAAACCTTTTTATCCCTTATCTGTAGTACTCTATGTATGTAGAGTTAATAAAGGGGATTATTAATACAAAGTATTTAAAAGAGGGAATGTATGTCCCCGTAAACAGAGGCACTTAGTCGGAGGGTCCCCTTGACCTATTGGGAGGAGCGAGGCTGTTACTGGGGAATAGGCGGGTCCAGTAGGAGGAAGTAAGGAATCGGTAAGGCGTTTTTGGCGGCTTTAGAGAAAAGATTGTGTGCAGAACAGTGGGATGATAGTTAGGTCTCACTTTTCCACCGAAAATTCCGGAATCTGGTTTCATTGCACGCTTCCCTCATGGATTTGGAGGACTTGGTGAGCAGGCTGTGGTTGGTGGCCGGAGACAAGGGCCCTGATTCGGTGCATGATCAACTGTCGGCTATACTGGGAGGAGAAATGGACCCACGCAGTGAGGTACAGCAGTCCTGACTTACGTGGCACTTCCGTCCTCTGGAACGGCTCAGTTCGGAGCAGCACATGGCGGGGGTGCCGTAGAAGTAGTCCCAGCAGAAATAGGAGAGGCAAGGCTAAGAAGGCATTGGCTACAGCGGTGAGAGCTAAGGAGGCAGGCAAGCAGAGGGAGGAGAGGCAGCCCCTTGAGGTGACGACTGAGGTCCACTCAGCCCATGCAGGGGTAGCAGGTGAGAGGGAGTTACCGGAGCAGTCACACAGTCTATTTGGGCCTGAGGAGGTGATACTGGCCTCTGCTAGCAGGAGGCATGATTTCCCTATTTTAGTTGAGGATCCAGTTAGGCAGTTAGGCCCCCCTGGAGCTAGGTTAGATCAAATGGAGGTGGATTTCATGATCATTGATTCATGGCCAGTGTCTAGGGAGGTGGATGATGTTAGGGCAAACCCTGTGGCCTCTGAGGCCACTAGAGGCTCTGTGCATGTTTCAGTAGCAGGACTGGCCATAAAGGGCTGAATAAGGTTCGCCATGCTCCTGCCCTTTCCAGTGGTAAAGGGGGTTCTAGAGCTGGTGGGTCTGGGGACAGAGTTCGGTGGATGTGGTCCTCTAGGGCAAAAAAGAGAGGTGCTGTGGGGAGGGGATCACGTGGGAGGAGTGCTCCTAGTATCTATTTGGATCCTGTTTTAATTGAGAACTTCCCTAGCTCCTCAGATGGTAAGGAGATGGTTCCTCCTTCCCCAGGAGTATAAGAACCCAGAGTGAGGTTGGGTTTATCTATAGGCAGGTTTAGTCAGGCACATCATCATGAAAATGTTGTTTTTGGGGACCATATTTCTAACACTGTTTTGTCTGGCACTAACGTTGATTTTCCTCTAGCAGGTTCGGTGGTAGCCCCTGGGGACGCATCTTTGGAGCAGCAAAGTGAGATGTGTCCTATTGATGGCGGAGAGGAGGACTCCTTCCCCTTGGTGGACTTCTGGATGGAGTCTATTCGACTAGAACCTGGGGATGGCCCGGTACCGGGCGAGGCCCACCACTCCATGGTAGCGGTAGGTGGTTGTGGAAAATGTCTAGGGGCAGAATAAGTTCTGGTGCAGGGACAAGGGCAGCTACTAGGCCTATGGGCGGTAGTCTGGATAGAATGTATTTTGCAGGCAATCATTTTACGGCCAATAGGGCCAGTTTGGGCAAGGGAGCCATTAGGGGAAGTGAGGGGATCCAGGAAATGCCTTTAGATTTGAATACACCTGGCCCAAAGAGAGCGAAGGGTTTGGTGTGTGATATTTTGCCAGTACAGGCTCTGGAGCCAGCCCTAAGGGGACACCGTACTTTCCGTGGGGATAATCGTCCCAATGTTTTACAGGTTCCTCGGGGTAGTCCCCGTTCTGACGGCGGACCTTCAGCATCTGTGGGAGCAGTGCATTCGCAGACAAGCCTACAGGACGTGGCAGCAGTGGCAGGTGATATGACCCACCGGTCGATGTCTGAAGGTGTTTTAGGCGGTATGAATGATGGGTCGGGGGGCAATAGAGTTTCTGTTAATTTATTAGAAAGTTTAAGGGATCTGTTAAGGAAGATTGAGGCCTCCGTGTCTTATGAGGCACCTCAACCCACAGTGGCTTGTGCATGGGCACCTGTGTCAGCTTCCACACCACCGGTTTCCCAGGCGGGAGCTCCGGTGGTCTTTCCGGGGGGTGGCGTACTTGATGTGAGTGTTACCCCTACCTGTCAGAATAGTACACAAGTGGGGTCAAGAGTTTTTACGGGCATCGTTCCCAAGATCAGGATATCGGATAACGCTATGTCAAGGTCATGCCTCTGCTCTATAGGTCCGTTGGGGCTACACTAAGGAGTCAAGGGGAAAAAATCTATAAAAGGGAATATATAGAGCTGTTTTCCTTGCTGCCTTTGGAGCAGACCTTTGAGGTACCTGATGATGCTAAGAAGGAGGCTAGTAAGAAAGAGGAGGATGAGCGCAAAAAGAGGTACCAGAAGTTTCCTCGAATCTTTACCAACTGGTTCTAGGCATTTGTTATATACGCCAGTGTGATGGTGGATAGATTTTCGGAACAAGGGGCTCCGTTGTTTTGTTACATCGACGAGATCACAACTCCTCGACAGATGGATGGTGGTATGGCTTGGTGGACATATGAGAAGCCTTTTTCATCAACGTCTCGCCATCAAGCCCGACATAAAATGGGATGACCGTGACATGGGTCTATGGTTGAAAGTAATGACTCCTTTGAGGGCTTCACAGCCCTTTCGGTCCGCGGCCAGCAGATCAGCTAGAGCCAGTTCACCGGCAGCAGGCTGTAAGGGTTTCTGTTTTGCATTTAATGAGGGTCAATGCAAATGGGGCAATACCTGCAAATTTAGGCACGAATGTTCAGGTTGTGGAGGCAACCATTCATTTGCCAAGGGTTTTAAAAAAGGAAAAGGCCCTGGGAAGTCCGATTTACTTGAAAAAGGGGGATGTCCCCAGTCAGGGTTGAAAGAATGGATCATTGGTTAGATCGCTACACCAATAAAAGGGGTTGTTGGGAAAAGGCAGCCGCTTTGCTTCACCGTTTTGAGTTTGGTTTAATTATACCCTCGGTTGGGGGGTTGGAGTTTTTTTGGGGCAATTTGAAGTCCGCTAGGGACTGGCCTCAGTATTACGTTATCTAGCGTGACATTATGTGAAGCTGTGCAATACATGAAACAAACACACTTCATAGATAACATATATAACATACTAGTTTTTAAAATATAAATACGTTTCTTATTGACATGCAAAGTTGGATGAGGTTTTTACGCAATCTCGGGTGCGCCATGTTGATTAAGACGTCACATGCAAAGCTGTAAAATCTGTCCTTTGATTGGATGACCTTTTTACGCAATCTCGTGATGTGCCATGTTGCTTAAGACGTCACATGTGAAGGTGTTAAATCCGTCTGATTGGATTACGTTCTCCCGCTATATTTTAATTTCCACGTAACCCACGTTTGTGAATGAGAACACAAGTTTAAAACCACAACTTTCTTGGATTATTGATTGGGTTAATCATGTATATTGTTGAACCATAGCTGATAAAGAACACAAAAATATCTTTTGATGGCTGTCTCGTTGAAGAAACAAATGAAGGCAATATGTTTTTCATGCTGAATAAATTTTGAGGCAAGTGCAAATCCATGAATATACTCTGTCACGGATACCAGATGGCTAAGGCTACCCCCCACCCCCCTACAACCTCACCCCTGTTGTTTTTCAGTGGTTTTGGGCTCCTCAGAGCAACACCATCTCTGGAAGCTGTTTGTTTGCTTTGTTTTGGCTTGTTTTGTCTTCAGAGAAGAGATGGGGTATGACCAGGAAAACCCGGCTAGGCTGGACGGGCTCCTGGAACTCCCGGTCGGCCGCCTCACAACGGACACCCGCCTAACCCCTCTCAGGCTGACCAGGCTCCTGGAACTCCCGGTCGGCCACAGGACAGCAGAACACCCGCTAACTTTAACCTAGGTAGCTCCAGCAACCATGTGCCCCAGAACTCCGCTCTTTTGGGGATTAGTAGCCCCTGGGGAGTACAAGGGGTGGGGGAATTGCTGGAGGGGAGCTCCTTTGGGAACCGGGGGTTTTGGACACCCCTAACCCCATAACTTCAACGGACTGTAACTCCAGTCCCCAGTAACAAATCATGCTGATTTTTGGACTGTGAAATCTGGGGACTGAGAGCTTTAAGCCTGGAAGTGCTGGAGGGGCGGGAATGGCGGGAAAATTGTGGGATTGTCCTTTGTGTTATCAAGATGAGCTCTGTGTATAAAAGGAGTGTATGTTTTACAATAAAATCAGTTCCTGTCTAACCTGAAGGCTAGTCTTGTCTAGTTATTTGGGTTGGCCCCAGCTAAAATCACTTTTCCTGGGCTACATAGCAGCCTGTTCCAGGCAGAGGAAGGACACTCTGGCAGAGCTACCTGGTCTGGTAGCTGGAGTCTGCCACAGGGTGGGACCCTGAGTACTGGTGCTGTCAGGCATCAGGGGTGGCTACAGGCTGTGGTCACTTGCCAGCTACATAGCTGCAGTCAGCAGGGAGAAAGCAGGACCCCTTTTGGTGGAGCTACCCAGTCGGGGGTATCCGTCACATACTCCATCTTATTTAATATGTTTGTCAACGATATTTTCAATTTACAAAATAATTAATGTGTTGTATTGAATTTTCTACATATATAATTCCTAAAGATGCACTTTTGTATTTGAATAACATAATCAATAAGCATTGACCTTTATCATATGATAAATATATGAGATATCTACTTATTCTTGATGTTATGTCCTGATATTTTTTCTTAATGTAAATGCTCAGTATCGTGTCATGTATGGCTTCCACATTGTTGATCTTTAAATATAATCCTGTGAGCATATATTTCTAATGTAACTCTTAAAAGGACATGAAACCAGAATTTTTTTTTTATTTCACATACATTTTTAACCCGGTGTGCAATTATCTTCTATTCTCAAATGTGCTTCAGTCTCTTGGTATAATGTGTTGAATGAGCATCAATACACTACTATATTTTAAGTAAACACATGGGTGAGTCAATGACAATCGGAAGGTATATGCAGCCACCAATCAGCAGAGCAGTCCTAGATAAACCTTTCTGCAAAGGATAACAATATAACGAGTCAAAGAATGTGAGCAAGTGTTTGGGAGAAACTTATGAAAGAGGTAGGATTGGGCATAATGGCTGGTTCTTTTCATTCTTTGCCTTTCTCTGGTTTACGGATATCTCCTTTGGGTGTGGTCCGGAAACAGGAGCCGTGAAAATTCTGGCTTATCCATAATTTATAGTATCTAAAGGGGAATTCAGTCAACGACGGTATTCCTCCCGAATTGGTTTCGGTAAAATATACTTCTTTCCATAATGTAATTGATTTGGTATGGTCGGCCGGGAGACGCGCTTTATTGACAAAGGTGGACATTGAGGCGGGCTTCCGGTTAATACCAGTCCACCCGATTTCACATAGGTTATTAGGTTGTTGTTTCAAGGGTTGCTTCTTTGTTGACCTCTGCCTCCCGATGGGGTGTTCTCTTGTTCGCTATTCGAGAGCTTTAGCACCTTCTTGGAGTGGGTCGTCAAAGAACTATCAGGTCTGTCATCTGTTGTCCATTACTTGGACTACTTTTTGTTTGTGGGCCCTTCGGGCAGGACGGCATGCAAAATGTTGAAAGATAAGTTTTATCGCAGGGCCAAGGATTTTGGAGTACCAATAGCGTTTGAGAAGTCTTAAGGTCCAGTTACGGTCTTAAAGTTTCTTGGGTATTACCATAGATTTGGACAGCATGGAATGCAGACTCCCGGAGGACAAAGTGGAGGATTTTATTTGAGTTATAGTAAATTTTCTCTCCGTATCGAAGGTAAAATTGGTTGAGATGCAGTCTTTACTTGGAAAATAAAATTTTGACTGCAGGATCATTCCGGTGGGTAGGGTTTTTTTGATGAAGGCTCTCCCTCGCTACTGCGGGCATTTGATTGCCTCATCATTTTATCAGGCTGACTGGTCCCAATTAAGAAGGACCTGGGAGTGTGGAATGTTTTTCTTGAAAGTTTTAATGGTCTGCTTTAATTCAGGCCCCGCGTGCATCTGCTGGTGAGCTGGGTCTGGTTACAGATGCTGCTGGGAGCAAGGGTTTCGGTGCTATTTTTGGAAATGAGTGGTGTGCTTCGGAATGGCCCGAGGCTTGGAAGGAAAGTGATTTGGTTAAAAATGTGGTGTTTTTTGGAGCTCTTTCCAATTCTGGTGTGCCTTTTGTGTGGAGTTCTGATTTGCAGGATAGGTCAGTCTTGTTCTCCACTGATAACTTGGGAGTGGTATCGGCTATTAATTGTTTACGCTCCTCTTCCCCTCCAGTAATCCGTTTGTTGAGAGTTTTGTTCTGCAATGTATGAGATTGAATGTGTTGGTTAGGGCCCAACATTTACCAGGAGTGCAAAACTCAATTGCCGAAGCGCTTTCTGGTTTACAGTGGAGGCATTTTCAAGACCTGTCTCCGCTGGCAGACAGCATGGGGAAGGATGTCCCGGAAGCATTGTGGACCCTTGTTACGGAGGACTTGCCAATCTGGTAAGATCTTTCTTGGCCCCGAGTTTGTGGAAAGCCTATTCTAAGGTTTGGTCAGCCTGGGAGGAATTGCTTTTAAATCAAAGGATTGTAGAGGGAGACCCAGCTTGCCAGAGGGTGCTGCTGGATTGGATAAGGAAGGAAGCTTGGAAACCTGTCTCCCTCGTCAGTAGACAAACATATGGCCGCCCTGTCATTCCGTTTCAAGTTGATTAATGTAGTCGACCTTACAAAATCCTTTTGTGTTCGTCAGATTGTTATAGGGCTCAAGAAGAACAGGTGTAAGGGCGACAGCGGTCACCTGGTTTCTTTTTACTTATTGACTAAATTATGGGATGTGTTGGGAGTGGTGTGTACATCACCATACAAAGTGGTGCTTTTTCGGACGGCTTTTGCTTTAGCCTTTTTCTGTGCTTTTCGCATTTCAGAGTGGAGTAGATAGCAGGGAGCTCATGCTTGTTTGGGTTTATCCGATGTAGTGGTTACAGGCACACAGGTGTCCATCTTCTTGCAAAAAATCCAAGACGGATCAGTTGGGTAGAGGTGCATCCATGTTGTTGTTCCCTACAGGGATGGATATATGCCTGTGCCTTGCACTGAGAAGGTTTCTGAGACATAGGCCTTTCATGGGGGGTTCATTGCTGGTGCATGACAATGGCAGGGCTCTTTCTCAGTTTCAGTTTAGGGCGGTTTTGGGGAGGGCCCTTGTGAATTTGGGTTTGGATCCTAGAGAATTCAGTACTCACTCATTTTGGATTGGGGCAGCCACGGAAGCTGCGACATTGGGTCTGAGTGAGGATGTCATCAGGGGTGTTGGGAGATGGCGGTCTAATTGTTTTCGTTCCTATGTTCATCCACAGTTGCAGGTTTAATAGAAATGGTTTAAGTGTTTCTCTGCTCTTTTCCAGATCCAATTCATGTTCGGGTGTTGGGCCACTTTTTTGTTTACTGGGCGAAGAGAATGGCGTACAGCTTGGTTTTTAGCAAAGACAAGGCTTTGTTTCATTGGTTTGGAATACGGGGCCTTCGTTGGGACCAGCTTTTGTTTACTGTGGTGGATAATGTGAGACTTTTTCCCTCTCCAAATCCTCTGGTTGTTCATGCTGCTGGTCCCATGATCTGGGATTTTTGCCTCAGAAGGAGCTTGTGAGGCGGATTAAGAAGGATTGTGCGAGGTTGAAGGTTTTATTTCCCAAATAGTTGATTGTGTGGTCCAATATAGTTCCATGTTTGATCTGGCAGGCAGCCTGGGACCATTATCGCTTTCTGAAGAGACTAGGGGGTGAGGTGGTTTATCATGATGATTTGGAAGATGTTGGGAACCGTGAGTTTTATTTGGTTGATGGTGTGCATTTTAATTCATTTCGGCTGCGCTCTTCTTTCTAAATATTCAGGAGAAACTAAAATTATTGCTGTGAAGGGTGGCGGAACTGGCAGAATTTGTGCTCCCAGTTTTGTGGCGGGTGTGCTAGTCATCAATAATTTTCAGACCATGGCAAAAACCAGGGGTTCCCTTGGAGCTGAGTAGAAGATCAAAAGAAGTAACGGACTTAGCTCCTTGCTATCTCCTGTTTGAATTTAAGGATGGCCTGGTCAAATAAAGTTATAAATCTTGAAAGTTTAAAGATTAAATTACATTGGAGCTAGCACAAAAACTGAAGGTTGGTTGATTTGCAAAAAGTTAAGGCTGTTTCTTAACAGTGGTTATTTATAAATAAAACAAAAAAGGGTTATGACCCTATAGGGGCGCTAAATACAGGGCTCAGTGTATAGGCAACCTCTCGAGAGCGATAGTGTCTCTTTAATACCCAAGCCAAACAATCAGCCAAGATAAAAAGTTCTTTTGGTATAATCACCCGTCTCAATGACAGTCCTTTAAGATTTTATGGTGATCAAGAGAAATATGAATATGATGAATGAACAGGAGTTCGTGGGTGAAAGGCAGCAATCAATCAGCTGACGTCGCATTTGTTATCATGTGCGTGAATACTATTGAGAAATTTTCCGAGCCCATCAGCCGTTATAGTCATCAGTAACGTAGTTAGACTATCCTACCACACATATCACAGATTGGACTATCTCTAATTGAGGGTGTGTCCCTTACTTCCACGTAGGACATAGGTAGGTGTGGATAGTCAACAAAACTTCTCATTGGTGGTCTTAACGACGCACACTAGCCAATCAAAATCGCAATCGATCAGCATCCGACTTCACAATATGACAGCGTGTTTTTTGACAATACGTTTGCTATTCAAGTTATCTTAAACATGATCATATCAGCACACGATTCACAATTTATAGGATTACGCACAAATGTTGCCAGAATGATTAGCCCTGATATTTTTGTGCAATGTCATTTAGTCTGTGTAGTTTTTAGCTTATGTCAGGGTCAAAGTTTGTATAGCCAATTGAAGTGTACAGTAAATAGAGCTTAAGTATAGTGTTGTTTACACTTGAAAGAGACATTTATATAACAATTCACACATTGAGAACACACACACACACATATATATATATATATATATATATATATATATATATATATAAACATTAGTACACATACTCGTCAAATAGACACCTAGTACCAGGAATTCAGGTGTTACAACTTAATTACTAACCAGGCAAAGGGCTAAGTGATTGGCTTGTTTGTTGTGTGTGGGGGGGGTCCATTACCTTTGGGTGTAGGTAGCGTAGCCTTATTTAAGGGTTGATTTTGTATCACAGTACATGCCTGATGAAACGGAGTTAACCGCGAAACGCGTTGTATGACTTGTTTGTGCACATAACAGCATGAGTTGTTGTTTTTAATATTGTTTTTATCTTTATGTTAAAACATATTTTTAATTATATATTCTCTCTGCTGAGTACATTATTCTACGCTTCCTTGGGGCACAGCCTCTCCTGGGAATCCAGTAACTGCCTGTATCAGCTAGCTGGTCTGCTGTTGAAAACCAGCCTGCATCTATTGGCACATTGGAGTGCCTTCAAAGAATGTGAGTACCCTGTACTATCCTTGTGCTTTTCTACAGTTGTTGATTGATTCACACATACGGCGCCTCTCTTCTTTTCTTGTTGTTATTTATAAATGTTATTTATTATTATGTGTTATTTAATAAACAGGCTGTGGCCAGCTTTTTATACCACAATTTCAAGTTCTGTCTTTATTCATCTATGTGAAAGGTTATATTATCAGGTTTTTTTAAGAGCCGGTGATTGGACGACTAAATGTGTCATGTATGTGCCCCGCAAACGGAGGCACTTAGTAGGAGGGGCCCCTTGACATATTGGGAGAAGCGAGGCTGTTACTGTGGAATTGGCGGGTCAAGTAGGAGGAGGTAAGAAAGGGGTATGGTTTTTTTTGGCACCAATAGAGAAAAGTTTGTGTGCACAGAACTGTGGGACAATAGTAAGGTCTCACTTTTCCCTCCCTCCCTCCCTCCCTCCCTCCCTCCCTGAGTTTTTTTATTTTATGTTTGTCACAGCATTGGGGGGTGCTAGTCATCAATAATTTTCAGACCATGGCAAAAAGCGGGGTTTTTGGTAGCCTTCCCAAGGGGTGGGAGAGCTGGGTAATTAGCTACTTGGGCATGGTGTCCCTTGGAGCTGAGTAGAAGATCAAAAGATGTAACGGACTTAGCTTCTTGCTATGTCCAGCTGGAATTTAAGGACGACCTGGTCAAATAAAGTTGTTAATCTTGAAAGTTTAAAGATTAAATTATATTGGGGCTAGCACAAAAACTGAAGGTTGGTTGATTTGCAAAAAAGTTTAAGCTGTTTCTTAACTGTGGGTATATATAAATGTTATTTATTATTGATTGTGGCCAGATTTTTATACCACAATTTCAAGTCTCTGTCTTTATTTATCTATGTGAAAGGTTATATTATCAGGTTTATTAAGAGCCGGTGATTGGACGACCCAATGGGTCAAGGACCAACTCTTGAAAGAATTACACTAATAGCACTCATAGGTTATTAGAAAACATTATTCAGCTACATAGCTGATTCAAGAGCATATTTAAAAACTTAGGTACCTCCCGTAGTGTGATATAGTTATAATGGTGGAGTGAGTTGCTAACCGTTTGATATTAATAGCTTCAAATTAACTCTGCAGTACCCAGCACACAAGGTCTATAGCTGGTTAATTTGCAATTGGATATACTCTAAACTGCAATATGAGATGCATCTGGTTCCCATTATAATGTCAATAGTATGTGCTTATACATCATTATCCATATTTAAGTTCTCAAATACATAGAGAGGTTTAGTGGTCAGCATACATACTTTGAACAAATGATAACTTTACTGATTATAATATACCTTTACAGTACCATAGATAGCTTGTACATTGTGAGAAGTTAAGTCGCTTATACACAATCATATATGTGCCTAAATAAAAGGCTTAAACAAAGCGTTCAAAAACGTTTGTATGATAATACCTTGAATTTATTGGGTGTATGGATAACCAGTGGAGGCTTCTCCATTTGTTCACATTCGCACGTGAACCCCCATTCAGAAGAAGAGAAGAAGAAAAAAATTCTGAAGAAAATATAATTTTTCCAATAGCCCCCCTATTGGAAAAATTATATTTAATTTATACCCCAAAAAAGTTAAAGCAAAACTGTTTTTTGTTGTTAAATTATATTTTTTTAATGTTTCCACAATTCCACTGTTTTTTTTTTAATTTAACCGCACGTGCGGTAGAGCCTACATGCCTGTCTCATTAGCTGCCTGTATATTTTCATGCAGACCACTCCCACTCTCCACCCCATCCCTATACTGGCTTAATCGCACAGTTCAGCCTGTGCTAGTGAGCCAGTGAGGTGGTTTGGATACGCCATCACTGATCACGTGATGATCAGTCAGCTCCAGAGTCCAGCTCCGCCTCCACCCACTCTCTTTGAGGTGACTGCGAGTGGGCACAGTGTGCTGTGAGGAAGAAATGAGCAATGACAATTGATGTTCAGCCAGCATGGGGACACGTGCCATGTGTTGGTGGGGACTGGTTGCGAAGCAGCAGACAGAGGACAGGCAAATCCTGCAGCCCTAACAATAGCAGCAGATACACCATCCTTCTGTGACCCAACTGGATTACTAAGGTACAGTACAGAACTTATTTCATTTTTATGATGGTGCCTGGTGCGTGGTCTAGAGGAGAGAGTGCTAACTAGCTAGTGTTTTAAAGCAGGAGTAAGGTAGGCAGGACAGGCAACTGCTTTGCACAGGTGTGTTCTAACTTTTTTGATTTTAAAACTTTGATCTATGCCTGTATACTGCACAGCCCAAAGCCGGGCTACTTCCTTAGTCTGGAGGAGCTTGAACTCTGCCTATGATATGGCTCCTGCAGGAGGAACTGCCATAGAGTATATATTTTCCCTGGTTGGGTGCACCAGGCCAGCTGGGTCTGGTTTTGTGGCTGTGTCAGTGGTAAAAGGGACTGGGAGGAACGTTATCTGCACACTGTTTGCACTATGACACTGCTCTGTTGTCATACTAACAGGCAGGCAATGTCACAAACACAGGCAGCATGCTGTGAGGGAGGCTGGCTGATGTAGAGTAAAAAAATAGATAATGGCTGCACCGGAGGATCCAGGAGGCTTTTCATTAACAGTTTTAGAGCCTTGTGACTCCACTGTTTGTTTTTACTACACAAGCCATGTGCGGGGGTTAGGTGAGGGGGTCAGATCTGTTTAATGGTTATGTAAGACTACAGCGATACAAAGGGGCTAGCTGGCTGCAAATACAAGTGAGTGAGAAATCCCTGACCCTGTGTGCACTGTGTGAGCTGTATAAATGTAAATCACTAACATATTTTTAAAAGCTAATCTCCCTCCCCCAGTGTGACTTGAAGCTTCAGTGTATAACCAGCATTCTGCTTCCCCTAGATTTACTGCACGGTTCTCCCACTGTAAAATCAACTAACAAAAAGCACCAGTGCTCTGAACAGTTCTATAACAGTTACTCTGCTAGTACTAAAGCTCTTTAATTTTGCATATTGAAATTCTGCATTGTACTTATTTTGCGTTATTAAAAATATATATATGATGTCATCTTAAAATGTAAGATAAATATTTCTCCTTTCACAACCTCCATTTTATATGCATATATCTGCCTGTTTTCTAATGGTTTTAATAAGCTATGTTTCCTTTAGCTTGGCATTTTCACCCTGCTTCTCTTTCATGATTCAGAATAAAATTTTAAACAACTTTCCGATTTAGTTCTATTATCTAATTTGATTCCTTCTCTTGTTATCCTTTGCTGAAAGGTTTATCTAGGCAAGTTCAGGAGCAGCAGAGAACCTAGGTTCTAGCTGGCTGCATATATATATATAACAGAATTTATGCTTACCTGATAAATTACTTTCTCCAACGGTGTGTCCGGTCCACGGCGTCATCCTTACTTGTGGGATATTCTCTTCCCCAACAGGAAATGGCAAAGAGTCCCAGCAAAGCTGGCCATATAGTCCCTCCTAGGCTCCGCCCACCCCAGTCATTCGACCGACGGACAGGAGGAAATATACATAGGAGAAACCATATGGTACCGTGGTGACTGTAGTTAGAGAAAATAATTCATCAGACCTGATTAGAAAACCAGGGCGGGCCGTGGACCGGACACACCGTTGGAGAAAGTAATTTATCAGGTAAGCATAAATTCTGTTTTCTCCAACATCGGTGTGTCCGGTCCACGGCGTCATCCTTACTTGTGGGAACCAATACCAAAGCTTTAGGACACGGATGAAGGGAGGGAGCAAATCAGGTCACCTAAATGGAAGGCACCACGGCTTGCAAAACCTTTCTCCCAAAAATAGCCTCCGAAGAAGCAAAAGTATCAAATTTGTAAAATTTGGCAAAAGTGTGCAGTGAAGACCAAGTCGCTGCCTTACATATCTGGTCAACAGAAGCCTCGTTCTTGAAGGCCCATGTGGAAGCCACAGCCCTAGTGGAGTGAGCTGTGATTCTTTCAGGAGGCTGCCGTCCGGCAGTCTCATAAGCCAATCGGATGATGCTCTTAAGCCAAAAGGAAAGAGAGGTAGAAGTCGCTTTTTGACCTCTCCTTTTACCAGAATAAACAACAAACAAGGAGGATGTTTGTCTGAAATCCTTAGTAGCCTCTAAATAGAATTTTAGAGCACGGACTACGTCCAAATTGTGTAACAAACGTTCCTTCTTTGAAACTGGATTCGGACACAAAGAAGGTACAACTATCTCCTGGTTAATATTTTTGTTAGAAACAACTTTAGGAAGAAAACCAGGCTTAGTACGCAAAACCACCTTATCTGCATGGAACACCAGATAGGGCGGAGAACACTGCAGAGCAGATAACTCTGAAACTCTTCTAGCAGAAGAAATAGCAACCAAAAACAAAACTTTCCAAGATAGTAACTTAATATCTATGGAATGTAAAGGTTCAAACGGAACCCCTTGAAGAACTGAAAGAACTAGATTTAGACTCCAGGGAGGAGTCAGAGGTCTGTAAACAGGCTTGATCCTAACCAGAGCCTGAACAAATGCTTGAACATCTGGCACAGCTGCCAGTCTTTTGTGCAGTAAAACAGATAAAGCAGAGATCTGTCCCTTTAGAGAACTTGCAGATAATCCTTTCTCCAAACCTTCTTGTAGAAAGGATAGAATCTTAGGAATTTTTATCTTGTTCCATGGAAATCCTTTGGATTCACACCAACAGATATATTTTTTCCATATTTTATGGTAAATTTTTTCTAGTTACAGGCTTTCTAGCCTGAATCAGAGTATCTATTACAGAATCTGAAAACCCACGCTTTGATAAAATCAAGCATTCAATCTCCAAGCCGTCAGTTGGAGGGAAACCAGATTCGGATGTTCGAAAGGACCCTGAACAAGAAGGTCCTGTCTCAAAGGTAGCTTCCATGGTGAAGCCGATGACATATTCACCAGGTCTGCATACCAAGTCCTGCGTGGCCACGCAGGAGCTATCAAGATCACCGAGGCCCTCTTCTGATTGATCCTGGCTACCAGCCTGGGAATGAGAGGAAACGGTGGGAATACATAAGCTAGGTTGAAGGTCCAAGGTGCTACTAGTGCATCTACTAGGGTCGCCTTGGGATCTCTGGATCTGGACCCGTAGCAAGGAACCTTGAAGTTCTGACGAGACGACATCAGATCCATGTCTGGAATGCCCCATAATTGAGTTATTTGGGCAAAGATTTCCGGATGGAGTTCCCACTCCCCCGGATGGAATGTCTGACGACTCAGAAAATCCGCTTCCCAATTTTCCACTCCTGGGATGTGGATCGCAGACAAGTGGCAGGAGTGATCCTCTGCCCATTGAATTATTTTGGTCACTTCTTTCATCGCCAGGGAACTCCTTGTTCCCCCCTGATGATTGATATATGCAACGGTCGTCATGTTGTCTGATTGGAACCTTATGAATTTGGCCTTTGCAAGTTGAGGCCAAGCTCTGAGAGCATTGAATATCGCTCTCAGTTCCAGAATGTTTATCGGGAGAAAAGACTCTTCCCGAGACCATAGACCCTGAGCTTTCAGGGATTCCCAGACCGCGCCCCAGCCCACTAGACTGGCGTCGGTCGTGACAATGACCCACTCTGGTCTGCGGAAGCTCATTCCCTGGGACAGATTGTCCAGGGTCAGCCACCAACGGAGTGAATCTCTGGTCTTTTGATCTACTTGAATCATCAGAGAAAAGTCTGTATAATCCCCATTCCACTGTTTGAGCATGCACAGTTGTAATGGTCTTAGATGAATTCGTGCAAAAGGAACTATGTCCATTGTTGCAACCATCAATCCTATTACTGCGCTATGGAAGGACGAGGAACAGAATGAAGTACTTGACAAGAGCTTAGAAGTTTTGATTTTCTGACCTCTGTCAGAAAAATCCTCATTTCTAAGGAATCTATTATTGTTCCCAAGAAGGGAACTCTTGTCGACGGGGACAGAGAACTTTTTTCTTTGTTCACCTTCCATCCGTGAGATCTGAGAAAGGCTAGGACGATGTCCGTATGAGCCTTTGCTTTTGACAGGGACGACGCTTGTATTAGGATGTCGTCCAAGTAAGGTACTACTGCAATGCCCCTTGGTCTTAGAACCGCTAGAAGGGACCCTAGTACCTTTGTGAAAATCCTTGGAGCAGTGGCTAATCCGAATGGAAGTGCCACAAACTGGTAATGCTTGTCCAGAAAAGCGAACCTTAGGAACTGATGATGTTCCTTGTGGATAGGAATATGTAGGTACGCATCCTTTAAATCCACGGTAGTCATAAATTGACTTTCCTGGATGGTGGGTAGGATCGTTCGAATAGTTTCCATTTTGAACGATGGTACCCTGAGAAATTTGTTTAGGATCTTCAAATCCAAAATTGGTCTGAATGTTCCCTCTTTTTTGGGAACTACGAACAGATTGGAATAAAATCCCATTCCTTGTTCTCTTATTGGAACTGGATGTATTACTCCCATCTTTAACAGGTCTTCTACACAATGTAAGAATGCCTGTCTCTTTATTTGGTTTGAGGATAAGTGAGACCTGTGGAACCTTCCCCTTGGGGGTAGTTCCTTGAATTCCAGGAGATAACCTTGAGAAACTATTTCTAGCGCCCAAGGATCCTGAACATCTCTTGCCCAAGCCTGAGCAAAGAGAGAGAGTCTGCCCCCCACTAGATCCGGTCCCGGATCGGGGGCTATCCCTTCATGCTGTTTTGGTAGCAGTGGTAGGCTTCTTGGCCTGCTTACCCTTGTTCCAGCCTTGCATTGGTTTCCAGGCTGGTTTGGGCTGTGAGGCATTACCCTCTTGCTTAGAGGATGCAGAATTAGAGGCTGGTCCGTTTCTGCAAAAGGGACGAAAATTAGGCTTATTTTTAGCCTTAAAAGACCTATCCTGTGGGAGGGCGTGGCCCTTTCCCCCAGTGATGTCTGAAATAATCTCTTTCAATTCTGGTCCAAATAATGTTTTACCTTTGAAAGGGATGTTAAGCAATTTTGTCTTGGAAGACACATCCGCTGACCAAGACTTTAGCCAAAGCGCTCTGTGCGCCACGATAGCAAACCCTGAATTTTTCGCCGCTAATCTAGCTAATTGCAAAGCGGCATCTAAAACAAAAGAGTTAGCCAATTTAAGTGCGTGAACTCTGTCCATAACCTCCTCATATGGAGTTTCTCTACTGAGCTACTTTTCTACTTCCTCGAACCAGAAACACGCTGCCGTAGTGACAGGAACAATGCATGAAATTGGTTGTAAAAGGTAAGCTTGCTGTACAAAAATCTTTTTAAGCAAACCTTCTAATTTTTTATCCATAGGGTCTTTAAAAGCACAACTATCTTCGATAGGAATAGTAGTGCGTTTGTTTAGAGTAGAAACCGCCCCCTCGACCTTGGGGACTGTCTGCCATAAGTCCTTTCTGGGGTCGACTATAGGAAATAATTTCTTAAATATAGGGGGGGGGGAACAAAAGGTATGCCGGGCTTTTCCCACTCTTTGGCCTAGATTTGGAGTTTGGCGGTAGAAGGGCTGTTAACGCTCCGCAGGTTTTTTTCTGGCCGCACCATAAATTTAACTCTGGTATCGAGAGTTCAAACAAATGCTGCGTTAGGCTCCAAAAAAGGAGCGTAGAGCATTTTTACCGCAAATGCAACTCTCGATACCAGAGTTGCTTACGGACGCGGCCGGCCTCAAAAACGTGCTCGTGCACGATATCCCCATAGGAAACAATGGGGCTGTTTGAGCTGAAAAAAAACCTAACACCTGCAAAAAAGCAGCGTTCAGCTCCTAACGCAGCCCCATTGTTTCCTATGGGGATATCGTGCACGAGCACGTTTTTGAGGCCCGCCGCGGGAAACACTTCCTACGTGGGGAAACACTTCCTACGTCTGCACCTAACACTCTAACATGTACCCCGAGTCTAAACACCCCTAACCTTACACTTATTAACCCCTAATCTGCCGCCCCCGCTATCGCTGACCCCTGCATATTTTTTTTAACCCCTAATCTGCCGCTCCGTAAACCGCCGCAACCTACGTTATCCCTATGTACCCCTAATCTGCTGCCCCTAACACCGCCGACCCCTATATTATATTTATTAACCCCTAATCTGCCCCCCTCAACGTCGCCGACATCTGCCTACACTTATTAACCCCTAATCTGCCGAGCGGACCTGAGCGCTACTATAATAAAGTTATTAACTCCTAATCCGCCTCACTAACCCTATCATAAATAGTATTAACCCCTAATCTGCCCTCCCTAACATCGCCGACACCTAACTTCAATTATTAACCCCTAATCTGCCGAGCGGACCTCACCGCTATTCTAATAAATGTATTAACCCCTAAAGCTAAGTCTAACCCTAACACTAACACCCCCCTAACTTAAATATAATTTACATCTAACGAAATAAATTAACTCTTATTAAATAACTTATTCCTATTTAAAGCTAAATACTTACCTGTAAAATAAACCCTAATATAGCTACAATATAAATTATAATTATATTATAGCTATTTTAGGATTAATATTTATTTTACAGGTAACTTTGTATTTATTTTAACCAGGTACAATAGCTATTAAATAGTTAAGAACTATTTAATAGCTAAAATAGTTAAAATAATTTCAAATTTACCTGTAAAATAAATCCTAACCTAAGATATAATTAAACCTAACACTACCCTATCAATAAATTAATTAAATAAACTACCTACAATTACCTACAATTAACCTAACACTACACTATCAATAAATTAATTAAACACAATTCCTACAAATAAATACAATGAAATAAACTAACTAAAGTACAAAAAATAAAAAAGAACTAAGTTACAAAAAATAAAAAAATATTTACAAACATAAGAAAAATATTACAACAATTTTAAACTAATTACACCTACTCTAAGCCCCCTAATAAAATAACAAAGCCCCCCAAAATAAAAAATTCCCTACCCTATTCTAAATTAAAAAAGTTACAAGCTCTTTTACCTTACCAGCCCTGAACAGGGCCCTTTGCGGGGCATGCCCCAAGAATTTCAGCTCTTTTGCCTGTAAAAGAATAAATACAATACCCCCCCCCCAACATTACAACCCACCACCCACATACCCCTAATATAACCCAAACCCCCCTTAAATAAACCTAACACTAAGCCCCTGAAGATCTTCCTACCTTATCTTCACCATACCAGGTTCACCGATCCGTCCTGAAGAGCTCCTCCGATGTCCTGATCCAAGCCCAAGCGGGGGGCTGAAGAGGTCCATGATCCGGTCAAAGTCTTCATCCAAGCGGGGCAGAAGAGGATCTTCCATCCGATTGAAGTCATCATCCAGGCGGCATCTTCTATGGTCTTCCATCCGGAGCGACCTCCAGCGCGGAACATCCATCCGGCCCGACGACTGAACGACGAATGACTGTTCCTTTAAGGGACGTCATCCAAGATGGCGTCCCTCGAATTCCGATTGGCTGATAGGATTCTATCAGCCAATCGGAATTAAGGTAGGAATTTTCTGATTGGATGATGGAATCAGCCAATCAGAATCAAGTTCAATCCGATTGGCTGATCCAATCAGCCAATCAGATTGAGCTCGCATTCTATTGGCTGATCGGAACAGCCAATAGAATGCGAGCTCAATCTGATTGGCTGATTGGATCAGCCAATCGGATTGAACTTGATTCTGATTGGCTGATTCCATCAGCCAATCAGAAAATTCCTACCTTAATTCCGATTGGCTGATAGAATCCTATCAGCCAATCGGAATTCGAGGGACGCCATCTAGGATGACGTCCCTTAAAGGAACAGTCATTCGTCGTTCAGTCGTCGGGCCGGATGGATGTTCCGCGCTGGAGGTCTTCAGGATCCTGCCGCTTCGCTCCGGATGGAAGACCATAGAAGATGCCGCCTGGATGATGACTTCAATCGGATGGAAGATCCTCTTCTGCCCCGCTTGGATGAAGACTTTGACCGGATCATGGACCTCTTCAGCCCCCCGCTTGGGCTTGGATCAGGACATCGGAGGAGCTCTTCTGGACCGATCGGTGAACCTGGTATGGTGAAGATAAGGTAGGAAGATCTTCAGGGGCTTAGTGTTAGGTTTATTTAAGGGGGGTTTGGGTTAGATTAGGGGTATGTGGGTGGTGGGTTGTAATGTTGGGGGGGGGGGGTATTGTATTTATTCTTTTACAGGCAAAAGAGCTGAAATTCTTGGGGCATGCCCCGCAAAGGGCCCTGTTCAGGGCTGGTAAGGTAAAAGAGCTTGTAACTTTTTTAATTTAGAATAGGGTAGGGAATTTTTTATTTTGGGGGGCTTTGTTATTTTATTAGGGGGCTTAGAGTAGGTGTAATTAGTTTAAAATTGTTGTAATATTTTTCTTATGTTTGTAAATATTTTTTTATTTTTTGTAACTTAGTTCTTTTTTATTTTTTGTACTTTAGCTAGTTTATTTAATTGTATTTATTTGTAGGAATTGTGTTTAATTAATTTATTGATAGTGTAGTGTTAGGTTAATTGTAGGTAATTGTAGGTAGTTTATTTAATTAATTTATTGATAGGGTAGTGTTAGGTTTAATTATATCTTAGGTTAGGATTTATTTTACAGGTAAATTTGTTATTATTTTAACTAGGTAACTATTAAATAGTTCTTAACTATTTAATAGCTATTGTACCTGGTTAAAATAAATACAAAGTTACCTGTAAAATAAATATTAATCCTAAAATAGCTATAATATAATTATAATTTATATTGTAGCTATATTAGGGTTTATTTTACAGGTAAGTATTTAGCTTTAAATAGGAATAAGTTATTTAATAAGAGTTAATTTATTTCGTTAGATGTAAATTATATTTAAGTTAGGGGGGTGTTAGTGTTAGGGTTAGACTTAGCTTTAGGGGTTAATACATTTATTAGAATAGCGGTGAGGTCCGCTCGGCAGATTAGGGGTTAATAATTGAAGTTAGGTGTCGGCAATGTTAGGGAGGGCAGATTAGGGGTTAATACTATTTATGATAGGGTTAGTGAGGCGGATTAGGGGTTAATAACTTTATTATAGTAGCGCTCAGGTCCGCTCGGCAGATTAGGGGTTAATAAGTGTAGGCAGGTGTCGGCGACGTTGAGGGGGGCAGATTAGGGGTTAATAAATATAATAATATAGGGGTCGGCGATGTTAGGGCAGCAGATTAGGGGTACATAGGGATAACGTAGGTTGCGGCGGTTATGGAGCGGCAGATTAGGGGTTAATTATTTTAAGTAGCTGGCGGCGACGTTGTGGGGGGCAGGTTAGGGGTTAATAAATGTAATACAGGGGTCGGCGGGGTTAGGGGCAGCAGATTAGGGGTACATAAGTATAACGTAGGTGGCGGTCGGCAGATTAGGGGTTAAAATATTTTAATCGAGTGGCGGCGATATGGGGGGAGCTCGGTTTAGGGGTACATAGGTAGTTTATGGGTGTTAGTGTACTTTAGGGTACAGTAGTTAAGAGCTTTATGAACCGGCGTTAGCCAGAAAGCTCTTAACTCCTGCTATTTTCAGGCGGCTGGAGTTTTGTCGTTAGAGCTCTAACGCTCACTTCAGAAACGACTCTAAATACCGGCGTTAGGAAGATCCCATTGAAAAGATAGGATACGCAATTGGCGTAGGGGGATCTGCGGTATGGAAAAGTCGCGGCTGAAAAGTGAGCGTTAGACCCTTTAATCACTGACTCCAAATACCAGCGGGCGGCCAAAACCAGCGTTAGGAGCCTCTAACGCTGGTTTTGACGGCTACCGCCGAACTCCAAATCTAGGCCTTTATTTACTATGTCCGCCACCCGCTTGGGTATAGGAAAAGCGTCGGGGGGCACCGGAACCTCTAGGAACTTGTCCATCTTACATAATTTCTCTGGAATGACCAAATTGTCACAATCATCCAGAGTAGATAACACCTCCTTAAGCAGTGCGCGGAGATGTTCTAATTTAAATTTAAAAGTCACAACATCAGGTTCAGCTTGATGAGAAATTTTTTCTGAATCTGAGATTTCTCCATCAGACAAAACCTCCCTCATGGCCCCTTGAGATTGGTGTGAGGGTATGTCAGAACAATTATCATCAGCGCCCTCTTGCTCTTCAGTGTTTAAAACAGAGCAATCGCGCTTTCTCTGATAAATAGGCATTTTGGATAAAAGATTTGCTATAGAGTTATCCATTACAGCCGTTAATTGTTGCATGGTAATAAGTATTGGCGCACTAGATGTACTAGGGGCCTCCTGTGTGGGCAAAACTGGTGTAGACACAGTAGGGGATGATGTAGTATCATGTTTACTCCCCTCATTTGAGGAATCATCCTGGGCAATATCATTATCTGTGGCATTACTGTCCTTACTTTGTTTGGACGCTATGGCACAATTATCACATAAATTTAAATGGGGAGACACATTGGCTTTCATACATATAGAACATAGCTTATCTGAAGGTACAGACATGTTAAACAGGCTTAAACTTGTCAACAAAGCACAAAAAACGTTTTAAAATAAAACCGTTACTGTCTCTTTAAATTTCAAACTGAAAACACTTTATTACTGAATATGTGAAAAAGTATGAAGGAATTGTTCAAAAATTACCAAAATTTCACCACAGTGTCTTAAAGCATTAAAAGTATTGCACACCAAATTTCAGAGCTTTAACCCTTAAAATAACGGAACCGGAGCCGTTTTTAAATTTAACCCCTATACAGTCCCAGCTATAGTCTTTGCTGAGACCCAACCAAGCCCAGAGGGGAATACGATACCAAATGACGCCTTCTAGAAGCTTTTTTAGTGATTCTTAGATCCTCACACATGCATCTGCATGCCCTGCTCTCCAAAAACAACTGCGCAGTAATGGCGCGAAAATGAGGCTCAGTCTATAACTAGAAAGGCCCCCTGACTAAAAAAGGTGTCCAACACAGTGCCTGCCGTTTTTTAAACGTTCCCCAAGATTATAATGCCAATTGTTAGCTAGAATCTGAATAATATGCCCCAATAAAGCAATCGAATTTGCCCATAAAAATGTCTACCAGTTTTTTAGCCCTTTTTTAAGCCCTTTATTCTTATATGTTTAACTAAGAAAATGGCTTACCGGTCCCCATGAGGGGAAATGACAGCCTTCCAGCATTACTCAGTCTTGTTAGAAATATGGCTAGTCATACCTTTAAGCAGAAAAAGTCTGCTAACTGTTTCCCCCAACTGAAGTTACTTCATCTCAACAGTCCTGTGTGGAAACAGCAATCGATTTTAGTTACTGTCTGCTAAAATCATCTTCCTCTTACAAACAGAAATCTTCATCCTTTTCTGTTTCAGAGTAAATAGTACATACCAGCACTATTTTAAAATAACAAACACTTGATAGAAGAATAAAAACTACATTAAATCACCAAAAAACTCTTAACCATCTCCGTGGAGATGTTGCCTGTGCAACGGCAAAGAGAATGACTGGGGTGGGCGGAGCCTAGGAGGGACTATATGGCCAGCTTTGCTGGGACTCTTTGCCATTTCCTGTTGGGGAAGAGAATATCCCACAAGTAAGGATGACGCCGTGGACCGGACACACCAATGTTGGAGAAATATATATATATCACCTATGTGTTCAGTTAGAAACCACTAGTGCATTGCTGCTCCTTCAACAAATGATACTAATAAAAATGAAACAAATTATATAATAGAAGTAAATTAGAAAGTTGTTTAAAATTGTATTCTCTATCTGAATCATGACAGAAACATTTTGGGTTTCATGTCCCTTTAAGGTGAGCTGGGATGGTTGCTTGGGGTAATAAAAACATCAGATTACTCCCATTATCATTCAGAAGCTTTATTAATGCTGTTATACCTCTCATGTACATATGAATAGCAGATCTTTGATATGCCTATCCTAGATTTAAAGGGACAGTCTACAATATAATTTTTATTGTTTATAAAGATAATCCCTTTATTACCCATCCCCCAGTCTTGCACAACCAAACACTGTTATATTAATACACTTTTTACCTCTGTGATTACCTTGCATGTGTGCATCATCTGACAGCTCCATAATCACATATATAAAAGTACATTAATATAACAATGTTGGTTGTGCAAAGCTAGGGAATGGGTAGTAAAGGCATTAGCTATCTTTTTAAACAATAACAATTTTAGTGTAGACTGTACCTTTAACTACAATTCCTATATGGCTACCACCATACTGCCTGCAAGAACATTTTTAGAAGTTTATCACCAAGTCGGCACATACATTATTAACGTACTAAAACATGTTTCCACCAAAGCTAATATTTAATCATTTGCATTGAAACTGACAATTATATTGTTTAATATAATGTCACGTCAAAGCTTTTATATTATATTCAATGGGAAATGCATTACAAGAAAGTATGTAGTCTGTGTGTGTGTGTAGTGTGTATGTATGTATGCTTGTGTAATGTGTATATGTATGTAGTGTGTACAGTATGTATGCTTGTGTAATGTGTATATGTATGTAGTGTGTACAGTATGTATGCAGTTTGTCTGTGTAAGTGTGTGAAGTGTGTATCAAATATACATAGTTTCTCGTTAAAGGGGTGGGGCCTCATTTCAAGGGGTGTGGTCTAGTGCACCTCCATCTTCAAAATTCACCAGCCGCCACTGTGGATAACGCTGAAATACAAATAACAATCCACACCCACCTCTCATTTTATCATTATTATGACCATCTACATTTAGTCTCTGTACATTGCACATGTGATGCAACTTGAAAAGGGAAATTTGTTTTCAGAAATCGTTTGTCCCATTTCTTCTCTCTTATTGCTGTTCCAATTTGAAATAATCAAGCAAGATATAAGATCACCAAGAAAATAAAATATTGTTTAGTAAATAAAACAATTCAATTACCTCTCCTGGTTGGATGTAATTGCAAGTAGCATTATCATGGCAGCCACCTCTACTCTCCAATGCACAGTTATCAATTGGTAAGCATTCAATACCATCTCCGCTCCATCCAGAATTACACTTGCAAGTTGCATGGCCTGGACCAACATAGATACAAATGCCCTAAACAGAATGACACATATTCTCATTAAAACAATATATTTATTTGAAATAGTTTTTATTAAGTTTTATAATAGTAACAATAACATACTCAGGCATGTTAAATTAACAGATCAGTGTAATCAACAAATTTCCATTTGAATCTATTCTCTGTAAACCTTCAATAAAGCGATAAATATGTGATAGGTAATAAGTGATAGATGGTAGGCCCCGGCTCCTCGGTGTAATCTCAATCTTATATCACATGTTCACTATAAGGATTCGTAATTTCTCCTTACTCTAGCTTCATGGTACATGATATATGGTTCCCATTGTACAACAAAATTTTCTTTAGTGTTTAGAGTTTCTGCTGCCATGCTTGCCATTTCATAATGATGTGCTATCTTTTTTTCAATGAACCCAAAGCTAGGGGGCGTAGATTTCCAGAACTGTGCTTCACTAATTCTTACTATTGTACATATTGTCATAACTAACTTATGATGTTGTTTCGGTATTTGTGGTAATGGGAAGTGTAGTAATGCATGTTCAGGATGTAACATGATTTCTTTCTGGAAAATGGAACTAAGAAGATCAGATGTTCTCTCCCAAGTCTCCCTAATTTTTTCGCAATGCCACCACATGTGCAAATATGTCCCTCTATCACCACATCCCCTGAAGCATAGCCTCAGGAAAGAGTCTGCAGAGCTTCCGAACCTCGTTGGGTGCAAATACCATCTAAAAGCCACCTTGAGGAAATTTTCCTTAAGCAAAGCATTATGAGAGAATGACAATCCCTTGGCTAAGTTTGAGTTCCATGTCTTTAAGGGCCACGTCTTATCCAATTCTTGTTCCCATTTCATAATGGTTGGCGATTTAGCCTCTCTAAAATTATTGTTAAACGTGGGGTATAATATGGAGATTGTACCATGTGTCAGGTCTTTAGTTAAACATAAGGATTCAAATGTAGTGGGTGTCGGTGTCCTGAAGGTACCCGTCACCTCCTGAACTCTAGATTTCAATTGCAGATAATGATACCATATATTTCTGTCATCAGGATCAATGGCTTTATATTGCTCATATGAGATGAAACTATCACCCACCAGCACATCAGCTATTCTATAAAGCCCCTTGTTAGCCCATTTCTGTTGTGTAAGTGAGTCTATTGAAGTTTGTGGTAGTATCAGAGGTGTTAATTTAGAATTAACTTGGACCAATGGAAACTTGGCGTAAAACAATATATTTAATATGATTAATTAAACACTGCCCTTCTCCATGTATAGTTAGTTTACAATACATAAACCTGACATCCACCTAACAAAAATTAAACCATTAATAAAAGAGGCTTCTTCTATAGAAAATATCCAAGAGCAAAGTTCTTAAAAAATACCTCACTGTTATAACATCTGCATCTCATCCCACCTTAAAGGTGTATGATACCCAAATGTTTAAGCACTTAAAAGTGATTCAGCATATCTTTAAAAAGCTAACTAGAAAATATCACCTGAACATCTCTATATAAAAAAGGAAGATATTTTTTCTCAATATTTACCTCATTGTAAAGGGACTTTAAGCAGCCAATCAGGATGCTAGTCCTGGGACTTGCAAAGGAGTTACCATCTGGCATGTGCAGGCACATTCATGTTATTTCCCTTTTCAGTTTACTGTGAAATCTCACAAGATCATAGTAAATCAAAATGTGCATATTCTGCATTTTACTTATTTATACCTTTCAGACCGATCTTCCTCTTTTCCTTACTGCTTGTTTTATTATTGCATTGTTGGTCTGTCATAATAAAACAGCACATGACCCACACATTTTCTTTTATAGCTTTAGCCATTCAAATGCTAATTATCTGCTTACTTTCCACATATATTAGGGCCTTTATTTAGATGAGTGAAAGAGGTGTCTGTTTTATATACTTCTATGGCTCCAAATAAGCCTTATTATATACCCTTGTACATATATTTTTCTTGTTGTTCTCTATTTAATTTTTTTCTTGAAAGAAACATTAAACTCAAAATGTTATTCCTAATAAAGGGCTAGATTACAAGTGTAGCGCAAAATATTGCGCTGGTATTACAAGTTGAGCGCAATGTGAACGTTACCTCGCATTAACATTGCATGGAAGCTTAGCACTCACAAGAGTACGCTTCCATAGGCTCCAATAGGAGCCTCGTTCTCATGCCGGCTGAGAATCTAGCACAGCGAAGGGGCTAAGTCACTCAGCGATGGGCAGAAAATGTTAAATACATAAAGTATGAAGATAAATATATATATATATATATATATATAAAAATATATATATAAGCATATACATAAACATTTTGGACTTTACTGTCCATTTAACATTAAAAAAAAATCACTATAGACGTAAATGTAATTACTTCTTGTTACCACCAGTTTACACAGTTTACAGCAGCAATGGAAACTAGTCCATGGTCTCACTGTTTGATGACATTAAAGGGAACCACAACACCTGCTTGAAAAGTTTTTAACTAACTTTCTTTGATTATGCAAAATAAACTAACTACAATTCTGCATGCAGTCTTCATCTTACTGCATTCTGTTGCAGAAAACAGCTTTATAATTTTAATGATGATCTACAGCCTTCAATCTGCTATGTCTGCTGCCATATTGTGAAGTACTTTCCACTACAGTGGGTCATGTGACTAAAACGGCACCTCTTTCTATTACTAACGCTGAGGAAGCAGAGGGATCACTGCAGTGTCTTCTAAGAACAGCTTCAGTCACTGCTATAATTATAAATACCAAAAGCAGGGAAGAAAGTGGGAGGGGGAGAGGAATGCACAGGGGAAGAAAGGCTCCGGAGACAGAAAGCAAACTCCTTCTGCAGATATAATTGTAACCAGATACTTCTGCATTTATCTATGTTACTTAAAGTCTCAGGAGCCCTGAGTCTCCCTCCCCCTCTCTGCTTCCTTCCCTGCTCTTGCTATATAGCAGTGTCTGAAACCGTTGTATTAAATTAAGTTGTCTACCATAGGAATGCGCAACTACGTCACTTCCGGTGACGTGTAATCAGCTGCTGGAGGTTTGTGGGGATCACTGCGCATGCGGTAGAGGCTCAACCTCATACAAACAGCTGATAAAGAGATAACAGATATTGCATTAACTAATTGGTAGACAACTTATTTTAAAACACCGGTGTCTGTTGTCTACGCTGCCGTTTGGGGCCATTGCCTTGTTTGTATGCTTAGTTTGCTTTCCTTATGTAGTGCCGACACAGATATAGTGAGCTCTAACGGCGATAAGGTCATGTAAATCTGTAGTCTGGAATCAAATTTTGGAGACAAAAAATAAGCCTGTGGGTTGCAGTGGACAATATGTGAGGTTGCAATCGATTCTGTTCTTATGAGCGAGGTAGATGTAAGGCTTGGGTAAACATGAGGCTGTTGTTTATTGCCTCCACGTCAGTGATAGTTGTGAGGTTGCGGTTTGTTAATTTATTGTTACTTAATTCAGGGTGAGCGGACAGCCAAGGGGTTAACGCGACCTTCTTGAGATCATCATCAGTGCATTCCCTGCGAACACCGAGCATCTCATAGTGACACTTCATAGCTAAAACCCGATGTCATGCATCCGTCTGTCATCAGCTGTTTTAAGAAGGTTGGGCCTCTAGCGCATGCGCAGTGAGCGCCACAAACCTCAAGCAGCTGATTCACGTCACCGGAAGTGACGCGGTAGTCACATTCCTACGCGGTAGACGGATTACTTTAGAACACTGTTCGTTTTAGAAACTGCAGTCCTCACTCTGCTTCCTCAGTGTTAGAAATAGAAGGTGCCGTGTGAGTCACGTGACCTACTAATGCTGAAGACGCGCGTTACAATATGGAAGCAGACATAGCAAGTGCTAGGCTGCTGATTAAACTTTAAATTATGAAGCTGTTTTTCTACAACATAATGAAAATATGAAAAGACAGCATAAATAATTGAGTTTATTTTGCACAATTACAACAAATTAGTTTACAACATTTGAAGCAGGTGTTGTGGTTCCCGTTAAATTCATGAAAGTCACTTTCCCAGTTTGCATGTTTTTAAAAATGAATTAGCACTTTTGAAAAAAAATCGCCATGCTATTGGAGTATAGAGAAGGAAGACAAAAATCTAATTACTTTTGGTAATCTTGGGCCTATATAACACATCATTATTGTTGGCACTATTGTAATAACAAAACAAAATGTTTTCTAATTCTGCTTAATAAGACCAAAGAAACATCTGTAAAAGACATTTCATTAGTCTAGATACACAGATGCTTGTAATGTTGGCAAGTGACTTTGTAAATGTGAGATTATGTTTGACTTAAAGGGACATTCCAGTCAAAATTTAACTGCACATGGATGAATTACATCTTTGAATGGGAATATATTTGCAATAATCATGTATACACAAAAATGCTTCTAGTAAAAGTTATCACTGTTTTAGTGTTAGCATTTTTCTCTGCACGTGCATGTAAAGCATAGCTAGATATTCTGAGTGCACCAACATTTTAAATACTGCAGATGTTCACAGCACCAGTGGGGCTTGTATCATGTAAGCCATTGACAATTGAGTCATTACCAGATGGTAGAATATGCTCTCTAAGCAAGTGTTTTGTTTAAAATGCTGGTGCACGATGCATACTTAAAGGGCCATTAAACCCAAAAACTTTCTTTCACGATTCAGATAGAGAATACAATTTTAAACAACATTCCAATTTACTTCTATTAACTAATTTGCTGCAATCTTTAGATATCCTTTGTTAAAGAAATAGCAATGCACATTGGTGAGCCAATCACATGAGGCATCTATGTGCAGCTACCAATCAGAAGCTACTGAGCCTATCTAGAGACTTTTCAGGAAAGAATATCAAGAGAATGAAGCAAATTAGATAATTGAAGTAAATTAGAAAGTTGTTTAAATTGGTATTCTCTATCTAAATCATGAAAGAAAAAATTTGGGTTTAATGTCCCTTTAAATACACTTTTGAAACAGATGTAGCTTTTATTAGAAGCATTTTTGCTAATACATGTATATTACAACAATGCTTCTATTCAAAACTAAAATGCATCCATTTTGATTCCAGTTTTGGCTGGAATGTCCCTTTAATTGATCATCGCTTCATTAATCTTTCTGAGCGTATCATTAGTGACCATTCTTAATATCTATATTGGCATTAAAAGTACCTCTGAAGAAACAATCGGCTAGATTCCAAGTTTTGCGGTATGGGTGAAAAAGCAGCATTAAGGCTCTTTTTCATTACCGCTGGTATTACAAGTCTTGCAGGTTTAGCTGCACCGCACACTTTTTTGGCCGGAACGCAACGTAACTACCGCAGCTTTCCAAAAGTCCTTTTTCAATGGGACTTCCACAGCGCCGGTATTACGAGTTTGCCTGGGAGGCCAAAAAGTGAGCGGTACAGCCTAAAACTACAAGATCCATAACGTAAACTGAAAGTCAGTATTTATGGGTTTTATGCTACAACGCCGTAACATAAAACTCATAACTAAAGTGCTAAAAAGTACACTAACACCCATAAACTACCCATTAACACCTAAACCAAGGCCCTCCCGCATCGCAAACACTAAAATAAAATTATTAACCCCTAATCTGCCGCTCCGGACATCGCCGCTACTAGAATAAACATATTAACCCCTAAACCACCGCACTCCGGCATCGCAAACACTAGTTAAATATCATTAACCCCTAATCTGCTGTTCCTAACATCGCCGCAACCTACATTACTGTTATTAACCCCTAATCTCCTGCCAACAAAATCGCTGCCACTATACTAAAGTTATTAACCCCTAAACCTAACCCTAAGTCTAACCCTAACCCTAACAACCACTAACTTTAATGTAATTAAAATAAATCTAAATAAAACCTACAATTAATAACTAACGGCTAGATTTAGAGTTCTGCGGCCAAAGGGGTGCGTTAGCTACGCATGCTTTTTTTCCCCCGCACCTTTTAAATACCGCTGGTATTTAGAGTTCACAGAAGGGCTGTGTTAGGCTCCAAAAAGGGAGCGTACAGGCATATTTACTGCCACTGCAACTCTCAATACCAGCGGTGCTTACGGACGCGGCCAGCTTAAAAAACGTGCTCATGCACGATTCCCCCATAGGAAACAATGGGGCCGTTTGAGCTGAAAAAAACCTAACACCTGCAAAAAAGCAGCGTTCAGCTCCTAACGCAGCCCCATTGTTTCCTATGGGGAAACACTTCCTAAGTCTGCACCTAACACCCTAACATGTACCCCGAGTCTAAACACCCCTAACATTACACTTATTAACCCCTAATCTGCCGCCCCCGCTATCGCTGACCCCTGCATTTTATTATTAACCCCTAATCTGCCGCTCCGTACACCGCCGCAACCTACGTTATCCCTATGAACCCCTAATCTGCTGCCCCTAACCCCCGCCGACCCCTATATTATATTTATTACCCCCTAATCTGCCGCCCCCAACGTCGCCGCTACCTACCTACAATTATTAACCCCTAATCTGCCGACCAGACCTCACCGCTACTCTAATAAATGTATTAACCCCTAAAGCTAAGTCTAACCCTAACCCCCCCTAAGTTAAATATAATTTTTATCTAACGAAATAAAATAAATCTTATTAAATAAATTATTCCTATTTAAAGCTAAATACTTACCTGTAAAATAAACCCTAATATAGCTACAATATAAATAATAATTATATTGTAGCTATTTTAGGATTAATATTTATTTTACAGGCAACTTTGTATTTATTTTAACCAGGTACAATAGCTATTAACTAGTTAATAACTATTTAATAGCTACCTAGTTAAAATAATTACAAAATTACCTGTAAAATAAATCCTAACCTAAGTTACAATTAAACCTAACACTACACTATCAATAAATAAATTAAATACAAATACCTACAAATAAATACAAATAAATACACTAACTAAAGTACAAAAAATAAAAAAAGAACTGTTACAAAAAATAAAAAAATAATTTACAAACATTATAAAAATATTACAACAATTTTAAGCTAATTACACCTACTCTAAGCCCCCTAATAAAATAACAAAGCCCCCCAAAATAAAAAAATGCCCTACCCTATTGTAAAATAAAAATTGAAAAGCTCTTTTACCTTACCAGCCATTAAAAGGGCCTTTTGCGGGGCATGCCCCAAAGAATTCTGCTCTTTTGCCTGTAAAAAAAAACATACAATACCCCCCCAACATTTCAACCCACCACCCACATACCCCTAATCTAACCCAAACCCCCCTTAAATAAACCTAACACTAAGCCCCTGAAGATCTTCCTACCTTATCTTCACCACGCCGTGTATCACCGATCTGTCCAGAAGAGGGTCCAAAGTCTTCCTCCTATCCGGGCAATGTCTTCATCCAAGCGGGGGCTGAAGAGGTCCATCATCCGGCTGAAGTCTTCATCCAAACGGGGGCTGAAGAGGTCCATCATCCGGCTGAAGTCTTCTATTAAGCGGCATCTTCAATCTTCTTTCTTCCGGCTCCATCTTCATCCCGCCGACGCGGAACATCCTTCCTCCACTACGAACTCCCGACGAATGAAGGTTCCTTTAAGGGACGTCATCCAAGATGGCGTCCCTCGAATTCCGATTGGCTGATAGGATTCTATCAGCCAATCGAAATTAAGGTAGGAAAATTCTTATTGGCTGATTGAATCAGCCAATCAGATTCAAGTTCAATCCGATTGGCTGATTGGATCAGCTAATTAGATTGAGCTCGCATTCTATTGGCTGATCGGAACAGCCAATAGAATGCGAGCTCAATCTGATTGGCTGATTGGATCAGCCAATCGGATTGAACTTGAATCTGATTGGCTGATTCCATCAGCCAATCAGAATTTTCCTACCTTAATTCCGATTGGCTGATAGAATCCTATCAGCCAATCGGAATTCGAGGGACGCCATCTTGGATGACGTCCCTTAAAGGAACCTTCATTCGTCGGGAGTTTGTCGCGGAGGAAGGATGTTCCGCGTTGGTGGGATGAAGATGGACCCGGAAGAAAGAAGATTGAAGATGCCGCTTGATAGAAGACTTCAGCCGGATGATGGACCTCTTCAGCCCCCGCTTGGATGAAGACTTCAGCCGGATGATGGACCTCTTCAGCCCCCACTTGGATGAAGACTTCAGCCGGATGATGGACCTCTTTAGCCCCCGCTTGGATGAAGACATCGCCCAGATAGGAGGAAGACTTCGGACCCTCTTCTGGACGGATCGGTGATACCCGGCGTGGTGAAGATAAGGTAGGAAGACCTTCAGGGGCTTAGTGTTAGGTTTATTTAAGGGGGGTTTAGGTTAGATTAGGAGTATGTGGGTGGTGGGTTGTAATGTTGGGGGGGGTATTGTATGGTTTTTTTTTTACAGGCAAAAGAGCAGAATTCTTTGGGGCATGCCCCGCAAAAGGCCCTTTTAAGGGCTGGTAAGGTAAAAGAGCTTTTCAATTTTTATTTTAGAATAGGGTAGGGCATTTTTTTATTTTGGGGGGCTTTGTTATTTTATTAGGGGGCTTAGAGTAGGTGTAATTAGCTTAAAATTGTTGTAATATTTTTATAATGTTTGTAAATTATTTTTTTATTTTTTGTAACTTAGTTCTTTTTTTATTTTTTGTACTTTAGTTAGTGTATTTATTTGTATTTATTTGTAGGTATTTGTATTTAATTAATTTATTGATAGTGTAGTGTTAGGTTTAATTGTAACTTAGGTTAGGATTTATTTTACAGGCAATTTTGTAATTATTTTAACTAGGTAGCTATTAAATAGTTATTAACTATATAATAGCTATTGTACCTGGTTAAAATAAATACAAAGTTGCCTGTAAAATAAATATAAACCCTAAAATAGCTACAATATAATTATTATTTATATTGTAGCTATATTAGGGTTTATTTTACAGGTAAGTATTTAGCTTTAAATAGGAATAATTTATTTAATAAGATTTATTTTATTTCGTTAGATAAAAATTATATTTAACTTAGGGGGGGGTGTTAGGGTTAGACTTAGCTTTAGGGGTTAATACATTTATTAGAGTAGCGGTGAGGTCCGGTCGGCAGATTAGGGGTTAATAATTGTAGGTAAGGTAGCGGCGACATTGGGGGGGCAGATTAGGGGTTAATAAATATTATGTAGGTGTCGGCGGTGTTAGGGGCAGCAGATTAGGGGTACATAGGGATAATGTAGGTTGCGGCGGTGTGCGGTCGGCAGATTAGGGGTTAAAAAAATTTAATAGAGTGACGGCGATGTGGGGGGGCCTCGGTTTAGGGGTTCATAGGTAGTTTATGGGTGTTAGTGTACTTTAGAGCACAGTAGTTAAGAGCTTTATGAACCGGCGTTAGCCCAGAAAGCTCTTAACTCCTGGCTTTTCTCTGGGGCTGGAGTCTTGTCGTTAGATTTCTAACGCTCACTTCAGCCAAGACTCTAAATACCGGCGTTAGAAAGATCCCATTGAAAAGATAGGATACGCAATTGGCATAGGGGGATCTGCGGTATGGAAAGTGAGCGTTAGACCCTTTCCTGACTGACTCTAAATACCAGCGGGCGGCCAAAACCAGCGTTAGGACCCCCTAACGCTGGTTTTGATGGCTAACGCAGAACTCTAAATCTAGGCGTAAATAATTCCTATTTAAAACTAAATACTTACCTATAAAATAAACCCTAAGCTACCTACAACATAACTAATAGTTACATTGTAGCTAGCTTAGGTTTTATTTTTATTTCAAAGGCAAGATTGTATTTATTTTAACTAGGTAGAATAGTTGCTAAATAGTTATTAACTATTTACTAACTACCTAGTTAAAATAAATACAAAATTACCTGTGAAATAAAATCTAACCTGTCTTACACTAACACCTAACCTTACACTACAATTAAATAAATTACATTTATTAAATACAATTAACTAAATTACAAAAACAAACAAACACTAAATTACACAAAATAAAAAAAGAAATTATCAAATATTTAAATTAATTACACCTAATCTAATAGCCCTATCAAAATAAAAAAGCCCCCCCAACAAAATAAAAAAACCCTAGCCTACACTAAACTACCAATAGCCCTTAAAAGGACCTTTTGTGGGGCATTGCCCCAAAGAAATCAGCTCTTTTACCTGTAAAAAAAATTACAAACACCCCCCAACAGTAAAACCCACCACCCACACAACCAAACTCCCCAAATAAAAACCTATCTAAAAAACCTAAGCTCACCATTGCCCTGAAAAGGGCATTTGGATGGGCATTGCCCTTAAAAGGGCATTTAGCTTTTTTCGGTGCCCAAACCCTAAGCTAAAAATAAAACCCAACCAATAAACCCTTAAAAAAACCTAACACTAACCCCCGAAGATCCACTTACAGTTTTTGAAGACCCAGCATCCATCCTCAACGAAGTGGCAGAAGTCCTCAGCGAAGCCGGCAGAAGTCCTCAATGAAGCCGGGAGAAGTCTTTATCCAAGCGGGCCGAAGTCTTCATCCAAGCCGGAAGAAGTCTTCATCCAGAAGGCATCTTCTATCTTCATCCATCCGTCGCGGAGCGGCTCCATCTTCAAGACATCTGGCGCGGAGCATCCTCTTCTTTCCACAGTGACTGAAGAATGAAGGTTCAATCCAATCCAGCCAATAGGATTGAGCTTGCATTCTATTGGCTGATTGGAACAGCCAATAGAATGCGAGCTCAATCCTATTGGCTGATTGGATCAGTCAATAGGATTGAAGCTCAATCCTATTGGCTGATTGCATCAGCCAATATGATTTTTTTCACCTTTAATTCCAATTGGCTGATAGAATTCTATCAGCCAATCGGAATTCAAGGAACGCCATCTTGGATGACATCCCTTAAAGGAACCTTCATTCTTCAGTCGCCGTGGAAAGAAGAGGATGCTCCGTGCCGGATGTCTTGAAGATGGAGCCGCTCCGTGCCGGATGGATGAAGGTAGAAGATGCCGTCTGGATGAAGACTTCTGCCGGCTTGGATGAAGACTTTGGCCCGCTTGGATGAAGACTTCTCCCGGCTTTGTTGATGACTTCTGCCTGCTTCGCTGAGGACTTCTGCCGCTTCGTTGAGGATGGATGTCGGGTCTTTAAAAACTGTAAGTGGATCTTCAGGGTTAGTGTTAGGTTTTTTAAGGATTTGTTTGATGGGTTTTAATTTTAGATTAGGGTTTGGGCCCTGAAAAAGAGCTAAATGCCCTTTTAAGAGCAATGCCCATGCAAATGCCCTTTTCAAGGCAATGGGGAGCTTAGGTTTTTTAGATAGGATTTTATTTGGGGGTGTTGGTTGTGTGGGTGATGGGTTTTACTGTTGGGGGGGTATTTGTATTTTTTTTTACAGGTAAAAGAGCTGATTTCTTTGGGGCAATGCCCCGCAAAAGGCCCTTTTAAGGGCCATTGGCAGTTTATTGTAGGCTAGGGTTTTTTTTGGGGGGGGGCTTTGTTAATTTTATTGGGCTATTAGATTAGGTGTAATTAGTTTAAACATTTGATAATTGATTTTTTATTTTGTGTAATTTAGTGTTTATCATTTTTTGTAACTTAGTGATTTTTATTTTGTGTAATTTAGTTAATTGTATTTAATTAATGTAATTGATTTAATTGTAGTGTAAGGTTAGGTGTTAGTGTAAGACAGGTTAGGTTAGTGTAAGACATGTTATTTTACAGGTAAATTTGTATTTATTTTAGCTAGATAGCTAGTTAATAGTTAATAACTATTTAGTAACTAGTCTACCTGACTATAAAAAAAGAAGAATTTGTACAATTTGATAATGAAAGTAAATTGGACAGTTTGTTAAAACTGCAAGCTCCATCTGAATCATGAAAAGGTAATTTTGACTTTAGTGTCCCTTTAACTCTCAACTGACATATGTGACAAGAAGCAGGTATAAATGTTTATGAATTTCAATTTTCAATGTTGTAGCAAATTTTTTTAAGTGCGATATTAGATACATGAACGGGTGAATCTAGGCCAGTGCATATATAAAGAATGCTGTACTTCAATTATAATCCAAATTTTAATTAAAAAATATTATACTTGCATTTTCACTGCATCCACCTCGATCAGGCTGTTCACATAGGTTTTTGGGAACACATGTAGATCCATCTCCTTTAAATTCATCACTACAAACACATCTGAAAAACAAGTGTGCAGAAGAATCACATTGTGATGATTGTTGTTCATTTCAATAGACATTGTTTTCAATGCTTCTATAGCTGTCATTATATGAACTGCAACAAACAATGTAGTAGGTTAACACCTTAAAGGGATATTAAACACTAAGGGCCGGATTACGAGTGTAGATCTATTTATCGCTCCCGCGCTACCTCCGCTAGAAGTAAGCTCTTTGCGTGTGTCGGGCAGCGCTTGTATTGCAAGTTGAAAGTAAAAAGTTTTCGCTCACACGCTATTCTGACAAGCGCAAAAAGTCTAAGTTACAATATCACAACTGCGTTAGTGTATTCCCCCATACACGTCAATGGAGCATGAAAAGTGGGAAAAAAACACCCTACTCGCACGTAAACCCAAAATGTTCACAAGTGCGCTAACCTGACATGAAAATATTAATATGTCACATTCCAATGTTCTTCACATGGAAGAATATGTTCTATTTATTCTTAAATATATATATACATGGTGTTTTTTTCATTCAATATAGATCTATAGCTATATATATATATATATATATATATATATATATATATATATATATATATATATATATATTTACATAATTATATATAGGTATAGATATATAATATATATATATATATATATAATATATATATATATATATATATACACACAATATATATATATATATATATATATATACAGTATATATATATAAATATCTATTTAAAAATACATAGAACATATTCTGCTATGTGCAGAGCATTGGAATGTTAAATATTTACAACAAATACACAGTTTAACACTTTATAAAATATAAATATTGCATAAATATGCTTTAACATGTTTTCTGCACTTAGCCACCAATCAGCAAGCGCAACCTAGGTTTTAAACCAATAATGGGCCAGCTCCTGAGCTTTACATTCCTGTTTTTCAAATAAAGATGCCAAGAGAACAAAGAAAAATTTATAATAGGAGCAAATTAGAAAGTTGTGATCAAACACATACACCTAAATTACAAGTTGTGCACTAAAACCCGGTGCATAAATAACGCTAAAAATTTAGCGGTACCACACTTTCCATAGTGCTGCCATTACAAGTTACAAAAAAACTTATTTTGTTGTGCGGCATGGTGCGTTAAGATCCATACCGCACAAAAGCCAAGTCCTGACTTGATGTGCTTGTGCACGTTTCCCCCATAGACATCAATGGAGAAAAAGTGTTAGAAAAAAACTAACACCTGCAATTGCGGAATGGCGATCGCTAAAACGTTATCCCCATAGATGTCTATGGAGGCAAGAAAGTTTGTTATAAACCTAACACCCTAACATTAACCCCTAGTCTAAATACCCCTAATCTGTCGCCCCCCGACATCGCCAACACTAAATAAATCTATTAACCCCTAATCCGCCATTGCCCACATTAAATAAAGTTATTAAATCCGCCACCCCACGCATCGCAAATACTCAACTAAACCTATTAACCCATACATTGCCGCACATCCACATCGCAACAAACCAAATTAAACTATTAACCCCTAAACCTAACACCCGCTAACTTTAAATTAAACTTACAATATAACTACCTTCAAATAAATAAAAACTTAGCTGAAATTAAAAAAAAACTAAGCTTAAACTATAAATAAACCTAACATAACTACTTAAACAAAATAAAAGATACCAAAAATAAAAAAAACTAACTACTAAATAAAAAAAAACTAACATTACAAAAAAACAAAAAATTACAAAAAATAAAAAAAATCTAAGATTACAAAAATAATAAACGAAATTATCCAAAATAAAAAAAAATAAGCCTAATCTAATACCCCTATAAAAAAAAAAAAAAGCCACCCCAAAATACAAAAAAACTAAACCCAGTTACCCCTATATTTTACCATATTCCCAAAATCTATAAGGACCAATGTCATCTCCAAGTCGTCCCAGTGTGTCAGGCATTAATTCAGTTTTTGAACCTTTGGCTGCATGGCTGGATAAGATCTTGCAACTTATAGCTACGAAACAGCCCAGCTTTATAAAAGATACTAGGCATTTGCTTGACACAATCAAAGAGATAAAATGGGAATATAATTATTCTTGGATGGTGATTGACATTGTGTCCTTATACAACAACATTCCACAATATTTGAGAATTAAAGCTGTGGAATTTTTCCTTAAGAGAGAATATTCTCTGGAGCCAAGTGAAGTGAATTATGTTTGTTATGTCCTGCACTTGTTGCTGTCCCACAACTATTTTATGTAAGGATTATTATCTACAAATTAAAGGCACAGTGATGGGGCCAAAATTTGCCCCAGCTTTAGCCAATATCTTTGTAGCATGGTGGGAATTAAATTAAATCTATGTTGCCACCAATCCTCTATGAGAATATCATATGCCAGTTACATAGTTGATTTAATCTTTATAATACATATTCAGCTTAATGACATTATTTTCCAACAATTTTTATCTTACCTAAATCAGCCAGCACACGTACTTAAGTTTACAGGGAATATATAGAAAACCAACAGCGGGAAAAAACATCTTCCGAGCAGATTCTCAACACCCTACACATTTGGTTAAGGCAATCTCTAAGGGTCAGTTCATTCGTCTGAGGAGAAATACAAAGTCAGATTCCATTTATGAAAAACAGTGATAGCAAGACAGACACAAACAATCGTATGCCCAGTCCAAATGTAATAATAAGGATATTTCTCCAATTGAGAATATAGTCTTCTCCACTGAATATTCCAGTCAATGTAATGCTATTTCCAGCATCCTTAAAAAATATCTCCATATCATTGCAGGTAATGATATTTTGAGACCTTTTGTCAAACCATGTAAATTTGTAGCCAAAAAGCCTCACATCTTAGCTAAAACTTTATCCCCTAGCATGGCCTCTAATCAAGAGAAGAAAGTGGGAAGCAACTGGCTTCACAAATATGGCAATTTTAGATGTGGTAGTACACAGAAGACACTTTTAGTTGTAGGGTTGACGCTACTACTCACCGTATTAAGCTATATGCTAATTGTAGCACTAAATACACAGTATATCTTCTCACCTGTAATATTTAAGCGGTTCAGTACTTTGGTAAAACGACTAGAGAGACCCGAACAGATTTAGTGAACATGTAAGGGATGTGAAATATTATAATAAGGATTCCAGTGTGGCTTATAATTTCAATCATGTTCACTTCACTATCATAACTAAACTCTCTATTCAAATCATTGACATAGCAATGGTACCCCCGAGAGGAGGAGGTAACAGAAATAAAATCTTGGAGAAAAAGAAATTATATTGGATATTAAAAATGAAAACATGAAATCCAGATAGGATGAATAAAGAATGGGACATAAATTATTTTATCTGTGCAGTTACCTTCAGGTGCTGATATTACAAGTAGGGAATTATTGATGCATGTGTGATTAGGGTTTAATATATTATGTATATAAAAAATGAAGAATATACTATTTTTGGGCTTCTATCAACTACTACACAATTTGTTTTTCTAAGAAACATCCCTGTACAGTTAGTGTCTGTGGGAATCTGTCATAAGCTACATTAAGTTTAGCAAGTGTATATTGAATTCAGAAGAAGAGTGGGCTACAATATAAAGAAAGTGACATCATTTCAGCCAAGTTACTTTAAAGAGTGTATTGGAAGTGACACTTATTTTAATAGTCAGTACTATTGGACACAGATCTTGTCTTGTTTTCCGTGTACAGGGGACTATTCTGAATATACTAAAATTGAACTGTTCGATGTCCAAGAAAAGAGACATTTTTTCTATAAGATAACAGCATATTTTTAATTCACCCAGGGACGCCTGGGACAGACTCTTTATTATTTTTTATGCATGTATGACTGATGTTTGTGTGGATGGACTTAAATTTTGGATTTTGATATACTGTTTATTGAGGCAGAATAAATTAAATTAAGCTTTGTTTTGCATAAAGGTGTGCTGAGTCATATTTAAATATATTTATTGGAGTATTTTGTGTGGCAATACTAGACTCCTGCACCCCCTCGCTGACATACAGATTTACTCTTTTGTTACTACAATTAGAGTTTTATCTGATTATCATAGTGGTGCTGTGACTATTGATATGTATAATCTAGTCTGGGTTAACTGCATGTATTTTTTATTTTTTTTCAAGACATAGCCTAAGGGAGCTGTTGAGGTCTGTGCAATATAATTTGCTAAAAATCCACAGTCACTTGACCTAAAGTAACCTACACTAACATTTAATAACTGTCTTACTTTTCAATACCAATTTCATGTGGTGGTTATGTCACAACTCAGCATCTACACCCACCAGCGGAAACTCTTAGTAGAGTATATTAGGTCCCATAAGAATTTTGCGGGCTTAATACACTACACCTATAAAAAGTGTACTGTGAATGCTCTTCTAGGGATCTAACTAAACTAATGGTACCCTGGCTTAGGATAGTTGCAATTATATAAGTTCTTCTATATACTCAAGGCCTTACAGGCAAAGTGTAGTTTACACCATGACTTAGCTTATCATACTAGTTATATAAGTAACCTTACATGTCCCCATCTTTGCTATGCTTTGTCATTGTATCTCATCACATCTGTAGGTTCAATCTCTATTAAATTCACTTGAAATGTCAGATGTGCAGCCCTTTTCCGCGCCTAAAGATTATGACAATTTAAACGTAAGATGCTGCCAAGGCTAATATATTCTCTATTATAACATATGTGGATTGGAAATGACACACCCATTCAATCTGTTCTTTTAAAGCATGGTTCTTTTCAGTGACTAAATGATGGCCGTTAGCTTTTAGAACATATCATACTCTGTTGCTGTAAGGTTTTCCCAGAGCCAATTATTGTTTGAATTTCTAATTAAATTTTTTTATTTTATGTTGAGATTAGTTAAGTTAGTTAAAAAAAAAAAACAACAAAAACACTGTGGTGCAAGCGCATACCTATTGGATCAATCGTTATTCCAATGACAACTCTCATACACACAGCTCTGCCTTCGCTTTGTATTTTCATATGTATGCAAATATATGTGACCTCTTTTTATCAACCTGTCATTATTGTCTATTAACTCACCCTGCAAGGTATGATGGTGACGTACTATATATGATTGTATCCTCTGTTGGATATTAATAAAATTTAAAAAAAAATGTAGAATATAATTTTGTGTTGTATATATATATATTCCTCTTCTTATTAGCCCAATTCATAAATTGTTCATGGTCAATTCTATAAATCTGTGTATGTTTCTATGATCCATGTAATTTGAGAAAATATTTTTTAATATCTCTGAATTCTCTCTTGTTCTAATACAGGGAGTGCAGAATTATTAGGCAAATGAGTATTTTGACCACATCATCCTCTTTATGCATGTTGTCTTACTCCAAGCTGTATAGGCTCGAAAGCCTACTACCAATTAAGCATATTAGGTGATGTGCATCTCTGTAATGAGAAGGGGTGTGGTCTAATGACATCAACACCCTTTATCAGGTGTGGATAATTATTAGGCGACTTCCTTTCCTTTGGCAAAATGGGTCAAAAGAAGGACTTGACAGGCTCAGAAAAGTCAAAAATAGTGAGATATCTTGCAGAGGGATGCAGCACTCTTAAAATTGCAAAGCTTCTGAAGCGTGATCATCGAACAATCAAGCGTTTTATTCAAAATAGTCAACATGGTCGCAAGAAGCGTGTGGAAAAACCAAGGCGCAAAATAACTGCCCATGAACTGAGAAAAGTCAAGCGTGCAGCTGCCAAGATGCCACTTGCCACCAGTTTGGCCATATTTCAGAGCTGCAACATCACTGGAGTGGCCAAAAGCACAAGGTGTGCAATACTCAGAGACATGGCCAAGGTAAGAAAGGCTGAAAGATGACCACCACTGAACAAGACACACAAGCTGAAACGTCAAGACTGGGCCAAGAAATATCTCAAGACTGATTTTTCTAAGGTTTTATGGACTGATGAAATGAGAGTGAGTCTTGATGGGCCAGATGGATGGGCCCGTGGCTGGATTAGTAAAGGGCAGAGAGCTCCAGTCCGACTCAGACGCCAGCAAGGTGGAGGTGGAGTACTGGTTTGGGCTGGTATCATCAAATATGAGCTTGTGGGGCCTTTTCAGGTTGAGGATGGAGTCAAGCTCAACTCCCAGTCCTACTGCCAGTTTCTGGAAGACACCTTCTTCAAGCAGTGGTACAGGAAGAAGTCTGCATCCTTCAAGAAAAACATGATTTTCATGCAGGACAATGCTCCATCACACGCGTCCAAGTACTCCACAGCGTGGCTGGCAAGAAAGGGTATAAAAGAAGAAAATCTAATGACATGGCCTCCTTGTTCACCTGATCTGAACCCCATTGAGAACCTGTGGTCCATCATCAAATGTGAGATTTACAAGGAGGGAAAAGAGTACACCTCTCTGAACAGTGTCTGGGAGGCTGTGGTTGCTGCTGCACGCAATGTTGATGGTGAACAGATCACAACACTGACAGAATCCATGGATGGCAGGCTTTTGAGTGTCCTTGCAAAGAAAGGTGGCTATATTGGTCACTGATTTGTTTTTGTTTTGTTTTTGAATGTCAGAAATGTATATTTGTGAATGTTGAGATGTTATATTGGTTTCACTGGTAAAAATAAATAATTGAAATGGGTATATATTTGTTTTTTGTTAAGTTGCCTAATAATTATGCACAGTAATAGTCACCTGCACACACAGATATCCCCCTAAAATAGCTAAAACTAAAAACAAACTAAAAACTACTTCCAAAAATATTCAGCTTTGATATTAATGAGTTTTTGGGTTCATTGAGAACATGGTTGTTGTTCAATAATAAAATTAATCCTCAAAAATACAACTTGCCTAATAATTCTGCACTCCCTGTATGTACTAAGTTCTCTGATTAATGATGATTAATACTACTTACACAGGTCTAGCCTTTTTGTATAGATCACGGTTGCTGTTTTTATTATTAAATTCCTTTAAGGGACCCTAAGGGGTTAAACCAGTTTTTAATAAATATGATCAACAGTTAGACTTCACTAGTCTATGAGTAAGCGCCACCAGGGGGCGCGAAACACGTTAAACATTGTTTGACCGTTTGGTCTCTCTGCCTTGTTGCATTTGTTTTAATGATAATGTTATAATAAACTTTTTTTGGCTCACTTGAGTGCCATTCCTCCGTTGTGCTTAACTTCTTGTGAGGTTTGATCCACTGCATTGTTGGCACTCCCGGACGACTGTTGCCCTTTTTGAGATCGTCATCTGTGACCTATGAACCTTACACTTTGGGATCGGATATCCAGCCATCATCTGGAGCCGCGGTTTGTGATTGTATGGAAGGCTGGGACACCCACTGAAATGGGCTGAGAAAGCAGCAAGAGCAGACCCGCAGACCTTTTCCCTCAATTTACAAAACATTTATGCAAAGAAAATCTAGAGTACAATGTCCCTTTAAAGAATAGTATATGTGTTGGTTATCAACCAATGTATACATCTCCTGCAGCAAATTTGTATGCAAACAATTTTAATTGATCCTTTTGAAGCCCTAATTACTGATATATAATTTGGATATATAAAAATGTACTTTAGCATCTCTTTAAGTTTTAAAAAATGTACATTGGGCATTTTTTAGAAGATTGACAATCGCCTAGATTTAGAGTTTTGTCAGTAAAAACCTGTGGCTCTAACGCTCCTTTTTTTTCCAGCACACCCTTAAGCCAACGCTGGTATTATGAGTTTTCTGAATGGCTGCGTTAGCCTCAGAAAAGTGAGCATTGAGCCAAATTTAGCGCCACTTCAACCCTCAATACCAGCGTTGCTTACGGTAGCGGTAAGCTGGAAAAACGATTTCCCCATAGGATACAATGTGGCTGAGCTGGCTGAAAAAAAACTAACACCTGCAAAAAAGCAGCGTTCAGCTCCTAATGCAGCCCCATTGTTTCCTATGGGAAAACACTTTCTAAGTCTACACCTAACACCCTAACATGAACCCCGAGTCTAAACACCCCTAACCTTACACTTATTAACCCCTAATCTGCCGCCCCCGACATCACCAACACCTGCTTTATATTATTAACCCCTAATCTGCCGCTCCGGACACCGCCGCCACCTACATTATCCCTATGAACCCCTAATCTGCTGCCCCCAACATCGCCGACACCAACATTATATTTATTAACCCCTAATCTTCCGCCCCTAACGTCGCCGCCACCTACCTACAATTATTAACCCCTAATCTCCCGCCCCCAACGTCGCCGCTACTATAATTAAGTTATTAACCCCTAAACCTAAGTCTAACCCTAACACCCTCCTAAATTAAATATAATTTCTCCAACATTGGTGTGTCCGGTCCACGGCGTCATCCTTACTTGTGGGATATTCTCTTCCCCAACAGGAAATGGCAAAGAGTCCCAGCAAAGCTGGTCACATGATCCCTCCTAGGCTCCGCCCACCCCAGTCATTCTCTTTGCCGTTGCACAGGCAACATCTCCACGGAGATGGTTAAGAGTTTTTTGGTGTTTAAATGTAGTTTTATTCTTCTATCAAGTGTTTGTTATTTTAAAATAGTGCTGGTATGTACTATTTACTCTGAAACAGAAAAGGATGAAGATTTCTGTTTGTAAGAGGAAGATGATTTTAGCAGACAGTAACTAAAATCGATTGCTGTTTCCACACAGGACTGTTGAGATGAAGTAACTTCAGTTGGGGGAAACAGTTAGCAGTCTTTTCTGCTTAAGGTATGACTAGCCATATTTCTAACAAGACCATGTAATGCTCGAAGGCTGTCATTTCCCCTCATGGAGACCGGTAAGCCATTTTCTTAGTTAAACATAAAAGAATAAAGGGCTTCAAAAAGGGCTTAAAAACTGGTAGACATTTTTCTGGGCTAAAACAATTGCTTTACTAGGCATATTATGCAGATTCTAACTAATTATTGGTATTATAATCTTGGGGAACGTTTAGAAAAACGGCAGGCACTGTGTTGGACACCTTTTTCAGATGGGGGCCTTTCTAGTTATAGACAGAGCCTCATTCTGGGACTGTATAGGGGTTAAATGTAAAAACGGCTCCGGTTCCGTTAATTTAAGGGTTAAAGCTCTGAAATTTGGTGTGCAATACTTTTAATGCTTTAAGACACTGTGGTGAAATTTTGGTGAATTTTGAACAATTCCTTCATACTTTTTCACATATTCAGTAATAAAGTGTTTTCAGTTTGAAATTTAAAGTGACAGTAACGGTTTTATTTTAAAACGTTTTTTGTGCTTTGTTGACAAGTTTAAGCCTGTTTAACATGTCTGTACCATCAGATAAGCTATGTTCTATATGTATGAAAGCCAATGTGTCTCCCCATTTAAATTTATGTGATAATTGTGCCATAGTGTCCAAACAAAGTAAGGACAGTAATGCAACAGATAATGATATTGCCCAAGATGATTCCTCAAATGAGGGGAGTAAACATGATACTACATCATCCCCTACTGTGTCTACACCAGTTATGCCCACACAGGAGGCCCCTAGTACATCTAGTGCGCCAATACTTATTACCATGCAACAATTAACGGCTGTAATGGATAACTCCTTAGCAAATCTTTTATCCAAAATGCCTACTTATCAGAGAAAGCACGATTGCTCTGTTTTAAACACTGAAGAGCAAGAGGACGCTGATGATAACTGTTCTGACATACCCTCACACCAATCTCAAGGGGCCATGAGGGAAGTTTTGTCTGATGGAGAAATCTCAGATTCAGGAAAAATTTCTCATCAAGCTGAACCTGATGTTGTGACATTTAAATTTAAATTAGAACATCTCCGCGCACTGCTTAAGGAGGTGTTATCTACTCTGGATGATTGTGACAATTTGGTCATTCCAGAGAAATTATGTAAGATGGACAAGTTCCTAGAGGTTCCGGTGCCCCACAACGCTTTTCCTATACCCAAGCGGGTGGCGGACATAGTAAATAAAGAGTGGGAAAGGCCCGGCATACCTTTTGTTCCCCCCCCTATATTTAAGTAATTATTTCCTATAGTCGACCCCAGAAAGGACTTATGGCAGACAGTCCCCAAGGTCGAGGGGGCGGTTTCTACTCTAAACAAACGCACTACTATTCCTATCGAAGATAGTTGTGCTTTCAAAGATCCTATGGATAAGAAATTAGAGGGTTTGCTTAAAAAGATTTTTGTACAGCAAGGTTACCTTCTACAACCAATTTCATGCATTGTTCCTGTCACTACGGCAGCGTGTTTCTGGTTCGAGGAACTAGAAAAATCGCTCAGTAAAGAATCTTCGTATGAGGAGGTTATGGACAGAGTTCAAGCACTTAAATTGGCTAACTCTTTTGTTTTAGATGCCGCTTTGCAATTAGCTAGATTAGCGGCGAAAAATTCAGGGTTTGCTGTCGTGGCGCGCAGAGTGCTTTGGCTAAAGTCTTGGTCAGCGGATGTGTCTTCCAAGACAAAATTGCTTAACATTCCTTTCAAAGGTAAAACATTATTTGGACCTGATTTGAAAGAGATTATTTCAGACATCACTGGGGGAAAGGGCCACACCCTCCCACAGGATAGGTCTTTTAAAGCTAATAATAAGCCTAATTTTCGTCCCTTTCGCAGAAACGGACCAGTCTCTAATTCTGTATCCTCTAAGCAAGAGGGTAATACTTCACAACCCAAACCAGTCTGGAAACCAATGCAAGGCTGGAACAAGGGTAAGCAGGCCAAGAAGCCTACCACTGCTACCAAAACAGCATGAAGGGATAGCCCCCGATCCGGGACCGGATCTAGTGGGGGGCAGACTTTCTCTCTTTGCTCAGGCTTGGGCAAGAGATGTTCAGGATCCTTGGGCGCTAGAAATAGTTTCTCAAGGTTATCTCCTGGAATTCAAGGAACTACCCCCAAGGGGAAGGTTCCACAGGTGTCAGTTTAATTGAAGAATTCAGTCTATGGAACTCAACTGTAGACCTAAATAAGGTTTTGTATCACTTTGTCTGCTGCAATCCCGGTAATAGAATGGGTTACAGAATTAGACAGAAGTGAAGTTTTTTATAATGTACTGATAAAGTTCCTCTGATAATTATAACACAGGTTATGTAGCAGTACTTTAGTTACCACCTAGGTAGTAGGCAGATGAGCAGCGGTAAGATTAGTAAGACTTTAGGTAATGTCCCAACTTAGGTATGCTGTAAAGTATAGTATATCCCTTTAAGCAATAGCTTCTTAACATGTGTGTCCCTTTAAGGGTTGCAGGTTCAAGGTAAGTAACTCCAATTTATATACAGATATGAGTATGCAAATCCCTTATTCAGGGTAATGATTATTTACCTAGAGACTCCTAAATGAAGAGGAGGATGCAGGACAAGTTGTGTTAAGTATTCACACAAGCTGATTTACTGCAGGCAGTGCCTTGTCCGTGGTTTCAGTGTGTGAAGATCCCAGACGCTGATGTTTTTCTCTGCAGCGTTGATACAGACAGGATCAGCTGTTGTTCCGGTGAGTAGTTTCAGTTTAGGATCCAGCTGGCTGCTTAGATGTGACAGGGAAATTGCTCCGTTAGCAGCAGCAGTAGAGAGAGAGGATTCCTCTGTGGGCTGTGAGGCAGAGCGAGACAAGTTGAAATATATACACAGGACAGGAGATAAATCAGAAGGAGGTGTGTACTGCCACGATGTTTTCATATAAGGCTCCCACACTGAAGTTTAATATCTCAGTCGTGCAGATAAGTAACTTTAGCAAAATAACAGTTCAGAGAATCTGATTTAACTTTGAAGATATTATCTCTTAGAGTGTGAATAAAGATCACAGGAGTAGAAATCCTGATGTGGCTCAGAAACAGTGCTCACTACAAACAAATTACTAAGCACTTGTCTGCAGCTGAGAAGGAAGCTTTATAGGCATTGGGGGAAGGGCAAAGGAAAACCTGACAACAGGTCTCAATTATCTACAAACCAAATAAAGAGACAGGCATTCTTACATTGTGTAGAAGACCTGTTAAAGATGGGAGTGATACATCCAGTTCCAATAAGAGAACACGGAATGGGATTTTATTCCAATCTGTTCATAGTTCCCAAAAAAGAGGGAACATTCAGACCATTTTTGGATCTAAAGATTCTAAACAAATTTCTCAGGGTACCATCGTTCAAAATGGAAACTATTCGAACGATCCTACCTACTATCCAGGAAAATCAATTTATGACTACCGTGGATTTAAAGGATGCGTACCTACATATTCCTATCCACAAGGAACATCATCAGTTCCTAAGGTTCGCTTTTCTGGACAAGCATTACCAGTTTGTGGCACTTCCATTTGGATTAGCCACTGCTCCAAGGATTTTCACAAAGGTACTAGGGTCCCTTCTAGCGGTTCTAAGACCAAGAGGCATTGCAGTAGTACCTTACTTGGACGACATCCTGATTCAAGCGTCGTCCCTGTCAAAAACAAAGGCTCATACGGACATCGTCCTAGCCTTTCTCAGATCTCACGGATGGAAGGTGAACAAAGAAAAAAGTTCTCTGTCCCCGTCAACAAGAGTTCCCTTCTTGGGAACAATAATAGATTCCTTAGAAATGATGATTTTTCTGACAGAGGTCAGAAAATCAAAACTTCTAAGCTCTTGTCAAGTACTTCATTCTGTTCATCGTCCTTCCATAGCGCAGTGCATGGAAGTAATAGGATTGATGGTTGCAACAATGGACATAGTTCCTTTTGCACAAATTCATCTAAGACCATTACAACTGTGCATGCTCAGACATTGGAATGGGGATTATACAGACTTGTCTCCGACGATTCAAGTAGATCAAAAGACCAGAGATTCACTCCGTTGGTGGCTGACCCTGGACAATCTGTCACAGGGAATGAGCTTCCGCAGACCAGAGTGGGTCATTGTCACGACCGACGCCAGCCTAGTGGGCTGGGGCGCGGTCTGGGAATCCCTGAAAGCTCAGGGTCTATGGTCTCGGGAAGAGTCTCTTCTCCCGATAAACATTCTGGAACTGAGAGCGATATTCAATGCTCTCAGAGCATGGCCTCAACTAGAAAAGGCCAAATTCATAAGTTTTCAGTCAGACAACATGACGACCGTTGCATATATCAATCATCAGGGGGGAACAAGGACTTCCCTGGCGATGAAAGAAGTGACCAAGATAATTCAATGGGCGGAGGATCACTCCTGCCACTTGTCTGCGATCCACATCCCAGGAGTGGAAAATTGGGAAGCGGATTTTCTGAGTCGTCAGACATTCCATCCGGGGGAGTGGGAACTCCATCCGGAAATCTTTGCCCAAATAACTCAATTATGGGGCATTCCAGACATGGATCTGATGGCGTCTCGTCAGAACTTCAAGGTTCCTTGCTACGGGTCCAGATCCAGGGATCCCAAGGCGACCCTAGTAGATGCACTAGTAGCACCTTGGACCTTCAACCTAGCTTATGTATTCCCACCGTTTCCTCTCATCCCCAGGCTGGTAGCCAGGATCAATCAGGAGAGGGCCTCGGTGATCTTGATAGCTCCTGCGTGGCCACGCAGGACTTGGTATGCAGACCTGGTGAATATGTCATCGGCTCCACCATGGAAGCTACCTTTGAGACAGGACCTTCTTGTTCAGGGTCCATTCGAACATCCGAATCTGGTTTCCCTCCAACTGACGGCTTGGAGATTGAACGCTTGATTTTATCAAAGCGTGGGTTTTCAGATTCTGTAATAGATACTCTGATTCAGGCTAGAAAGCCTGTAACTAGAAAAATTTACCATAAAATATGGAAAAAATATATCTGTTGGTGTGAATCTAAAGGATTCCCATGGAACAAGATAAAAATTCCTAAGATTCTATCCTTTCTACAAGAAGGTTTGGAGAAAGGATTATCTGCAAGTTCTCTGAAGGGACAGATCTCTGCTTTAACTGTTTTACTTCACAAAAGACTGGCAGCTGTGCCAGATGTTCAAGCATTTGTTCAGGCTCTGGTTAGGATCAAGCCTGTTTACAGACCTTTGACTCCTCCCTGGAGTCTAAATCTAGTTCTTTCAGTTCTTCGAGGGGTTCCGTTTGAACCCTTACATTCCGTAGATATTAAGTTATTATCTTGGAAAGTTTTGTTTTTGGTTGCAATTTCTTCTGCTAGAAGAGTTTCAGAGTTATCTGCTCTGCAGTGTTCTCCGCCCTATCTGGTGTTCCATGCAGATAAGGTGGTTTTGCGTACTAAGCCTGGTTTTCTTCCGAAAGTTGTTTCCAACAAAAATATTATCCAGGAGATAGTTGTACCTTCTTTGTGTCCGAATCCAGTTTCAAAGAAGGAACGTTTGTAACACAATTTGGACGTAGTCCGTGCTCTAAAATTCTATTTAGAGGCTACTAAAGATTTCAGACAAACATCTTCCTTGTTTGTTGTTTATTCTGGTAAAAGGAGAGGTCAAAAAGCGACTTCTACCTCTCTTTCCTTTTGGCTTAAAAGCATTATCCGATTGGCTTATGAGACTGCCGGACGGCAGCCTCCTGAAAGAATCACAGCTCACTCCACTAGGGCTGTGGCTTCCACATGGGCCTTCAAGAACGAGGCTTCTGTTGACCAGATATGTAAGACAGCGACTTGGTCTTCACTGCACACTTTTGCCAAATTTTACAAATTTGATACTTTTGCTTCTTCGGAGGCTATTTTTGGGAGAAAGGTTTTGCAAGCCGTGGTGCCTTCCATTTAGGTGACCTGATTTGCTCCCTCCCTTCATCCGTGTCCTAAAGCTTTGGTATTGGTTCCCACAAGTAAGGATGACGCCGTGGACCGGACACACCAATGTTGGAGAAAACAGAATTTATGCTTACCTGATAAATTACTTTCTCCAACGGTGTGTCCGGTCCACGGCCCGCCCTGGTTTTTTAATCAGGTCTGATGAATTATTTTCTCTAACTACAGTCACCACGGTATCATATGGTTTCTCCTATATATATTTCCTCCTGTCCGTCGGTCGAATGACTGGGGTGGGCGGAGCCTAGGAGGGATCATGTGACCAGCTTTGCTGGGACTCTTTGCCATTTCCTGTTGGGGAAGAGAATATCCCACAAGTAAGGATGACGCCGTGGACCGGACACACCGTTGGAGAAAGTAATTTATCAGGTAAGCATAAATTCTGTTTTAAATAAAACAAAATAAATGTACTATAATTAAATAAATTATTCCTATTTAAAACTAAATACTTACCTATAAAATAAACCCTAATATAGCTACAATATAATTAATAGTTACATTGTAGCTATTTTAGGATTTATATTTATTTTACAGGCAACTTTGTATTTATTTTAACTAGGAAACAATAGCTATTAAATAGTTAATAACTATTTAATAGCTACCTAGTTAAAATAATTACAAAATTACCTGTGAAATAAATCCTAACCTAAATTACAAATACACCTAACACTACACTATCAATAAATTAATTAAATAAATTACCTACAATTATCTAAACTCAAATACAATTAAATAAACTAAACTATATTACAAAAAAACCCCCACTAAATTACAAAAAATAAAAAAATATTACAAGATTTTTAATCTAATTACACCTAATCTAAGCCCCCTAATAAAATAAAAAGGCCCCCAAAATAATAAAATTCCCTACCCTATACTAAATTAAAAAAGTAATCAGCTCTTTTACCAGCCCTTAAAAGGGCTTTTTGCCGGGCATTGCCCCAAAGTAATCAGCTCTTTTACCTGTAAAAAAAAAAAGACAAGACCCCCCCCAACATTTACAACCCACCACCCACACACTCCTACTCTAAAACCCACCCGATCCCCCCTTAAAAAAACCTAACACTACCCCATTGAAGATCACCCTACCTTGAGCCGTCTTCAGCCAGCCGAGCACAAATGGGACAGAAGAGGACATCCGGACCGGCACAAGTCTTCATCCGATCGGGGCAGAAGAGGTCCTCCATCCAGCAGAAGTCTTCCTCTAGGTGGCATCTTCTATCTTCAGCCATCCGGCGCGGAGTGGGTCCATCTTCAAGACATCCGACGCGGAGCATCCTCTTCTTTCCAGCGGCTAACAGTGAATAAAGGTTCCTTTAAATTATGTCATCCAAGATGGCGTCCCTCGAATTCGGATTAGCTGATAGGAGGAAAAATCTGATTGGTTGATTTTATCAGCCAATCGGATTGAAGTTCAATCTGATTGGCTGATTGGATCAGGCAATAGAATTGACCTTGCATTCTATTGGCTGATTCAATCAGCCAATCGGATTGACCTTCAATCCGATTGGCTGATTAAATCAACTAATCAGATTTTTCCTACCTTAATTCCGATTGGCTGATAGAATCCTATCAGCCAATCGGAATTCGAGGGACGCCATCTTGGATGACGTCATTTAAAGGAACCTTCATTCACTGTTAGCCGTCAGGAAAGAAGAAGATGCTCCACATCGGGTGTCTTGAAGATGGACCCGCTCCGCGCCGGATGGATGAAGATAGAAGATGCCGCCTGGATGAAAACTGCTGGATGGAGGACCTCTTCTGCCTCGATCGGATGAAGACTTGTGCCGTTCCGGATGTCCTCTTCTGTCCCATGGGTGTCCGGCTGGCTGAAGACGGCTCAAGGTAGGGTGATCTTCAATGGGGTAGTGTTAGTTTTTTTTAAGGGGGGATCGGGTGGGTTTTAGAGTAAGGGTGTGTGGGTGGTGGGTTGTAATGTGGGGGGGGTCTTGTCTTTTTTTTTTACAGGTAAAAGAGCTGATTACTTTGGGGTAATGCCCCGCAAAAAGACCTTTTAAGGGCTGGTAAAAGAGCTGATTACTTTTTTAATTTAGTATAGGGTAGGGAATTTTATTATTTGGGGGGGCTTTTTTTATTTTATTAGGGGGCTTAGATTAGGTGTAATTAGATTAAAATTCTTGTAATATTTTTTTATTTTTTGTAATTTAGTGTTTGTTTTTTTTTGTAATATAGTTTAGTTTATTTAATTGTATTTGAGTTTAGCTAATTGTAGGTAATTTATTTATTTAATTAATTTATTGATAGTGTAGTGTTAGGTGTATTTGTAACTTAGGTTAGAATTTATTTTACAGGTAATTTTGTAATTATTTTAACTAGGTAGCTATTAAATAGTTATTATAGCTATTGTACGTAGTTAAAATAAATACAAAGTTGCCTGTAAAATAAATATAAATCCTAAAATAGCTACAATGTAACTATTAGTTATATTGTAGCTATATTAGGGTTTATTTTATAGGTATTTAGTTTTAAATAGGAATAATTTATTTAATTATAGTAAATTTAGTTTGTTTTATTTAAATTATATTTAACTTAGGGGGTGTTAGGGTTAGGGTTAGACTTAGGTTTAGGGGTTAATAACTTTATTATAGTAGCGGCGACGTTGGGGGCGGGAGATTAGGGGTTAATAATTGTAGGGAGATGGCGGCGATGTTAGGGAGGGCAGATTAGGGGTTAATACAATTTATTATAGTGTTTGCGAGGTGGGAGTGCAGCGGTTTAGGGTTTAATACATTGATTATAGTGGCGGCGA